>NW_027185761.1:35472043-35481894 GCF_028583685.1 Petaurus breviceps papuanus | reverse complement strand
CTGGCTGGCTCTTCTGGAATCTCAGGGGCTTCTTGCCCCGGGGCCAAAACCCATACACTCCCACTTACTGGGTCCCAAAGTCCAGACTGCAGTGACCTCTCACTTTGTCCTTCCCATCTATGTGTTGCTAAATCTGGAAACGGCCACAACTGCTGCTTATCTGGAGTCCCTCTGGCCCATGGCTGATCAGGCCTGCCCTGGGGCTAAAGCCTGGACATGGGTCTGGGATTGGCTCCCACAGCACTCTGCTGGCCAATTCCTGCCAGCCTGCCAGGCTTACCTCAGCAGGAGGTTAGCTTCTCTGTGTTATTTTGTGTGTTCTGCACCTCCAAAGTTTGTTTAGAGTCCCCTTTTACATGGATTGGGGAAGTTGGAAGCTGGAGCCCAGTGGAGGTCCTGCTCCTAACCCATTATTACTTTTCAAATTTCTAAACCAGGGGTGGGGAATTTCGGGCCTTGAGATTACATGTGGCCCTCTTGGTCCTCAAGTTATGTTTTTTGACTGAATCCAAATTTCACAGGGTAAATCCCCTTGATAAAAGGATTGGTTCTTTAAAACTTGGATTCAGTCAAAAGGCTTGCACTCAAAGAAGTAGAAAGTCATATGTGACCTTGATGTCACAAGTCCCCCATTACATTACAGTTATTCTATCTTCCTCTGATCATAGAGAAAAGATTGCCCTTTTCCATTGTCAATTTCCTTAGTTCTTTCACTGATGAAATCTCTTGCACTTGGTTCATTACTTTGCCCTAGAAATTATCCTCCAATCTTATGCCTCTCTATCCTTTTTTTCTTTTCTTCTTTTTTCTATCTGCTACTTTCAGTATGCTTGCAAACTTCAGATTTCCATTCTCCTCTTCAAAGAAAAAGACTACATGTATGGGAATAAATATAAACATATATTCTGTCAATGTTTTTTACAATATTTTCTCTTGCTGCACAGCCTTGTGCCCTAGGTTTCTGTGTTGGGCAATGAGTTGTGTGGTGGCATGGCACTTAGATGAGAGCTCTATAGCTCAAGAGACTCTGAAGTCCTTAACACTCTGACCTAAGTTGCCAGAGATGATCCTAATGATCAGTACTCTGAAACTTAGATATTGATGCAAGATGCAAGAACCTAGGGATTCTGGCGCAGGAATAAGTGGGGCAAGTGACCTCACTGAAAAGTGCAGTGGCAATGGAAATTGGCTCTAGCCCTGGTACAAAGCTCCAATACAGCAATGAAAACTGAAGAGATGAGTAAATCATCCTCCCAAGTCCCACAAGAAAAAAGAAACCTACATGGTAACTGTTCTAAGCAAGACTCAAGGGAAAAAGGGTTTTTATATGGACTACATGAATATCTAGAAGAAATGAAGAGATAAAATATGTGGGAAAGGAAATTCTTGAGAATAGAATTTGAAGGAAAATAAATACCTTAGATGAAAATGGCAAGCTTTTATTAAGTAACAGATTCTGAAAATTAGATTAGATCAATGGGTAATCAATTATTTTGTGACATAGCAAGACATATTAGAACAGGATCAAGAATCAAGAAATTTTTAAAAAAAAAGGAAATGTAAGGTCTTTCATATAATAAATAATTGATATAGAAAATAAGTTACAGAGAAATTAACAATCATTGGACCCCCAAAATAAGATTTAAAAAAAATTATAATATTCATACTACACATTTTGGAGAGATTTTGTGAGGAAAGTATTAATAGTGTTAAAATACTAGGGAAATAATAATAACAATAACAGTAATTATAATCATATGTCTAGCATTCTCAACACACTCTGAAGTTTGTGGGATTTCTTCTTAGGAAAGATTTATCGTTATAGACTGACTATACCAGATTGCCAATTTTTGAACAAATGGGACTTATTAAACATAGGCAAAGTACATGATTCTATTGAAGGAGGAAAATACTGACATGGCTCCACTGTCCCACATTCCCAAGAGCTGACCTAACAGAATATATATGGAGAGGAACGTCTTCTTTTTTCCAACTTGATCCTAAGAAACACAGTCAAACCATTACAAAAAGACTTCACAATAGCAGCCTATTCATTTGCCACCCCTACCCAAAGTTTGGTTTACTCATCCTCCTTCTTAAAATCTCCTACTAGGTAGTACCACTTACATGTCTTTAATGACATTACATGTCACCTCAGCTGCAGGAAATTTGGTGGTCTCCCTTGTGATAGTGTTGTCACAGCTTGCAGTTCCTAGCTTTGCTGATTTTCTTTCCATGGTGTTGCTAGAAAGTTTTTGCCAAGGTATTAAATGGTCTTTTGGATTCTTTTGAAAGATTTGGGTATTCGTAAATTTATGTGGTTGCCATCTTTCTAAGATTGTATTGTATAAGATCTTCCCTGCCACTAGGCCCTTTGATAGGCTTACGTGCACCTGGAGCCTGGGTTGGGAGGCTTGTTTCTCAGGAGATACTTTGAGATTGAGCAGTGGGTCCAGAGGGTTATGACATTCTCTGAGCCAGGAGAAGGCTATATAAAGCCTTGATGTGAGGCTCTGCTTTGGGGCTCACTTGGAGAAGTGTTGTGTGATTTGACCAGATGAGACTGGGCAGCCATTGAGAGCCCCCCAGCTTTGAAAACCCAGATATTGATGCTTCACTCTCTGGTGACTGACTAGGTATGGATGTAATGGTTGGACAGTTGGAGGCCTGTTTACTTGAAATGTTTCTCTATCTTATAACTTCTGCGTGTAACCTGTCTGTATATTATGAAGTTCTGGGTGCTGACTTTTTACCCTGACCTAGGTAAAGTATATGTGTTATTAAAGCAAGATTGTTAACCCATTTTGAGTTGCTTTCCTTTAGAAAAACAAATCTAAGAACCTGTGTTGGCAGACGCTCTGGGTATGTTGCAGTGCTTGCTGCTACAAATGGCGTCAGGAACAGGATCTGCAGGCTAAAAGGAAAGTATGGGGACTAAGATAATTGTTTGTTTCCCAGTAGTGGTAGCTGTGACTCTGTGGAGCCATGGACCAGGAGAGAAGAATGGCCTGCCTGCAAGAACATCCCACACTATGTGAGCAAGGACTGACCTTTGAGGTTCTGCTCTGGAGGCAGCTGCTCAAGTGATGTAATGGGTGAGCTTTGCTGATGGTGACACTTGATCCAGCCATTACCTGGGTGTTCCCCACTCTGGGAATCATATTCCACTGCAAACAGACCACAGAGAAGGCCACAGAGGAGGAGAGGTGGGTTATGGGGCTGCTGGATGCCCACCTAAAGACTCGGAATTTCCTGGTGGGGCAGGGTGACTGCCTGACATCACAGTTGTGTACACCCTCTTGTGGCTCTATAACCTGGCCTTTCCCAGCATCACCCTCTGGTTCCTCACCTGCATTCACTAGCCCCAACTCTGGGCAGTGCTAGGAGAGATAAAGCTCTATGAAAAGATGGCATAGTTCGATGTTGAAAATTTTGCTGAGAGTCAGCCTAGGAAGGAGGCCCCAAGAAAAGAGATGGGACAGGGAGAAGAGAAACAGAAGGCCCAGGCTGAGAAATAGGTGACCCCAGCCCCCTGCCTGAGGAGGAGATGGACAAGTGGGGCCAGGCTCTGGCTGCAGAGCCCAAGGCCAAGGATCTCTTTGCCAACCTCTCAAAGACTACCTTCGTGTTGGATGAGATTAAGGGAAAGTACTTCAGTGGGGATATGCTGACTGGGGCTTTGCCATGTTTCTGGGAGCACTTGACCTGGACGGCTATTCCCTGTGGTACACAGAGCACTGCTTCCTCCAGGAGCTCAGTCAGACCTTCACCAGCAGCAAGCTCCTCACTGCAATGTTCCAGCGCCTGGATTAGCTGAAGAATAATGCTTTTGGCAGTGTCATCCCTTTTGGCACCCACTGGAGCAGTGCTATTTCTGGAGCTTGGCTTTTCAGGGCCAGGAACTTCCCTTCCCCCACAATCCAGACTGGGAGGTAAATTCCAAGTCCTGCACATGGTGGAAGTTGGACCATGGTAGTGAGGAGACCCAGACTGTAGTCCCAGAGTACTCCTCACGGTAGGGGGCTTTCAGCACATGGGGACGCCCTTCAATCAAAATCTTCAAGTGAATGTCCTTCCTGCTACCATCAAGCTGCCTGCTTCCTTCTCTGCAGAGGTGCAGGCCATTAACCAAAACTGAACACAGAAAAACAAAGTACTTTGCAAAACATAAGCATAATAGAAATGTGAAAAAAAATGAGAACATTGAACTAGACCAGGGTATTTCAACTTTTTTCAGTCCACAAATCAAATATATTTTAATAAACCTTCCATATCCAACTATTTACCATGAAAGGAAATAAATTTTTGAGTTTATCATGAACACACACATAAAAGATAAAATAAAGATTATGATATACTCCAATAGGATATTATTACTATTTACCAAAAATTCACACACACACACACACACACTCACACCTTTGACAAACTTTGTCTACCTCTTAGGCATATGTGTACCCCCAAGGAGTAACCACGGGTTCCCCACACTACTAGATTAGATGTTGTATTAGGTCCTTTTCAACTCCAAATTTGTAATTCTTTGGTGCTATTTTCTTAGCGGTGGGAAAGAAAACAAAATCCCTTTTTGGCAATATAGGGAAGGTTTATGTGTCTTGAGATATATTATGAACGTAAGGAAAAGGCCATTTTTGTTAGATTTATCAATAATTCTTTGAATACAAATTGGATTATAATTCAAACAGTGTGAAGACACCGAGCCTCCTCTTACCTTCCCAAAATTAAAGATCAACAAGCAAGTTTTACCTCCTTCAGACAAGTAACCAGGAAAAAGCATGGCATATATTGGAAAGTGATATAAAACGTAAGGAAAATAAGGCTGAAAATGACAGAAGCTGTTGAATACTGTCTCAAAGGCAATTCTACCATCTCATGTACTGGTTTTCATATTGTTAGAATATTTTTTTTCTGTTGCGTCTTTTCTTCCATAATTATCCCATTAATGAAGAATAACATTTGTAGTTGTATATGAAAATTTCAGTTGTATATGGAAATAGAGTCACTGATGTGAAAATAGTCAGAGGAAGAGGTTGAATTTTGAGGATTGTTTTCTTTCTGAAAGTTAAGGATGTATTTTCACTGATTAATTGAAATATCTCACCTCGTTTTTCCTGTGATCAAATGTGTCTATGCGGGTAATAGTGTTTATGTGTAGATGTATTTGTGTGCATGTATGTGACCTTATCCTCATTAACATCATACTCTAACTGAACTAACTAGACACAGAATAATTATTTATGAAAGGGCAAAAAAAAAGAAAGAACAGAGAAAAGAAGAAAGAAAATTATCATGCTTCTAATCCCTACAAGATTTGTATGAGATAGCGACTCAATCATTTTTAACTTTAATTGTTTATACATGTTAAGTAATGTTTATTCTACATTTCCCTTCCCATTGTTACTTCCTTTGAAGAGAGAAAGAATATGTACCCTCTTTTGGTAATTAAATCTCTAGAGGTAGGTGGTCTCTTAGGCTCATTTTCATGAAAAAAAAATATATTCCATTTTATTTCTTCACATCATCTCCAAAAATACTTTAAAATATTTCATTTCCATTTGAATCAATTCATAGTTGATTTTATTTGTTTGGTATAGTTTGTTGTTGAAAAATATGATCAAAAATAAATATTATGTGGTCTTTATGGTCCTTTCTAATTATGAGAGTTATGGTTTTATTAATGGCATTAAATTTTCTAGGAGCTTGTTTTTAATAAATGTCTGTGAAATATTATGCACACATATAATAGCAAAAAAGTAGTAGTAGTAATAGTAGTAGCACTAGCAGTAATTTTAATTATAGATATTATAGTAGTAGCAGCAGTAGTAGTAGTATTGAGAACATTTTTTAAATTTTCATATGCAACAGTTGAGCATATTGATAAAGTGGTTTTATATTTACTAACACCATCCTAATCAAAGCCCTACAAGGGAGGTAATAAAGTGTTATAAAGTATTATCATCATTTTATACTTAAGAAATACCAAGTAAATAATACCGGCTATGGAATAGTTCAAATCCCATTTCTGAAGCCTTTACACTTAAGCAAGCAATTAATCTCCCTGTAGATATTTTTTTTTTCAATTTGTAAAAAGAGAGAGGTTGGTTTTGAGTCCCTTTCAATATTTGATTTCTATTCATATCATCTTAAGTTACTTGCTCAATTTCGCAATTTCAGGAATGCAATCGCAACAATAACATTATTATAATAAATAGCTAGAATGTGTGTAGCACTTTCAGTTTGTAAAACACTTTGTATATATTATCTAATTAGAACCTGACAAAAATCCTGCAGGATAAGTGTCAGAACCAGAAAAATGAGCTTCATTTTTGTGACTTGCTCTGTGACCCTAGGCTATATCACATCTGAGGTGACAGAGGGAAAAATAAAAGGAATTCATTCATCTGATCAAAATAAAATTGTATAAACTTTGAAAATTGGTAATTATAGCTAAGATACTGGCAGCTTCTTAATTTGGCCAAACCTAATTGTAATATTGTAGTAGGAATTAATAGAGGAGGAAATAACAATACCTGAAAGAAAACTTTCCTTTTTCCTGTAATGGAAATCTGCTTGAAATGAGTAATAAGGAAACTTTAGAAATTGTCCAGAAATTTAAAAAAAGAAAGGAATAGGAAAAAGGTGCTTTGGTTATTAGAAATATTCTCTTTTCAGAGATTACATTTGTGGTAGAAGGGTTGGCAACAAATCAAAGTGGGAGAGAGAAAACATATTTTAGAATGCAGAAGCCAGAAGCAGTAGTTAGACTTAAAAGCAGACATAAAGTAGGGGTTTCTCTCTACATTAGTTTTTTTAAAAATTGCCTTTCAATAAGTTCATGGGTCTATCTCTAATTTCTCTTGATGTTCCTGAAATAGATTTCTATTTAGTGTATCATGAAAAAAGAAGACAGCCATGAACTCCAATGATTATTTAAGAATTGGCTTTACATTAGAGCTTTAGGAAATAATTTCACTTGCTGGAGAAGTGATAGAGAAATGATATTCGTCCTCCTCCTCCTCCTTCTCCTCCTCCTCCTCCTTCTCCTACTCTGGTTTAAAGAAGCTGTGTGTTAGGAAGCCCCAAATGTGGGTAAGGTTCACTTCTAATAGACTTGCCATGGTTGCCACAAAAATTCAAATCAATCAGAATCCCTGCACCAGATCTGATGTATAATGTTAAAGGGAGTTGAAGATTAATTAATTGGTCTCACTTGGAGCCCAACAAAAAAATCTTTGTTTTTCAGGAAGGCCCAAACCTTTTGTTACTTTCTAATTAGTGGGTCATGAGTGCTGTGATGCCCTCTGACACTGAAGAAGTATATACATACATACATATATATATATATATATATATATATATATATATATATATATATTCTGAGGTTAGAATTTTGTTTTGGGGCTTATTCATGGGAAAAGTATAAGTGTTCCTGTGCTATATCCAGATGACACTCTGGATAGCTGTTAACGAACACCCTGGCTTTGAAAACCCAGATGCTTGTGTTTCTCTCTCTGGTAACTATGTATGTATGTAATGGTCAGACAGTTGGATCTATCTGTTTATCTGTGATGTATGTATTATTTGGTCAGACAGTTAAAAGCCCTGTCTGTTGGCATTTATGCTATGAATTCAGCTTGTAATTTCTGTTTGTATTTTCTCTGAGGTTCAGGGTACTGACTTTTTCCCCTTAACTAAGTAAATGATATATATGTTTGATTAAAGTAATACTGTTGACACCTTTTGAGGTGCTTTGCTTTAGAAAAGCAGATCAAAGAACCTGTGCTAGCAACACTCCTGTATACTGGTGTTATTGGTCTTACAGCCCCACAGCAGTTGTAAGTAGCATTGCTGTTACATGAGGCTTGCTCACTATGTAAAAATCTGAACAGGGAGATTTGCTGACAGCATAGTGATCTGCAGACTTTACAAAGGAGCTTGTCTACAAATGGAGAAGTTTGAATCTAAATATGACTTAAAACACTGCCTATTATTAATATGGATGAAAATCTTAATTTGCTTTATAAACTCTTTCCTTTAATGAGACAAGGAAGAGATGGGTACTTGATTTTCTTTACTATTAAATGCTTTTAAGAAATGATCTATGTAAGTAGCTGACTGGGAATTAAGGACTTTTTTTCTCTCAATTTCACTATTAAGTAACCCCTTGGCTTGAGCAAGTTATTTGAGTTCAATATTTCTATTTGTAAAACACATACCTTTCTATCCTCAAAGCAGTAATCAAACCCAATAGGTTAAATAGATGATATAGATGTAGATATGAGTAAAGGTATAGTGTGAAAATAGACTGATAATGGATAGAGATAGATATAAATGCATGGACAAATAAGGAGAAAAGAAGATATATATATATATATATATATACATGTTTGTTCAAGAAACAATATATTCATGTATAAAACTTATCTACACATGTGCATATATTCATGTGTAGATAAACATGTGTATATACATGTACATGTACATATATAAGAATCACAATGTCAAAGTATTGTAGAAGGTAGCTCAGTGACATTTAATCTAACCTGACCCTTACTAAGACTTTGCTTAATATTCTATAAAATACCACTCACCTTGAAATGTCACTTAACTTATATGGGTCTCAACTTTTTTTTTTAAACTGTAAAGAAAGGAAGAAGAATAAAATATTTTCTGACGTTCACTATTGTTTTAAATATTCCATATGACTAACTTCTCTCCTGCCCTATTACTAATTTTTCCTGAAGATTTCAAGTGTGGGGGAACACACTACCTTTAGAGGCCTCCCATTTCATTTTAAGATAGCTCAAACATTAGCTTGATTCAGTCCTAAACTCCTTCTTGGTGATGTCCCTTCATTGCTCCCATTTCCACCATTTGAGATCAAGTGGCATAAGATGTCTCCTTCATGATGTCCAACCTTTAAATATTGGATAAGAGCTATTTTATTCACCCCTAGTATTTTCTTCTTCAAGCTAAGCATTCCGTATTACTTCAACGAATTCTCATATTCATAATCTCAAATTAATCTCAAATCCCTTTTTGTCTTCTACTTCCCTTACCTTAGGTGCTTCCTAAATTATTAGTGTCATTCCTAAATTGTAGCACTCAGAAGTGAGTACTATTCAGCATATATGATCTGATTCTGTCAGAGCATAGTGATCATAATTTGTCTACCATCACTTCCCTAGTCCTGGAAACTCTGCATCTTCCAATGTAGCATAAGGATACATTAACTCTGTTGTGGTTCATCCTTCATTTCTTAATAGGACCAGTGAGATCATGGGATGATGTTTGGCTTGTGCATGAATTGGATTTAATTAAGGCAAAATTGTTCAGAGTTGTTAGCCTCATTCTTTCTTCCAGAGTCATTGCAGTCCAGTGCAGGACAAAAATCATGAAGACTGGTGATGGCCCAGGATTCAGTGAATGCCATTGTCACTTTCTATGTCTTTCCAAGCTCTAAGCACATCACAGTCCCTGCTTCGGCAATCCTCATGGCTATTGGAACAAATTGTTCTCATCTGCCTATTTCACTGGGGGAAGTCTTCACATGCTTGTGGTAGACATCCTTCTGCCTCACCAATGGGTTCGAGGCCTGTTAGCATCAACCTGGTTTAGTCCATCTGCAAAGATGATTTTAATGGGGTGTGGCCACTGTGTATGTCATGGCTTCTTGAAGCCATTACCTCAACTTACCCTTATCTATTTTTATTTGTTTTAAATAAATTTTTTTAATTTTATTGATTTTCTTATCTGTATATTTTCTATTTCTCTAGCAGCTGTCATTATCTATCTATCTATCTATCTATCTATCTATCTATCTATCTATCTAT
>NW_027185761.1:35466046-35472033 GCF_028583685.1 Petaurus breviceps papuanus | reverse complement strand
ATCTATCTATCTATCTATCTATCTATCTATCTATCTACCTACCTACCTATCCACCTATCTACTTACCTACACATCTAGCAGTCTATTTTTATTTAACCCATTTGATCAGGGCAAAGTAGCCCTATTACTTTTCTGAATCTATGACATCAATGCTTTCCTTAAAAGCATTTACTGATAAACTATGTTGATATCTGCTGGAGAGAGCAGAGAGTGGATATTAGAGGGCTCCTTATAAATTCCTCATTTGAGGAACATACCCAGGGAAGCCATTTCATAATTTCCCATTGGGCTATAGTACTTCTGAATGCCTCTACAGGTACTGATTAACCCCTACCCTCATTCTTGGGCTCCTCACATCTCACCCTTTTCACCTCCTTTCGTATGTTGTCTTCCCCCATTATATTTTGAACTCCTTGATCTGTGACTCTCTTTTGCATTTTTTGGTATCTCCAATGCTTAGCAGATTTCCTGCCACATAGTAGGCAGTTGTTGGCACAGTAGATCTGGAGTCAGAAAGACCTCAGTTCATTTAGTATCTTCTTATCTGTGTAGTAATTGACCCTTAGCAAGTAATTTACTTTTGTATGCCTCAGTTTACTCAACTATAAAAAGGGGTTAATAAGACCATCTATGTCTCAGAGTTTTTGTTAGGAACAAATAACTTTATAATAAATAGGTTGATATTTGTAAAATAAGGTGTGCCAGGCACATAGTAGGCATAATAAGTCCCTTATTCCTTTCTGTGATAGACACTTAATAGAAGTTGATTTACCAATATGTTCTCATGACTATAATAGTTCTAGTAGGTCATAAAAGACATATAAGGTATTTTTAAAATTATGTTTATTTCACTAAATATTCCCACATACATGTAAAAATGTAACATCAATTTAAAAATTTTGGAGTTTTGCATTCTTTCCCTCCATTGTACTTCTATCCCACCCCTTGACAAGGAAAGCAATATTGTATTGATAATACATGAAACAAAGTCATACAAAACATTTCTATATGAATAATGTTTCAAAAGAAATACACACACATATACAAAAAAACAATAAAGTTAAAATAAGAAAAAATATACATTAATCTGCTCTCATACTTCATCATTTCTCCATCTAAAAGTAGATAATATTTTTTTCAAAAGGTATTATATTTTTGAGAATTTATTTGGAGAGATAAAATAATTGCACTTAAAGCAAATTGAGTTTTAATCTCTGTTAATAAATATAATGCTAATTTAAAGAAAGAAGATGTTGGGGAGGCTAGGTGGTGGAGTGAGTAAGATCGCTGGCCCCAGAGTCGGGATGGCCTGGGATCGAATTTGGGCTCAGATACTTAGCACCACACCCAGAAATAACTGGCCGTGTAACCTTGAGCAAGTTACTTAACCTCAATTGCTTAAAAAATAAAATAAAAACATATAGAAAGAAGGTAAAAATGTGTAATGAAATAGTTAGAGAAGGCATTTTGAAAGAAAAGATACTTGAGTCATGCCAGGAAGAAATGTCCAGTTTGATTAAGGAAGAGGAGTAACAGAGGCTGTGACAGGTAGCAAAAATTGCATTAATAAAGACTGGGATATGGGAATTAGTATGACATCTAGGGAAGACAGCAAGGAGACCATTTTGAAGGTCTGCTAGGAATGGTGGACAATAGCTGGAATATGTAACATAAGCCCTGCTTATTGGAGGACCCTGAAAACCACGAGGAAGAGTTGGAGCTTAAAGTAAAATGGTATGTTATAAAATGTGGTTGAGCCAGGATAGGTTATTTGGAGGGAGAGACTGGAATCAAAAATATATGAAAGAATGCCTTTCCTCTTGTTGGAAATGATGCCCTTTTAGAGTTACAACAACTTTAGAATATTGTCTATTACAGAAATATACTTGAGGAACTTGAGGGAAGAATCAGAGCTCTACCTTGGATGTTACCCCCGATTGAGAAATAATCAAAGTTGACATGTCCAAATGGGGCAAATGTACTGACCGTTCTGTATGTCAATCAATGAGTGATTTCTCCTATAACAAATGAGCTGATAGTCACAAGAATTTTGTGGGGATCCCAGAAAGTTCTGAGTTTCATAGAGATGGTATTAGAAGGAAACCTGGAAATCATCTTACCTCCTTCAAGTTCTTTTAAGACAAGAAAAAAAATGAATCATAGAGACCCTGAATGATGTGTTCAAGGTTATACAAATAGGAAGCAATTGAGACTGGCTCTATCCCTTAAGGTGGGGCTTCACAGTCAAAGTGATTATAGCTTTCAAAGCTCAGGTTGTCTCATTTGTTTAACATGGTATACTATTAATTATCTAAGCTGTAAATTGATTGTGTTGTGCAATCCCCTGAGGGACCTAATCCTGAGGTTCTGTAGTGGTATAAGATGATTGACTGATGACTGTGTGTCTCCTCTTAAAGAGATGTGACTCCTTGCTATTAGGGGAAAATCAAATTGATGTCCCCTATAACTCCACTCTCCTGCTCTGGTAAACAACCAAACATATTTTTCTTTTTTTTCTACCTCCTCCTTTTTAATTTAGTAACTTTGCAGTCAGTGTGGGGAGAATGTAAATAAAATGATTCGTGAGCATTGCTGAATGTTCTTGGATGCTCCAGAGCTTTCCCACCAAGGGCATATATTTATGTATGTATGTAGATCTTATTTATTTTTTTCTAATTTATGAAGCAAAGGCTGCCCAGCTTGGCTGTTAATGTTGCGCAATAAATATGAAATCTTGCTGTGATGTTCTCAAACATTCGAGAACTTCCGAATAACAACAGAACGGCAATTTCTCATTTTGTTTTCCTCTTCACAGTCATATCATTGGAGATGATACTGCAGCAAGGCTTGATACCTATTCCAAGAAAGAATGAATGTTATTGTAGTTTATTTTTAACTTAAAGAATCATAAAGCCAAGATTATAATGTAGCCAGTCTATATAAATTTGTTTGCATGTTATATGTCACCACCTCCCACTTGAATATTAGAATATAAGCCCTTGAGGACAGTGGGGTTTTTATGTTGTTAGTATGTTCACTGGGTTGTTTGTTTGCTTGCTTTTTTCCACCACTTTATCTTTGCATTTCTAGGGACTATCACTAAACCTTTTATACAGTAAATGCTTAATAAATAATTGTTAGATTGATTTGGTTTATAGGCTAATAATGAAATAACCACATGTGTGTATGAATAAATTAATTATGTTTTACACATCGTACTCCCAAATCATCTTTTTTCATTGAAATAGACTAGACTATGGATTGATAGTTAGAAGGGAAGTTGGTTATCATCTATTCCAATCTCATTATTTTTTCCAATGTTGAAATTAAAGTTAAGAGATTAAATGACTTGCCCAGGCACACGTAGGCAGAATTCAGACTTAGGTAGACCCAACCCAGGCAGCTATGTTGTTCAGTAGATGGAGCTCCGGGACTGAAATCAAGAAAACTCATCTTCCTGAATGCATGTTTGGCCTCAGATACCTACTGTTTGTGTGATCCTGAGAAAGTCAATTAACTTTGTTTTACTCAGTTTCCTCACCTGTAAAATGACCTGGAGAAGAAAATGGCAAATCACTCCAATATTTTTGCCAAGAAAAATCTTAAAAATGAGGTCCTGGAGAATCAGACATGACTGAAATGACTAAATAACAAAAGACCCAATCCATATTATCCTCTTTAAATGTAATGAATATTTCCATTGTGGGGAAAAGTGCTATTGCTCTGCTCACAACTTATAAGTACATTCAAGCTCTGGGTCCTTCAATTTCATACTGAGTCATTTTCTTTCCTTTTCATAGAGTACTGGGAGCTGAGACTGAGATTTCTTATAGGACTCTGTCATTCTTATTCTCATATTGCTGTTGTTGCATGGGAGCTCAATATTATAATTCAGAGCTATACAGTATTTATGTAAGCAAGAGACACTTGACCTTGCCACAAACTAGAAACATATTTTCCCATTTCAGACTCAATCACTGAGTCACTGAATATAGGCATTGTTCCACTAGTCTATATACTGTGACATCCTTTCTTTCATTCACTATGGTCACTGAACCAGAACTGAGGTTCTATACTGAAGGTCCTCCTTCCTTGCATTCATTCTTGATTCTATTATTTTCTTTGCACGCAATAACTATTACTCTTCTCTTCTTCATCTTTCTGTCATTGTGTCTGACTTCTCTGTCTGTGTCTCTGTCTTCTTTTCTCTGTCTCTATGTCTCTCTGTGTCTGTGCTGAGGATATGACTGTCTGCCTGTATGTCTTCCCACATATTGACCTTACTCAGAAATGGCTTTAAGCTCACACTAAAAAGTATACAAACATGTTCAAGAACAGCATCAAAACAATGTCAAATTTTCTTTGTAGCCTAAAGGATAAGTTAATAATTTGAACACTAAAATTGTGAACATGAAGATATGGTACATAAGAAATAATAGCAGAATTAGAATCAGAGATGCTGAATTTGAATCCTGGTAGTATTTCTTGCAAACTTTCTTAAATGGGGCAAGATATTTAACATGTTTAATGTTCAATTTACTTATCTATGGGATGAAGTTCTTGGATTATATGATTCATAAAGTCTCTTCCAGCTCAAGAGCTCATAATCTCTAATCACATGACTGATGGATTTGTCCTGGAATTCTAAATTCATTGATTCATAGAGTTCAACAAGACAGAAGAAGGAACCACATTACAGTATCTCAAATATGGAAGAGAACTCAGAGGTCTTTCTGCTCTATACTATATATATATTTCTATAATAGCATAGGGATCCTTTCTAAACCTATTCTACTTTTAGACAACTATAATCATCAGAAAAAAATATTCCTCATCTTGCAAAAATCTATGTCTTTCCGACTTTTCCATATGGCTTTGGGTTTTCCCCTCTGACTCTGAGAAGAAAAATAAAGAAAAAATAGGCAAACATCACTTCTATATGATATCCAATGCAAATCATTAGGCCAAACATCAAACAAAGACAACCAAATTCAATCTTTCTAGTTCCCCTTCTACTATTTCTTTTTACCAATTCATGGAAATATATATCCAGCAATTGGCTGATGTGACCAAACCATCACATTTTCTACTTTTACTCTCACTTTGTCTGATCAATGACACTTCTGATGCTTTAGATCACACTTCTATTTCTTTTGGAATAAAGGAATTCCTCAATCATAAAAGGGACTATAAACAATGAAAAAAAGTCTAGATTTGGCAAAATTGTCTGAAACTCATATATGGAATGAAATTCAAACATGGGGAAATCCTGGGCAAAGTCACAGAGATAGTAAATATAAATTATTTGGGATATCTAGCATAAAAGCATTGTTAGAACAAAGGATTCATGAGGGAAAGTAATACATAAACTGATGAGTTAAATTTTTACCTAAATGCAATGGATTCCATTGAAATTTCTTGAGTAGAGGAAAGATATGGTCATTAATATGTTTTCAAAATATAACTTGTGGCAAATCTATAGAAAGTAGATTGGTAAGAAGAAAGACTGCAAGGAAGGATATCAATTTAGTAATCTATTACATAAATCTATGTGTGAAGTTATAAGCATTCAAATAGGGTGATTGCATGAGAAGAAATATGACAGGGGTAGGGAAGTAGAAAAAAATAAAAAAGTGAAAGGAATTAGACTTGGGAATGGTTAAATTTGGGGGGAGCAGAAGAATGAAAAATCAAGGATGATTCAGAGGTTGCAAGCCTGGGTGACTATATGAAGGATGGAAACCTTTTAAAACCTGTATAAGTGAAGAGGAAAAGTAGTCTTTGGGGGAAAGTCAATGAATTCTCTATTGGACTAGTCTCTGAGAGTTTTCCAATTCAAAATGTATGATCTTATGTTTGTATTTGTGATTTTATATAAAACTAATTTACTTATTATAGATAATCTTTGGGTCAAATAGATTTTCTTGTCATTTTTTTCATTTTCAGGGGCAGTGGGTGTGAGAGAGACAGAGAGAGAGAGAGAGAGA
>NW_027185761.1:35415878-35465946 GCF_028583685.1 Petaurus breviceps papuanus | reverse complement strand
AGAGAGAGAGAGACAGAGAGAGACAGAGACAGAGAGACAGAGACAGAGAGAGAGACAGAGACAGAGAGACAGAGACAGAGAGACAGAGAGAGAGACAGACAGACAGAGACAGAGAGAGAGAGACAGAGAGAGAGAGAGACAGAGACAAAGAGAAAGATTTAGAGACAAAGGGATATAGAGACAGAGTTAGAGAATCAAAAGTTGTCCTAGGATCATGGATTTAGAAATGGAAAGTATTGTAAGAACATCAATTCTCACTATCCTACTTTACAATTGAGAAAATTGAAGCACAGACAAATTTAAGTGAATCAGCCACAGTCATACAGCCAACAAAGCTATGCCAAAGTTAGAATTTGATCCCACATTTTCCTGACTCCAAGTTCAGTTCTCTAGGCACTACAGAAGACTAGCTTTACTTAAGTTTCTGAAATTGCTTTCTAAGCAATCTGATAGTAGTGAAGAAAGCAAAGATTATCATCTGAGATCCTGGCAGACAGTAAGCACACTCTTCTTGCCAGAAGGCAAGAGAATAGATAAAAATTTACAGAACTACAGATTTGGACTTCAGCATCTATCTAGTTCAATGCATGACCAAAAAAGAACCCTCAGTGTAGCCTGTTTGATACATGTTCATCTAGCTTAAGTTTGAAGGAATCAAGGTAGGAGAACTGACTACCACCTGAGATAGTACCTTGTTCTCTACCATTGAAGATTAGTAAATAAGAAAAGCTGACATTAAAGATAAATTCTCCTGTTTGAAATCTCTACTCATTATTCTTAATTCTTCACTGTGGGCCCAAAATGGCACAATTCTCTCTTTAGAATGTAAACTTCTTCTGAGGGTGGGCTGTTTCATTGCCCTACTTTATATTCCCCATACTTAGCATGGTGCTTGGCACTTACTATGATTTGATTTAACTATCATGAAAGTACCCCTAAAATTCTTGAACATAAGCATTACTATCCCATACCCCTACTGAGTTATTTCATTAATAAATCCATTAGCAAGTGTTAAGAAATTATAATGTGTAAGGCACTCTGCTATCATGAATGAGATTAAGAAAGAGATAAAACCAGTTTCCAATGATCTTCATATAGTATGAACTTGAAACCTACCATTCTATTGACTCTTTAAGAGTTTTGAAAGACCAGCTTTAACAGCATCCTTCCCAAACTATAGAACCCAGAAGTGAAAAGACCGCTCCCCAAATAACCTGACCGGGACTGAGCAAAGCAAGCTTATCTCCTCTTTATTCCCAAAGTCATGCCCTTCTGAACACTGTAAGACCAAACACCAACATCAATCAAATTGAGGTAAATAACCAAATCAGAAACTTAAGCAAGTTATTATGCCAAGGAGAAAGTCTGAATAGCAAAGACTAGCTAAAATCTAGATTGCCTTCTCAAAAACCACAGCAAATTCAGGCATCAAGACAAAAGCACAAAGTTTAATGGTTGCCACTAGTTGGTGTATTGTTGGAACTGGCATCAGGAAGACTAGAGTTCGCATCCTAGCTTATGTATTTGTGAGTTGTGTGACTTTCACAAGTTAGTTAACCTTTGCTAGCCTCAGTTATCCCATTGTAAAGTGTGTATAATAGCAATATCTATTTAACAGGGTTTCTTTGAGGATCTAAAGACTGACTTCTGTGAAGTGCTTAAAAAACTGTTACATGAAATATAAATATACCTATTCTAATAATAGCTAATAAGAGTTACAGAGACAGGTAAATGGAAATCAGCTCAAGCAATGAGTTATTAAGCACTGTCAGAATATGTTGCTATACTCGCTAGTTATTCAACAAAATTTTGTTAAGTCCATAATACATGTCACACACTCTGCTTAGCACAGAGGGTACAAAGAGTAAAAGGAAATTAGTACTTGCTGTCTGAAAAGCTTATATTCTTTTCATTTTTCCTGGTCACATTCATAGGCTTTATTTTGGCTGGTAGTGAAATGCAAACATGTGCTTCCTCCCTTCCACAGAAGATGGAATACCAATTTCAATGTATTTCTTATGCTCCTCTTGCTTCTTCTAGCTGAATGTCGAATTATCTGTTCAACTCTGGTTTTTTTCATCAAGAATGCTTGAAAGGAGGGGCGGCCAGGTAGCACAGAGAGTAAGAGCACCGGCTCCAGTGTTGAGAAAACCTGGAGATGGAATCCCGGGCTCAGACACTTAGCACCCACCCAGAAACACCTGGCCGTGTAACCTTGAGCAAGTTACTTAACCCTGATTGCTTAAAAAAAAAAAAGAATGCTTGAAAGGAGACCCAGAGGCAGGACTGGAAGGCACAGGCCTCGAAGGAAAGTGAGGCCCGCAGTGGCAGGTCCTGAAGGCACCTGATCAACTAAGAGGGCAAGTCATCCCAACAACCCAATGGGCTGGGACTGGAAAGAGCAAGGTAAGAACCAAATGCAGAGACCCCTGTCTTGGACAGCAAATACTCCTGGGACTACCACTTAATAGCGCAGAAATTAAAAAAAAAAAAAGAGCCCTTATCAGGACCTCCAATACCAGGATGCCCCAACCCATCCCCTCTGACCCTGAAAACATAGTAACTATTGCCCCAGGGCAAAACCCTCTACAGTAAAAGCTTGGGATCCCTAGTGGAAGAGCGTGGCTAGGGCCCCGCCTCAAAATGGGTAGAAAACAGACTACAAAGAATCTGGAATCCTACTATCCTCAGAGGAAGGAACCAAACTCAGAAGGAGACAACGTGGACTCCACACCCACAGCTGACACATCAACAGGGAACTGGTTGTAAGCACAGAAAGATCTAGATGAGATCAAAAAGAACTTTGAATACCGAATGAGAGAGATAGAAGACAAAATGAATAATTGTTTCAAAACCAAAATTGCAGAATTAGAAAAACATTATAATTAAGAAAACATCTCTCTAAAAAGAAAAGTATATGATACCGAAAAGGAGCTCCAAAAATTAACTGAGGAAAATGATTTACTAAAAACTAGAATCAATCGAATTGAAACAAATAACTCTTTGAGGAACCAAGAATTAGTCAAACAAAACAACAAGAATGAAAAATTAGAAAAAGAGGTAAAACACCTCAAAGAAAAAATAACTGACCTGGAAAACAGATCCAGGAGAGATAATCTGAGAATCAAAGGCCTACCAGAAAATCATGACGAAAAAATGAGCCTGGACAACATTCTCCAAGAGCTCCTTAAGGAAAACTGCCCTGAGATACTAGAACCTGAGGGTAAAATAGAAATTGAGAGAATCCACCGGACACCTGCTGAAAGAGATCCCAAACTGAAAAGTCCTTGAAATGTTGTGGCCAAACTCCAGAACTTCTAGATAAAAGAGAAAATACTTCAAGTGGCCAGAAATAAACAATTCAAATATTGAGGGTCCACAGTGAGGATCGCACAGGATTTGGCAGTCTCTACACTGAAAGATCAGAGGTAGTGGAATACAATGTTCTGGAAGGCAAAAGAGCTCGGGTTACAACCAAGGATCACATACCCAGTGAGACTGAGAATATTCTTTCAGGCAAAGAGATGGTCATTCAACAATATATCAGAGTTCCAGAACATCCTGACAAAAAAGCCAGAGCTCAATGGAAAATTCAACCTTCAATTACGAGATGCAACAGTGACATAGAAAGGTAAACAAGGAAAACACACACACACACACACACACACACACACACACACACACACCCTGCTATTGGATAAGAGCCAACTGGTTATAG
Organism: Petaurus breviceps papuanus; assembly: GCF_028583685.1. Taxonomy (NCBI): domain Eukaryota; kingdom Metazoa; phylum Chordata; class Mammalia; order Diprotodontia; family Petauridae; genus Petaurus; species Petaurus breviceps. The sequence goes on along the minus strand of NW_027185761.1, from coordinate 35,462,228 downwards.
ACCAGTAGAGGGTATGAGTAAAAAATACACAAATTAATGATTTAAAAAAAATCTTATTAAGGGCTACCAAAGGACTGCAATGGAAGAAGAGGATTGAATGAAGTAGAAAAGGGTAAATTATGACACACAAAGAGGCATAAAAACAGTGTAGCAGAGGAAAAGAAGGGAGGGAGATGAAAATCATATGAGCTTTTCCCTCATTGGTTATGGTGCAAGGAGGTTATAGGAACCAGTTAAGCATAGGAATCTAGGGAGAAGAAACACAAAAAGTATCATTTTAGAGGGAAAGAGGGGAGGGAGAGGAGCTTCGCATGAGATTTATTCCTGTCACTCTTAATGCAAAGAAAAAATAACATACTTTGTTAATTATAAAAATATCCTACCCGAAGTAGGAGGGGGAAAGGGCTATGAAAGTGGGGAGGGTAGTTAGTAGGGAGGAAAAAAGTAAGGGGAAAGGGAGGAAAGGGGAGGGGAACAGATAAGGGAATACTGAGGGAGGCAGTGGTCAAAAGGAAAACTATTAAGGGGGGAAAGGAAGAAGGGAGGAAAATATGAGCATTAACAGGGGAGGGAATAGGATGGAGGGAAATAAATAGGTAACAATCATAACTGTAAATGTGAATGGAATGAACTCTCCCATAAAACAGTGATGGATAACAGAATGGATTAGAAATCATAATCCTACAATATGCTGTTTACAAGAAACACATCTGAAACAGAGGGATACACACAGGGTAAAGGTAAAAGGCTTGAGTAAAATGTATCATGCTTCAGCTAAAGTACAAAAAGCAGGGGTAGCAATCCTTATCTCAGATAAATCAAAAGCAAAAATTGACCTAATTAAAAGAGATAAGGGAGGAAACTATATCCTGTTAAAAGGCACCATCGAGAATGAAGCAATATCATTACTTAACATATATGCACCAAGTGGTATACCATCCAAATTCCTAGAGGAGAAGATAAAGGAATTAGAGGAAGAAATAGATAGTAGAACTATACTAGTGGGAGACCTTAACCTCCCCCTCTCTGAACTTGATAAATTCAAACTCAAAATAAACAAGAAAAAAGTTAAGGAGGTGAAGAGAATTTTAGAGAGGATAGGTATGATAAATCTCCAGAGAAAACTGAATGGGAATAAAAAGGAATATGCTTTCTTCTCGGCAGTTCATGGCACATACTCAAAAACCGACCACGTTCTAGGGCATAAAACCTCACAATTCTATGCAATAAGGCAGAAATATTAAATGCATACTTCTCAGATCATGATGCAATAAAAATTATATGAATAAAGGGCCATGGAAAGACAGACTAAAAACTAATTGGAAATTAAACAATGTAATCCTAAAGAGTGTGTCAAACAAGAAATTATAGAAACTATCAGTAATTTCATTCAAAAGAATGATAATAATGAGACAACATACCAAAATTTGTAGGATGCAGAAAAGGTAATTATTAGGGTAAGTTTTATATCCATGAGTGCATCTATGATTATATTAGAGAAAAGGGAGGTCAGTGAATTGGGCATAGAATTGAAAAACCTAGAAAAAGAACAAATTCAAAATCCCCAATTAAATACTAAATTAGAAATATTGAAAACCAAAGGAAAGTTTAATAAGATTGAAATTAAGATAACTATTGAAATAATAAATAAAATTAAGAGCTGGTTTTATGAAAAAAAACAACAAAATTGATAGACCCTTCGTCGATATGATTAAAAAAAAGAAAGAAGAAAACCAAATTATGAGTATCAAAAATGAAAAAGGTGAATCTACCTCCAATGAAGAGGAAATCAAAACAATAATTAAGAATTATTTTCCCAATTGTATACACACAAATTTTACAATCTTAGGGAAAAGGATGAATATTTACAAAAATACAAGGTGCCCATTTTATCTCAAAGGAAATAAATAATTTAAATAACCCCATCTCAGAAAAAAAGAAATTGAACAACCGATCAGTCAACTCCCTAAGAAAAACTCTCCAGGGCCAGATGGATTTACTAGTAAATTCTATCAAACATTTAAAGAACAATTGATTCCAGTACTCTACAAATTATTTGGGAAAATTAGTGAAGGAGTCCTACCAAATTCTTTTTCTGACCCAAATATGGTACTTATACCTAAATCAGGAAGTCATAATACAGAGAAAGAAAATTATAGACCAATCTCCCTCATGAATATAGATGCAAAAATTCTAAATAAAATAGTAGCAAAAAGACTACAGCAACTTATCTCAAGAATAGTACACTTTGATCAGGTAGGATTTATTCCAGGAATGCAAGGATGGCTGAATATTAGGAAAACCATCAGTATAATTGATCATATCAACAATAAAACTAGCAGAAACAACATGATCATCTCAATAAGATGCAGAAAATTATTTTGACAAAATACAACACCCATTCCTATTAAAAACATTAGAAAGTGTAGTAATAAATATATCCTTCCTTAAAATAATAGGTAGCATCTATTTAAAGCCATCAGCAAGTATTATATGTGATGGGGAGAACCTAGAAACATTTCCCATAATATCAGGGGTGAAACAAGGGTGTCCACTCTCACCCCTCTTATTCAATCTGGTAATAGAAATGTTAGCAGTAGCAATTAGAGGAGAAAAAGAAATTAAAGAAATCAAATATGTAAAGAAGAGACCAAGCTATCACTCTTTGCAGATGATATGATGATACACTTAGAGAATTCTAGAGAATCAAGTAAAAGAATACTTGAGACAATAAATGTATTTGGCAATGTTGCAGTATATAAAATAAACCCACAAAAATCCTCAGCATTCCTATATATTTCCAATGAAATTCAATAGCAAGAGATAGAAAAAGAAATCCCATTTAAAATTCCTGTAGACATTATAAAATATTTGGGAATCTACCTGCCAAAACAAACCCAGGACCTATATGACCACAACTACAAAACACTATTCACACAAATAAAGTCACATCTAACTAATTGGAAAAATATCAATTGCTCATGGCTGGGTCGAGCTAATATAATAAAAATGAAAATTTTACCTAAATTAAATTATATATTTAGTACCATACCAATTAATTTATGAAAAAACTTCTTTATAGAGCTACAAAAAAATAGTAACAAAATTCATTTGGAAGAATAAATGGTCCAGAATATCAAGGGAATTAATGAAAAGAAATGCTAGGGAAGGTGGACTAGCTATACCAGATTTTAATCTGCATTATGAAGCAGCAGTCATCAAAACTACTTGTTACTGGCTGAGGAATAGAGGAGTGGATCAATGGAATAGATAAGGCCCACGAGATTCAGAAGTCAATGATTATAGTAATCTATTGTTTTATAAACACCAAGACTCTAGTTTTTGGGATAAGAACTCACTATTTGACAAAAATCTACTGGGAAAACTGGAATATAGCGTGGCATAAACTGGGCATAGACATTTATCTAACACCATATACCAAAATCAAATCTAAATGGGAGCATGATCTAGGTAGAAATGTTGATACTGTAAGCAGTCTTGGAAAACAATGAATAGTTTACCTGTCAGATTTGTGGAGAGGGAAAGACTTTATGACTAATCAAGAATTAGAGAACATTATAAAATATAAAATGGATTATTTTGACTACATGAAAGTGAAAAGCTTCTGTAGAAATAAAGCCAATGTAACTAAGATTAAGAGGGAGGTGGGAAATTGGGAAAGAATCTTTACAACCTATGTCTCTGACAAAGGACTCATTTCTAAAATTTACAGATAATTGAGTCAAATATATAAGAATGCAAGACATTCCCCAATTGATAAATGGTCAAAGGATATGAACAGGAAATTTTCAGGGAAGGAAATTAAAGATATCTATAAGCACATGAAGAAATGCTCTAAATCACTATTGAATAGAGAAATGGAAATCAAAACAACTGTAAGGTATCACATCTCACCAGTCAGATTGGCTAAGATGACAAAAAGGGAAAACGACAAATGCTGGAGAGGATGTGGGCAAATTGGAACTAATTCAATGCTGGTGGAATTGGGAACTGATCCAGTCTTTCTGGAGAGCAATCTGGAATTATGCCCAAAGGGGTATAAATAATTTCATATCCTTTGACCCAGCAATACCACTCCTAGTGTTTTATCTCAACGAGATCATAGATGTGGGAGGAAGACCCATATGTACAAAAACTTTTATAGCAGCTTTTTGTGGTGGCAAAGAATTGGAAATTAAGGGGGTGCCCATCAATTGCGGAATGACTGAACATGTTGTGGTATGTGTACGTTATGGTATTCTATCGTGCTATAAGAAACAAGGAGCAGATGGACTTCATATTTACCTGGAGAGGCTTATACGAACTGATTCTGAGTGAGAAGAGTAGAACCAGGAGAAATTTGTACACAATTACAGACACAACATATGTGTGATGACCAATTTTGATACACTGGACTCTTCTCAGCAATGCAGTGATATAAGTCAATCCCTATAGGCTGATGATGGAGAGAAATGTATGCATCCAGAGAAAGAACTAGAAAGAACTGAGTTTATACCCAGAGGGAAGCAAAATACCTCATCTTTTTCCTTTTCTTGTTTGGTTTTATGTCCTCACCATTTTTCATTCCATCTGATACAATCTGTCTTTATAAACTGACTAATGTATAATGTGAAAGTATTTCCAGATCCTATACTTGACTATATGCCACCATGGGGCAGGGGAAGGGAGGGAGTGGGATAAAATGTGAAACTCAAGGAATTGTGGAACTGAATCCTGTAAACTAAAAGTAAACAAACAAATTAATGTTTAAAAAAGAATGCTTGAAAGTCCTCTATTCCATTGAATAATCATGTTTTCACATGAAACATGATATTCAGTTTTGCTGGTAGGTGATTCTTGGTTTTAATCCCTGCTCCTTTGATCTCCATAATATAATATATCAAGCCCTTCGATCCCTTAGTATAGATGCTGCCAGATCTTGTGTTATCCTGATTGTGTTTCCACAATATTCAAATTGTTTCTTCCTGGCTGCTTATGAAATTTTCTTGATCTGCGAATTCCAGAACCTGGCTGTAATATTCCTAGGATTTTTATTTTTGAGATCTTTTTCAGGAGGTATTGGTGAATTCTTTCAACCTCTTTTGCCCCCTGGTTCTAAAACATCAGGGCAATTTTCCTTGAGAATTTCTTGAAGGATGATTTCTAGGTTCTTTTTTGGATCATGGCTTTCAGGTAGTCCACTAATTTTTGAATTATCTCTCCTGGATCTATTTTCCAGGTCAGTGGTTTTTCCAATGAGATATTTAACATTGCTTTCTATTTTTCCATTTGTTTGAATCTGTTTAATATTATCTTGATTTCTCATAAATTAACATGCTTCTATTTGCTCCAATATAATTCTGAAGGTATTATTCTCTTCAGTGAGCTTTTGAGATTCTTTTTCTATCTGGCCAATTTGGCTTTTTAAGGCATTCTTCTCCTCATTCATTGCCTTTTTCAGCCATTTTTTGCCATCTGAGTTAGTCTAGTTTTTGAGGTGTTATTTTCTTCAGTCAGGTTGTTGGCTCTCACTTCATAATTTTCTTGCATCATTCTCATTTCTCTTCCCAATTTTCCTCCATTTTTCTTATTCCATTTCCAAAATCCTTCTTAAGCTCTTCTATATCCTGTAACAGTTCATATTTTTCTTGGAAGCTTTTGGTGCAGGCGTTCTGGATTTGTTGTCTTCCTCCTGTTCGAAGCATTGGTCCTTTTTTTTTTCCCTAAAAAAGAGTATAAAGTTGGATTACTGTGCTTGCTTTGCTTGCTCGTGTTGCTACTCACTTACTTGACTTTTGAGGTTTTTGCCAAAGTCGGACTCTGTGGCAAAAAAAAGAGGCGAGCTTTGGCCCAATCACTACTGTTTTCTCAGCTGCTGGAGCTATTAGTTGGCTGCCCTCTATGATGCCTCCACATGCTCTTGCAAACTGGTCATGCACCGCAAGACCTCTACACTAGACAGTGATCCAGATCTAAGCAGGTTAAAGCAAGAGCAATTACCCCTCAGACTAGTTACTTGGTCCCCCTACAATCTGCAGGCCAAGAGCTCTGAAGCAGCCATGGCTGCTGTGCCTCAGCCACTTATTGCCCCAGGGGCAAATGCCAGACCACACTCCAGACCCCTGATTCACAAAGTCCATTCTGCACTGACCTCTCACTTTGTCCTTAGCATCTATGGGTTGATAGTTTTGGAAACCCCCATAGTTGCTGGTCATCTGAAGTGCCTCCAGCTGGCAGCTGGTTGTGGCCACCCTGAGGCTAAAACATCTGGCTCACAGGGGCTCCTCTCAACTCCCAGTCCACTGTGCTGGCCCCTTCCTGCTGGCCTGCTGGTCTATCTTCAGTGGGCAGTTAGTTTCTCTCTGTCATTTTTTTGGGTTCTGTAGATCAAAAGTTTGTTTAGAGTCTTTTTTTAGATGAATTGAAGGAGGTGGAAGGGGGAGCCATGCAGAAGTCCTGTTTCTACTCCACCATCTTGGCCCCAGCCCTCAAAAAGCTTACATTCTAAAGTGAAAGACAGCACGTGTACATATAAATATATACAAAATTAATTTTTTGCTGTACAAGATAGAAGTGGACTAGCATCTAAGTGCAGGTGTGTGTGAAGAAAGACTTCATGGGGTAGCTAGGTGGCAGAGCACTGACCCTGGAGTTCAGAAGGACCTGAGTTCAAATTAGGCCTCATATGCTTAACACTTACTATCCGTGTGACATTGGGTAATTCACTTAAAACCCAATTGCCCTGCCTTCCTCCCTCCAAAAAGAAAAAAAAAAGTAGAAATACTTCATATAGAAGAAAGCATTTGAGATGAGTCTATAAGGAGATGAGGCTTTCCAAAAGGGAGAGATCAGTAAAAAAATAACTCCACAGTCAGCAGTGCCATGGTAGGAGGTAGTAGGTCTTATGCCAAGTGGGAACAAAAGTGAGTGAGCTATTATAGTTTGATTTTAGAATGAAAATGAATAAAGCATAAGAATACTAGAGAGTTGGGAATGGACTAGTTTTTAAATAAGAGTATGCACGCACACACACACACACACACAGACACACATGCAGTTTATTGAGCCAGTGATTTTATTGTCACAGAAAAGTTTTGGGTTTTGCACATGGATCAGACATTTAATAAAAAAATAAAACAACTTAGCTCACCAATATTTCTTTCATTTACTAAAATGTTAATTCTACCTATCAGCAGGATTTCAGAGATAACTTTGGTGATGAGATACTGAGTTAAGTCGTAAAAGTTTTAACAATATGGAATAAGAAGATGTACTCTGCAATGTATACTCTTGACCATGGCAATAATTGTGTTTAGACACTGTAACAGCAAGAAGTTAAAATAGAAATGTTTTACATTTGTATAATTTTGGGGGTAATGTCAGTAACAAGAGAAAGATGGTATAGAGAAATGATAGCTCCCTTTGGACAGTTCAGAGTTTAGTCATAAGCACTTGTTCCCTTCAATAACAGGGAGATTGCTTCTATGCCAAGCATATGAATTTATCCATTACATTCTTATAGAGCAATCTTACATTCCTGGAACTCAATGTGAGTATTTCAAATTGGTAAAATGAAAGCCAATTAGAGTGAAGTTTAAACATTTAACAAAGCTAATCCCTGCTTGTTTTCCTACTAGGCTTCACTTTCTCTCAAATAAATATGATTTCAGTGAGGTTCTATTGTAATGAGTTTCAGGCTTTTGAATAATCCCAAGGGTGCTATTGCAATCTCTGATGACCAATAGCAGGCTTCCTAGTTGTACTAGTTCTCTTTACTGTTTTCTAGATTTAAGTAGTGAATAATGAGGGTTAAGGAATCTCTCTATCTTTACAATTCTATGTATGTATATGTGTATATATGCAGTGTATTGCATACATTTTAACATGTGTGTATACATATGTGTATTGTATGGGCACATGTATATGTGTATACACTTATATGTGTATAGGTATATACATGTATGTGTGTGAGTGTGTGTATATTCATGTATATGGCTGTGTGTATACACCTTTTCGAAATAGCCCAGTAATGAAAATGCTACTTAAGGTTTGAAAGTATAGGACTTAAGCAGGAGGGATCCTACCACAATATTTTAACAGCCTTCACTTCCTCTATAATTCAGTTTGAACAGGGCCTGATTGGTCTCCTGTCCTAACATATGAATTCTTTGTCTTTTGATAATACTAATAGGATTCTCACTCAATCTAAAACTCCTGACACAAGAGAATGGAAGGCAAATCTTTATTTATTGGGATGTTTATTTAAATAGCATGAAGTCAGAGACACAGAGCCGTGAATTCTGCTTTTGTCATCCAGCAGTAGTTCACATTTGTGAGAGGCCACATTTCATGCAATCCATATCTCATGCAATCTGGATTCCAAGAAGAGTCATAAGAAAGGAGCAAAATAAAGTAAGACACTTGGAAGACTCCCACAAAAGTCATTCAAAGTAGTGTAAAACCATGACTCTAAGAGCTAAATCAGCCTAAGATATGAGATTTGTTTCCTTCATGGGATTTTGATTCAGGGCTAGATTGCTTTCACAGGCTTATTCTCTTTATGAAGAATTATTTCTAAGATAAAAGGAATCTTAAACAGGAACAGAAATGTCATCACAGTGGTTCAATGGTTGTGATTATGACAATGAATGCACCATTAATTTTTATCTTTGTTAAAAATATTCTGAGCTTCTTAAGATTGTGTAAGTTTTTTCTATTTGGAAGACTCTCTCTGAAATATTGGCTACTGTTTTCTCTATGTTTATGCCTTAAGATCATTTTATATTATTAACAATCTAATTAAATCACTTGTTTAAGTCCTATGAACAAAAAGAATGATCAAATAGGACATTTTTTTTTCTTTCTCACCAATCAAGGAGACCTGGATTGATCCTATATGAGATGACTGAAACTGGATATAGAGAAATAATTTACTAGGAAATGTATGTTTTTCACAAAGAATTTATGTTTCTAAGAGAATTGAATTGTAAAATTTTATAGAAAAGACTTACTCTGGGTCTCTGAGTAGAAAAGAAATGCCAGTCAAAATGCTAGGAATTATATGCTAAAGAAACATATACATTTGTAGATGTGAGCACCACTCATAAAACTTATTAATATTCTCTGTAACTGCTGATGGTATTGAGCCATTTCTTGATAATAATTTAATAATTGTTTGCATTTATACAGCATTTATTACTGGAAAATGCTGTTCTTAATATAGTCCTATGGAATAGATCCAAGAAAAAAAAATAACAAAGCATAAAATACTAACTGTGAATACGTAAGATTCAGTGTGATAAATAAAAAGAAAGAATCATAATAGCAAAAACAACAGCCCCCTAATGAATATAGAGATAGAAGAGATCATTTTTGTCTAAGTAATATGAAAAGGTTTTCTTCTAGGAAGAAGCACCTGAATTGAATTTTCAAGGAAGATAGTAATTCTGAAAAGTAGAGAAGGGAAGGAACTTAGTATGCCCTAAATGAGCATACTAAAGCTGAAGACAGGTTTTGGAACAATAAATTGTCCAGCTTTATTGGAATACAGAACATGTGTAAGAAAGTAATGTAAAATAAATTTAGAAACACATATTGGTACAAGATTTTAGAGGGTTTTAAATGATAGGATTAACATGTTTAGTTTTTTTTTAACTCATAAAAATTAGAAAAGCAATAGAAAATTTTTGTTTGTTTAGTAGGTTAGGGATGTATTCAGACTAGTACTAGGAAGGTTGCCATCATAACTGTGTAAAGTATGAATTAGAGCAGGAAATACTATTGACAAGACTATTTAGGAAGGAATAATATTGATTATAAAGTCCTGAATAAATATGATAGTAGTGTAAGTGGGTGGGGGGAGGCAAGAAATATTTTGTGGAGACAGAAATTGAAGCCATGGCAACTGATTGGATATGAGAGTATGGGAAAGATGGAAGAGTCCAAAACAACTAAAAATTTTTGAGACTGAATTTTAAAATAATTGCAATGCTACCTTTAAGTATAGGGTGGTTGGGAGAGGCATAAGGGTAAAGGAGGAGCATATTTTGAGGGGGAAGGTGATGACTTAAATTTGGAACAATTTGAACTACAAGTAGGACATTTTGTTGCAAATGTTGGGAAGTGGTTGGAGATTTAGAAATGAAATTCAGACAATAGGCCTAGGCATATGTGGGAGTAAAGTTTATAAATATAATAATTGGCCTTAGGAAAACTGATAATATCAACAATGGAGAAGGTTAAGACATAAAATAGGGGATCTTCAAAAGACATTTGGGGAATGGCCACCTGTAGGATGTAAAAGACAGTGAAGCAAAATAAACAAAGCAAGGAAGATGTGGTCAGACATGAAAGAAGAAATCTGGGACAGAGAAATATTATAGATCTCCAAAGAAGGAAAGTCTACAAGATTATCAACAAGTGGCCAATAATTTCAAATTGTAAAAAAAGATCAAAGATAGATTGAGTCTTAAGAACATATTGAGTTATCAATTGTTCTAGAGACTAAGATGAGAAAGCATTTGGGATGAAATAAAACTAGAGAATAATAGAGTACTGTACAGATGAATAAGATTTTAGTAATAGAAATGAGGATGGATATGAAAGGATAGTATGAGAAACCTATTGGTCTAAGGTGAGTTATTCTATACTAGGGATATAGCAAATTTTTGTAAGGCTCAAGTAAGTGTTTAGTAGAGAAGGAAAGGTTGATGATGAGAGAGATAGAATATATAAAACAGACAAAACACAAGCTGTGATTAAGAAATTAACTCTGAGAAAGAAAATAGATTCCAGCCTTAACAAAGGGAGAGCATGGATGAAACTCTAAGGAAGTTTTTGTTGTGAAGATAAATGAGGGAGATAAGAATGAATGACCTTTAGGAGCCCGAGGAAGAAAATATTTGAAAAAGACATGGTCAAGAGTATAACAAAGCATAAATCAAAAGTCAAATAGTATTTGTTAGCTATCTATACTTCATCAGGGACTGTTCTAAGCACCTTTCTAAAGAAAGGCAAAAAAAAAATAAACAAACCAAACATACAGAAATTAGTCTCTGTACTCAAGGAGCTCACAGTCCAATGTAGGAGACAATATGAAAATAGCAACTGGCCAGATGTTCTAAAATTTAAAAAGGAAAACATTGCTATGTGATTTTGACAGATGGTATATTTGGAAATGACAGTGAAAAACAAGGTATGTTCTGACTTTACACCACATGTAGGTATTGGCCTCCGGTAGCAGCAAGCACCCCAGAATATCCAAGGTGGCTGCCAACACAGGCTCTTAGATCTGCTTTTCTAAAGGAAAGCAACTCAAAATGGGTTAACAATCTTGCTTTAATCAATCAAATATATCATTTACCTAGTTCAGGGGAAAAAGTCAGCACCTCAAACTTCAGAGTATACAGACAGAAGTTACAAGAAGACAGAGAAACATTTCAAGCAGACAGGCCTCCAACTGTCTGATCATTCCCTCCATACTGAGTTACAGTTAACAGAGAGGGAAGCATCAAAATCTGGGTTTTCAAAGACAGCGGGGCTCAAAAACTGCCTATAGTCTTATTTGGTCAAATCATACAACACTTCTCAAAGTGAGCCCCAAAACAAAGGCTCATATCAGGGTTTATATACCCTTCTCCTGGCTCAGAATATGTAACAACCCCCTTGACCCACTGCCGAATCAAAAAGCATTGCAAAAAACCAAGCCTCCTGCCACAGGCTCCAGGTGCACTTAAACCTATCAAAGTGCCTAGGGGCAGGGAAGATATTAAATTTCCATTCCCATTACACCTCCATTTGTGATTGACCAACTGTAGAGAATGTGGCAAAGGATAAAATGTCCACAAGTAAAAACTCTTTTTTACAGTTTTGCAAAATTTGAGAATTGAAAGGAAATTCAAAAGGCAATTTCAAAGTAAACATGAAAAATGGTTCTTACTATAACAAACATGTCAACTGTCTATCTAGCCTTGCTTTGAGACCGCAAAGGAAATGGTGCATATCCCATTTTGGGTTAGCTTATTGTACTTTAGGATGGCTTTAGTTGTTATGAAGGTTTTTCCTGGCATCATGGCTAAATTAGTCTCTTTTCTGTCTCTACCAATTATTGTCAGTTATCTCTTTTAGTCACCAACCGAACAAGTTTAATCCCTCTTCTCCAAATACTTGAGCAATGTTATAATGCCCAATGAATCTTCCTTCCTCCCTAGTAAATTTCAATGAGCATACAAGTGTTGTGATTTTTAATTTTTATTTAATATTTTGGGTAATAATTTTTCCACCTGTAAAATTAGATGGTTGGAAGAAGTTTCTATCTCACTCTAGAATCATACAACTCTATGAATTTGAAAGAGGATGATTTGCCAAAAACTAAATGAACCTAGACTCAAAATTAAGTCTCCATAGTTGCAGGCCTAATGATTTTTTCTGCTGTAGTATATATACTGCCTTAGAAGAATACTTCCTTAGTGCCTCCTATACCAAATTCTGGGCAATTTGACAATTTTTCTTTAGTAAACCAATGGTGCCTGAAACTTGCAGCACTGACTAAAGTGACCTCTGGAATAAGTCGGGTCAACAGATATTTTATTAATCTCCTAATAATATCTTAAAAGCAGGGGTGAGAAAAAAGTGAAAAGAGTATAAAAATAGTCCCTGTTATCAAGCAGCAGATGATACTTGTGTTAGCTACTTGGAGTTCCACACTGTATGTTATGCACCCATCCTTACTTAGCCATTACCATAGTCTACACATGTCATGTGATAAACTTACCTAACAGGAAAATCAGTAGCAAATGTTTGTGCCATATTCTCTGCTCTGTGGTCTCTTTTCTTAACAGTATATGGACACACTGGACTTGATTACTGGACTGCCTTACTGGAAAACTAGTTCCAGAAATGTCAGTATTTAGGACTGATGTATGTCTCAAGCTTAATACACACCCACACACACACCCACACACACACACACACACATATATATATATATATAGCATCCTAGACTGTTGTGTCTTCACCCTAATGTCTATAATATCTCCTCTTCTAATGAATTATTCTCTTTTAGTCCAATACCCAATATTATTTGGAGGAGGTTGAATGGAAGTCCTTTGGCAAAGAAAATCCAATATAGCAAATCCAAAGGAATGATTGGAATCCCAAACTTTCAAAAAGAGGATGAAGGATCTTATGAGTGCATTGCCGAAAATCTGCGAGGAAAGAATATTGCAAGAGGTCAACTGTTTTTCTATGGTAAGCCAGTCATATTTCTAAAAGCTTATGAAACATTGTATAACATTCATTGCAGTAAATAGTGTAAGTCATTAGTATGTTGTGAGAAGCATCATGGGAGAAATAAGGAAGATGTATTTCCAGGTTAGAATGCTTACTGCTATGATTAGCAGATTGGAATGGCCATCTTTAAAATATGACTTTAATTTCAGTATGGTCTATGCATGCTATTGTTTATTATAATTGCCATTGAAAATATCAGCTGTGTCATACTAAAGCTATAAAAGTTTATAATTCAAGGTAGAGCAGAATCCAATATATTTCACATAAAACATTCAGCAGCAGCCTATGGCAATCTTAATTATATAATTCCAAAGGGAATTTATAAATGAAGAAAAAATGGGAGAAAAATAAGGCTGTTGAAGGATAGACAACATTGAGTTCTATTTAAAGACAGTATATACACTTAGAAATAGAAAAGTTAGGTAATTACATGAATATTTTAAGCAGAAAAATACTTTTTTCTTAATTATCAGACTTTTGTTTTCAAACGAGTCATTGGAATATGAGTCATTTGCTTTACACCCTTTTCTCTTATATCCTGGAATTATAGAAATGGATTTTTAAACAGAATATGAATACTGCATTTATCGTTATATTTTATTCTTAACTTCAGTCTGTCATTCCATATTTTAAAAATATTTCTGAATATATTATTGCATAGCTTAATATATGTGAGATTGTTAGCTTCCTTTACAATTTCTTTTTATTCAGAATAAGGATGGTTTCATTTTTTATTTCTAATTTGAGTGCCTAGTTAGTGCTGGGTTTACTGTAGAAACCTAATAAATCCTGACCAACAAATAAATTGCCTGATTAATTATTCCTTCTAATATTGTTTTGTATGAAATTTTGATAAAACATATTTATACATTTATATAAGTCAATCATAAAAGTATAACTTGAAACTGTGCCAACAACACAGTCTTGTCCCCCTTTACTGGAGCTGTTACTTTAAGTTAATGATGATCTATTTAATATCAATCACCTTCTGGATACATGGAATTGACAAGAAAAAAAAGAATACTCTTAATACACAGTTTTCCATCATTTCAGATGGATCTTATGAGAAATTATGTTATATGGTCTGCTTCGATTCAACCTGTTATGCTGATGGTGTTCACTGAATCTATTAAAATTCTAGCCTTATTTAAAAACAAGCAAAACCTTCCAAAAATCACAATAAAGAAGAAATGAGACTAATCTGGCATAGAATTACTATCATTCTAAAGCTATCATTTGACTCCTCTGTGTCTTCAGTTACTTTATCTATACAAAAAGGGATTTGGACCAGATGACCTCTAAGGTTCCTTTCAACCTTACACCTATGACTCTATGTTCCCTATATGTTACTACTTAATGCTTCCATTGTTAGGACAACAATAATGTATGCTAGAATTTTAACAATTTCATTATGAAACAGTCTCCTCTTGATTTTTTAATCTAGATATCAGATTTTATGTTTTGGCCTATAATATGAACTGTTCCCATTCATCAAGTATTTAAATATCAGTACAACTTTCTTTGGCTAGAATCTCATAGGACCAATGATTGCGCAAAAAAGATAATAATCTTTGCAGTCATATCTGAAATTTCATTCACTATCTTGGACAACAGTTTATCCAAGGAGACTTTAGACATACTTACAAGAACCTGTTCCTGTATAGCATTATTCATTTCATTATTCACATATCTTTTAAGGTTCAGACCATGGGGTACTGCCATCTTACATTTTTTGCATATACAGTAAATATACTTTATTTTTATTTTTTATTATTTTTAATTTTTTTTTTGCTTTTAGGAGGGTAATTGGGGTTGAGGTACTTGCCCAAGATCACACAGGTATAAGTGAGTCAAGTGTCTCAGGCTAGATTTGAATTCAGGTCCTCCTGACTCCAGGGCCGGTGCTCTCCTCACTGGGCCACCTAGCCGCCCCCAGTAAATATATTTTATTAGACAAAACTTGAGATACAACTACAAGAGGTGAATTATAAACATCTTATCTAATCAGGATTTGGGACTAAACCAATCAATAAGCATTTATTGATTGCCTATATGTCAGGAACAAGGCTACATGCTGAGTATACAAAACTAAAATATTTCCTGACCTCAAGGCATTTTCTTTCTACCAGAGAAGATAACATGAATATACATAAATATATACAAAATAAATAGAACATAAACATTTTTGAAGGGTGGAGAGTAGTGAAATGAGATTTCTCAATGTCCAAACACTCATATCCTCTGCTGATACCTTGTAAAGCCAATCATGTGTAGTTCTCCTAAGGACTGCTTCTGTGAATAACTATAAGGGTCTAATCACATAATATAGTCAAATCTCTATTTATTCAATAATAAACTAAAGCATAACATTCAAGAAACTAAAGCATAATATTCACATAACATAAAAACTTATTACTCAGGTGGCCATCGTCTTAAACAAAACATACCATTAAGTGTCTCTTTTATTTGTCTTTAAGGGGTAACAGAAAATACAAACACTATCCATCCCTAGGTTACAGTAAATCACAATCTCCTCAGTCAACACAAACTGTCCAAGTAAAGTCCTCTTTCATCTTGACTTGAGGCTGGCTTCCAATCATCCTTAAGCCAATCATTCTTAAGGGGTAGCAGAAAGTACAAAGACCAGTCACCCCTAGGTCACAGTAAGTTACTTTCTCATCAGTCCGTACTGAGTATCCAAGGAAAGTCCTCTAGCATCTTACCTTCAGGCTGATTTCCAAACCCCACAGCTCCTCCTCCACGGACTGACTGCCTTCAACTCTTGCCTGGATTCACATGTCAGCAATTTTTTTCTCCTTTTATATATCTCAACTTATGGGGACTGCTCCACTCCTAGCTCCTTTTGCAGTTTCTGTTTCTTGGAAAACAAAGCTTAACAGGACTACAGCAATATTTACAAACATTACCAGAGCTATCATCTCAATTTACTTTCTGTCTGAGAAACCAATACAGAATAACAGAAAGGGGTTCTGTCCGAGAAATCAACACAGAACAATAGACAAGATTTCTGTCTAAGAAATCAATACAGAACAACAGACAGGACTTCTCTCTGAGAAGTTAACACAGATCAACAGACACAGTGCCAACATTACAAATATGCTCTCTCTCAGTTCTGCCTGCTCCCAGCTCTACTCTTGTTCTTATCTGCTCCTCCCTGTTCTACCTTTTGTTGCAAGCTCCTCCCTTCATGGGCTCTCATGTGATTATATTTGACCTATTAAGGGGCTGGGGAGATCTTAAAATTCCCTTAGTTCTCTTAAGGGCAGGAAATAACTTCAAACTCTCTTAGGTCCATTAAGGTCAATACAATATATACTGTTTCCAATCAAAGGTTCTTGATACAATCAAAGGCAAGGCACAAAGGAACTTGATGAGTTAAAACAACCCAGAAATCAGCAAAAAAATCCTATTTTGCTTGCCATTACATGCCTATAAACCAAAATTGAGAAAGAAGACACATATATTATTTAAGGGAAAATCTGTCGTCACAACAGCCACATGTTACAGGTAAAAACCCTTTTGGAATTTAATTATCTGGATAATTGTCTCAGTTCTGTTTTGTTTGACATTGAGAAGTTCAGCCTTGGGGTGAATTTCCCTAATGGGAATCTCTTTTGTCTTTTATGGCCCAACTAAATTGAATAATGCAGGAACTCAAATCTATAACAATTGTTTTAAGATCCAAGTTTCTTTTGTGAATGATCACCACTGAGGTATGGTGGTAAATGTTTAACAGACTTTCTGTTGCCCCCAACAAAAAGAGAAAATATACTTACAGCACACTTTCAAGTTTATCTCAACTTATTTATATTTTCAACATCACTTTCTTAACCCTAGAAATCAACAAAACAATATATCAAGTCCTGATTTGTATCAGTTGTGATTTCTGAAAATTTAACAATCAGGACTTAGAGCTCGTACAACTGGCTCCAGCACACCCTTGGATCAACATAATCATAAAATACATGGAGAGAACATAATCTATATACATATACATATATGTACACATGCATGTATAGTATATACACACATGTACTCATATATACACACGTGTATATGTATTTATGTTATATATACACATATTGATATGTGTGTATCTGTATATACATCAACACTTTTTTCAAAGGCATGTAAGTATGTCTATAGATATATGGATCTGTGTATATATGTGTGTGTGTGTTTATACTTTTGAAGAAACAGTGTTGAGGTTTTGACTTGGTTTCTTTTTTAAAATATGATAGTAAGGTAATCTTCCATTATAGCCTTCTCTCATCTTTCTTTAGTTATTTATCTTCTTGACCTTATATATTGTGCCAGTGCATTTTGTCCATATTTACTTACTGTTAAAATGTCCATTGATGATGTGAACATGAGAGATAGCATTTAACTGGTGGATTAAAAAAAATGAGACCACAGAATGATCCATGACTTATGAAAATCACTTGAAATCATTATCAGAGCAACTTACTTACTCTTATCACTTGTGCCTCAGATTTTTTCTATTTACTACTTAGACAGATACAGCTGAGGAACCTATCACCCTAAAAAAGTAATTTAATAATCAAATCATTGAAAACTCTGAAGTGGCTAGCACAAAGTACACTGAATTGTCAGTGAGGAATGGAATTCCTCCTCACTGAACTTAAAATTCAACAAGTCATCAATCCATTGGCTTTTGATTCTCAGTATTCTCCTGAAATATTTAACAATGAAAGGAAAGTTATCTTTGCTTTAATATGAAAAACATTTGTGACTCCCTCAAATTGTACATATACCATTTGTTATTTTTAAGATATTTTATGTCCAAATTACATATAAAATTAAGATCATTTTTAAAAAATGAGCTCCAAATTCGCCCACACTGCACTGCAACCCCCTTAGAGAAGGCAAGAAATTTGATATATATTATACATGTGAGGTCATACAAAATATATTTATATATAAATCATGTTGCAAAAAAGACAGAAAAATGAGAATAATGAAGAAAGTTAATTAAAATTATGGTTCTTTATACATTCAAAATTAATTGTCTCTCTGGGGATGAATAGCCTTTTTCATTAAGAGTCCTTTGGTATTGCCTTAGATCATTATCTTATTCAGAGGAGTCAAGTATTTCCCTATGGATCATCCTTACAATATTCCTGTTACCATGTACAACATGCTCCTGGTTCTGCTAATTTTACTTTGCTTGAGTTTATATATGTCTTCTGAAGTTTTGTTTCGTTTTCTGAAATGATCCTGTTCATCATTTCTTGTAGCACAATGGTATTCCATCAAAATCATATACCACAACTTGTTCAGCCATTCCACAATTGAAGGGCATCCTTTCAATTTCCAATTTTTTGCCACCACAATAAGAGGTATTATAAATATTGTGGGTATGTGTGTGTATGTATGTATGTGTGTATGTATGTATATACATATAAATATACATACACACATATATATGTATATATGTATAAATGTGTGTGTGTAATAATTTTTTGGATCCCTTTGGGATACAGAACTAATAATCATATTTTTGGGTGAAAGGGTATGCAGTTTGTTAGCCTTTTGGTCATAGTTCCAAATTGTTTTCCAGAATGGATGTACCAGTTTGCAACAATACCAACAATGTATTTGTGTCCCAATTTTTCCACATCTCATTTACCATTTGCCATTTTCCTTTTCTGGCATGTTAATCAATCTGATAGGTGTGTGTGAGGTGGTATCTCCAAGCTCTTTTAATCTGCATATCTCTAATCAGTAGTACTTTAGGACATTTTCTTTCATGTTACTATTGAAAGTTTTGATTACTAGAGCATTTATCAACTGGGGAATGTCTCTTATTTTTATAAATTAAACTCAAGTACCTATACATTTAAGAAGGCCTTTATCAGAGAAATGATGTATATTTTTTTCAAGTTTCCTGGTTTCCTTCTGCTTTTGGTTGGATTACGATTATTTGGACAAACGATTTTTAATTTTCTGTAATTCAAATCATTTCTATTGCTTCCTTTTATTCTATTTCTTGTGTGGTCACAAACACTTCCCTTATCCATAGATCTAATGGGTACATTTCTCCATGCTCTTCTAATTTATTTGTGATGTCACTCTTTATATTTAAATCATTGATCCACTTTGATATTATCTTGGTATACATTGTGAGATAGAATGTTAGTCTATACTTAGTTTTTGAACATTTTTCTTGTCAAATCATAAGTTCTTACCCCAAAAGCTTGGATATATGAGTTTATGAAGCACTAAACTGGTAAGATCAATTTACCACTATTTCTTGTCTAACTAATCTATTCCAGTGATCAATCACTCTAATTCTTACACAATACTAAATTATTTTGATGATTACCACTTTGTAATATGATTTAAGTATTATACTGTTAGGCCACATTCCTTAACATTTTTAAAAATTTACTTTAATGATATTATTAACTTTTTTGTCCCAGATATTGTGGTATTTTTTTCTACCTCTATAAAAAATATTTTTTTTAAGTTTTATTGGTATGGAATTGAATAAGTAAGCAAATTAATTTATATAGAATAATAATGTTTGTACCATTGGCTTAGCCTACACATGAGTAAATAATATTTCTCCAATTATTTCTTGAATCAATTGAGAATTACAGCATTTTTTCATAAAGTTGTCAGTACCTTTTTTTTCTTTTGAAAACAATGTATTCATATCCTTCCACCATTTATCAACTGCAGAATGACTTTACTTTTTTATAACTTTGACTTTATAAAATTTTATAAAGTTTACTATATATTTAATAGATGAGGTCTTTATCAGAGAAACTTGTAACTTTTTTTTTTACTTCATTGTCTATGATATCTTTGAGCAAAATGTAGTTTCTCTGATTATCTCCCTTGATTAGGTCTATTTTTATTTTTTTCTTTATCTGACATCATCATTTCTACTCCTGTCTTTTTTTTTTACTTCAGCTGAACCACAATAGAGTCCATTACAGCATTTTATTTTAACTCAATGTGTATCTTTCTGTTTCAAGTGTGTCTTTTGTAAATGGCATATTGTTAAATTTTAGTTTCTAATACATTCTGCTTCTCTATTACATTATTAATATATTATATTATTAATATAATATTGTTATATTCTCTATTACATTTACAAATGCTCATTTTGGCCATGGGACTATGACCAGGTCTACTGTTCTCTTGCCACCACAAGCACTGGTGTTCCTTTTTGCCTTAGAACTTCCGTCTGGACCTGTACCACTTTATGATTTATCATAAGCACTCCTTTCTACTATGCAACAGAGACCCAGGACTGTGTGTGGGCAATAGATTTTGCAATCATTGCCACTTGCACACAGTGGCAGAAAAGAGTTCCTTCTAACATCTTCCTGCCTAATTACCTGACCCTCTTATCTTCTTTGGGTTGAAAGCTTTTGAAGCTGCTACTGCTGTTATTGGCACTTCCTCTTGGAGGCTGCTTTCTGGCCTCATCACTGTTTTTGCTTCTGAGTCTAATCCAGGTTGGCAACCACTTCGGTGTCACCAGCCTCTCCTAATGACCTCTGTAGTTTCCTTGGGATAGAAGAATGTTCTACTCTGACGTTTTGTTAGCTCTGTCACTCCAAAATTTAATTTGAGAAGTTATTTTAAAGTTGTTTAAAGGGGAATGTTGAGAGAGTTCATTGTGTTGCTGCCTCTAAACAACCATCTTGACTCTGCCACATGTCATTCTCTTAAATTAAATTAATTCTTTGTTAATATGATGTATTCTTTGATCCCCTAATCCTTTAGGATTGGATTCTTTAGCTTTAATTGGAAACTTGACAAATAAGTAAAAAGCTGATACAGAATATATTATGCTTTAGCTCAAATAAAAAAAAGTCAGGGGTAGAAATCTTAATCTTTGACAAAGTGAAAGTAAAAAATGATCTAATTAGAAGAGATAATGAAGGAAACAACACCTTGCTAAAAGATACTATGGACAATGAAGTAATATCAACAATACTAAACATATATATGCATCAAGTGGTATTGCATCCAGGTTCTTAGAAAAGTTTTGAGTTACAAGAAGAAATAGCAAAACTGTACCAGCGGGGTCCTCAACTTGCCCCCCTTTCAGAACTATAAAAATCTTGCCATAAAATTAAAAAAAAGAATAAAAAAGATGAATAGAATTTAAGAAAAGTTAAATATGGTAAACCTCTGTATAAAATTGAATGTGGATAGAAAGAAATATGCCTTTTTTCTCACTAGTACATGTCACCTATACAAAATTGATCATGTATTAGGGTATAAATTCTTACAATCCAATGCAGAAAGGCAGAAACATTCAATGCATCCTTTTTCAGATCACGATTAAATAAAAAATACATGTAATAAAGGGCCATGGAAAAACACACTAAAAATTAATTGGAAACTAATGATCTAATCCTAAAAATGAGTGGGTCAAACAAAAAAAATCATAGAAACAATTAATATTTTCATCCAAGACAATGACAATAATGAGAGAACATACCAAAATATATGAGATGCAGTTTTTAGGGGAAGTTTTGTATCTCCAAATTCTTACATGAATAAAAGAAAGAGGGGATCTATGAATTAGGCATGTAACTAAAAAAGCTAGAAAAAAGTATCAATTAAATACAAAATGAGAAATTTTGAAAATCAAAGAGAGATTAATAAAATTTAAAAACTATTTTAATAGTTATCAATGCTTTTAAAAATGTTTTAGACCAAATCTCCAGAATTTAAATACAGAATAGAGAAAAGAAAAAGAAACATATCAAAAACTTGAATATGGACTAAAAAAGAATAAAAAATCACATCATGTGGACAACAGAGTGTAAGAGAGAAGTAAAAATATATACCAATAAATTTCCACTTCAAGAAAATCTGTATGATAAATACTACATGTTGTGTTGAAAGTAGTTGATCTTTATTTACTCCCTTTAAAGTTTTCTTTTGTTCTCTGATGTGCACTTTTAATTTTGTTATTCCACTGCCTTCCTCCCTCCCCCAAAAGGCTGCAATTAAGTAGGGATATATTTAGATATAGATATAGCTATATACATACACATTGCCTATGCATCTTTTATATAAGTAGGTTAACTTTTGTAATCATCTCTTCTCCTGGGATATACAGGATGGTGCCTCTGGCCTCAGTTCTACAGTTCTCCCCTCTAGCTTGGAACCAAAAAGTCAAATCTCCAGCCTCCTATAAGTGCCCACAGTTAAGGGCATCCTGCTCCCTACTTCTGTATTCACCAAGCCTGTGCTGCTTCTGCCTCACCCCTGCCCCTCTTGAAAGCACAGCTGGGTATGGAATTCATTGCATGCAGGGGTTCCACCAATATTTCACAGTTCAGACAACTAACTCCCTCACTGTGCCCATCTTCAAAATTCCTGCAGATGGGGCTGAGGCAGCCTCCCAGATAATACTAGGGCTTGCTGCTTGTTGTTTAAGAGGACACTGGACTGGAGATGTTTACTTTTCATAGGGACCAAATCTCATCCTGGGATTTTTCTTTAGATATTCTCAGGTTGTCCCAGGGTGACCTCTGGTGTGTTCCTTTTCTTATTTAATTTTATGTATACTTTTTTTACCCTGAGGCACTATTGTATCTCTTTTATGTTTGGAAATCTTGAGAGATTGGAATTTTCTGATCCACTCCACCATCTTCCCAGTTTCCTCTCAACAAAGCTATTAAAGTAGTAAATAAAAATAAGAGCTGGTTTTATGGGGAAAAAAGCAAAACAATAAAATAAATATGCCTTTTGTTAATTTTAATTTTTTCAAAGAGGAAATCAATTTGCCAGTATCAAAAATGAAAAGTGTGAATTTATCACTAATGGAGAGGAAATTGAAATAACAATTTGGAACTTTTTTACCCAACTACATGGCAATAAATTTGACAATTTAAGTAAATTGGATGGATATTTACAAAAATATAAATTTTCCAGATTAACAGAAGGAGGGGGGCACAGTCAAGATGGCAGAGTAGAAACAGGACTTCCACGGGGCTCTGGCTCTCACCTCCTCCAATTCATGTAAAAGATGACTCTGAAGAAACTTTGGAGGTGCAGTACACACAAAGTAACA
Source organism: Petaurus breviceps papuanus (assembly GCF_028583685.1). Classification (NCBI taxonomy): domain Eukaryota; kingdom Metazoa; phylum Chordata; class Mammalia; order Diprotodontia; family Petauridae; genus Petaurus; species Petaurus breviceps. Next base: position 35,438,848 of record NW_027185761.1, on the reverse strand, counting down.
CAGAGAAGCTACCCTCCTGCTGAGGACAGCCTGGCAAGCCAGCAGGAAGTGGCCAACACAGCACTCTCGGAGCCAAACCCAGCCCTGCTCCAGCTGCAAGTTTTAGCCCCAGGGCGGCCTGATAAGCCACAGCCTGGAGGGACTTCAGATCACCAGCAGCTTCCAGAATTGTCAACACATAGATGCTAAAGACAGCGTGAGAGGTCAGTGCAGTGTGGATTTTGGGATCCAGTATTTGGGAGCGAGGTCAGCCTTTGCCCCTGGGGCAAGAAGTGCCTGAGGCACAGTGGCCCATGCAACCTCAGGCACATGGCTGCTTCAGTTCCTGGCCTGCAGTTTGTAGGGGGACAAACAACCAGTCTGAGGGGTAATCACTCTTGCTTTAACCTGCTTAGATCTGGATTGCTGTCTATGGTGGACATCCTGAGGTGTGTGACCAGATTGTCAGAGGGTGTGGAGGTTTCAGAGAGGGCACCCACATAATGCCTATGGCAGCTGAGAAAACACCAGCATTTGGTACAAAGCTCCTCTGTCTGGTTGCAATATCCTACTGTGGCAAAAAGCCCCAAAGTCAAGTAATTGAGAGGCACCATGAACATGCAAAGGAAGCAAAACAAACAGAGCAACCCAACTTTACACTCCTATTTTGGGGACAAAAAGGATCAAAGCATGGAACAGGAGGAAAACAGTGAAATCAGAAATCCTGCACCAAAAGCTTCCAAGAAAAATATGAGCTGTTTACAGGCCATAGAAGTATTTTGAAAATCAAATAAGAAAAGAGGAAGAAAAATTAGGAAGAGAAATGAGAATGATACAAGAAAATTATGAAAGGAGAGTTAACAACCTGACTTAAGAAAATAACACCTTAAAAAAATACACTAACTGAAATGGCAACAGAGGCTCAAAAATGCAATGAGGAGAAGAATGCCTTAAAAAAGTCAAATTTGCCAGATGGAAAAAGAATCTCAGATTAACAGAAGAAATAAAATACTCAACCCCATTTCAAAAAAAAAAAAAAAAGAAATTAAACAAGCCACAAATGAGCTACCTAACAAAAGATCTACAGGGTCAGATAATTTTTCAAGTAAATTCTACCAACCATTATAGAACAATTAATTCCAAAACTTTATAAAGTATTTGGAAAGATAGGCAAAGAAGGATTCCTACTATATTCTTTTCATGATATAAATATGATACTGATACCTAAACCAGGAAGAGCCAAATGAGAGAAGGAAAATTATAGACTAATTTCCATAATGAATATTGATAGAAAATTTTTAAATAAAATATTAACAAAAAGATTGCAGCAATTTACCAGCAGAATAGTACACTATGACCAGAAGTGATTTAAAACAGGAATGCATGGCTGGTTCAAAACTAGGAAAATTATCAGCATAATTGATCACATTAATAAGATAACTAACAGAAATCATACAAATATTTCAATAGAGGCAGAAAACTTTTTTGACAAAATAAAGTGCCACTTTCCTATTAAAAAACACTAGAGATCCTAAAAATAAATGAAGCTTTCCTTAAAATTACAAGTAGAATCTATTTAAAACCAGAAGCAAATATCATATATACTGTGGATAAGGTAGAAGTTTTCCTAATAAGACCAGGGGTGAAGCAATGATAACCATTATTACCCCCATTATTACAATATTCAGTATTGTACTAGAAATACTACCTTTAGCCATGAGAGAAGAAAAGAAGTTGAAGGAATTAGAATACACAATGAGGAAACAAAGTTACCACTCTTTGCAGGTTATATGGTGCTATATTTAGAGAATCCTAGAGAATCAACTAAAAAAAATTATTGAAATAATTAACTTTAACAAAGTAGCAGGACTTAAAAATAAACCCACATAAATCACTGGCACTGCTATAAATTACTAACAAAGCTGAGGATCAAGATCAAGAAAGAGAAATCCCAAAATTCTAATGCATTGTTGGTAGAGTTGTGAATTGATGCAGCCATTATGGAGAGATTTGGAACTATGCTCAAATGTCTATAAAACTGTGCATTCTCTTTGACCCAGCAATACTACTACTAGGTCTGCATCCCAAAGATACCATAAAAAGGTCAAAGAACCTACACATAAATGTAATTGGGAAAAAAAAATACTTTTAAGTGGGGAGGGGGAGAAATTACATTTAAAATAACTATAAGCAATATAAAATATTTCTGAGTGTATTTGCCAAGACAAACACAAGAACTATGTCAATATAATTTAAAAAAACACTTCACACAAATAAAATCAGATCTAAATAATTGAGAAACTATCAGTTGCTCAAGGCTAGGTGAAGCAAATATAATAAAAGTGACTATTCTACCTAAACTAATTTACTGACTCAGTGCTGTACCAATCAAACATATACATGCATACATACAAATATACACACATATACGTATATATGTATTCACACATATGTGTGTGTTTGTGTGTGTGTAATCATAAAATTCATCTGGAAGAACTAAAGATCAAGAATATTAAGAGAATTAATGAAAAAAGAAAAGAACGGTAGGCTAGCTATATTGGATATATAAAATAAATTATTTCAATATATTATAAAATATTTTATATAATATTATTATTAATTATATACTATACTTTATATATATATTTAGTATATATTATATATATAATATTAGTATATATATAATATTAGTATATATATAATATTAGTATATATATATTATAAAGCAGCAACCATCAAAACTACTTGCTGGGCGTCCAGGTAGCACAGCGAGTTAAGAGCACTGGCCCCAGTGTCGGGATGACCTGGGGATAGAATCTGGGCTCAGACACTTAGCACCCACCCAGAAATAACTGGCCGTGTAACCTTGAGCAAGTTACTTAACCCCAATTTCTTTAAAAAAGAAAAAAAAAACCTACTTGCTACTGGCTAAAAAAAATGGAGTGGTGGATCACTGAGATAAATTAGATACACAATATGCAGTAGTCAATGACTATAGTAATCTACTGTTTTATAAATCCAAAGACTCCAGCTTCTGGGATAAGAACTTACTATTTGAGAAAAACTTCTGGGAAAACTGGAAAATAGTGTGATCAAAACTAGGTATAGAATAGCATATTACATTGTGTACCAAGGTAAGGTCAAAATAGGTAATTGATTTAGTTTAGACATAAAGGATGATATTATAATCAGATTAGAAGAGCAAGGCATTGTTTACCTCTTGGATATATGGAGATGGAAAGAATTTATGATCCAAACAAGAGACAGAGAGTATTATTAAATGAAAAATGGATAGTTTTGATTACATTAAATTAAAAAGATTAGTTGGAAAGCAGAAAGCTGGAAAACAATTTTTACTGCCATTGTTTCTGGTAATGTCCTTATTTGTAGAATATATAGAGAGCTGATTCAAATATTTAAGAAAATAAGTAATTCCCCAATTGATAAATGTTAAAAGGATACAACAGGCAGTTTTCATATGTAGAAATTAAACATATCTATAATCATAAGAACAAAAAATGTTATAAGTCACAAATGTTTAGAGAAATGCAAGATAAAAGCAACTCAGAGGTACCATCTCATATCAGATTGACTAATGTAACAAAAATGTAAAATGATAAATGTTAGGGAAGATGTGGGAAATTTGGAACACTAATTAACTGTTGGTGGAGCTGTGGACTGATCCAACCATTCAGGAGAACAGTTTGGAACTATACTCAAAGGGCTATAAACCTGTGCAGACCCTTTGACCCAGCAATACTACTTCTATGTCTGTACCCAAAAGAGATCACAAAAAGGGGGAAAGGCCCTTCATGTGCAACAATATTTTTAGCAGCTCTTTTGGTGGTGGCAAAGAACTGGAAAATGAGGGAATGCCCAGCAAGTGGCGAACAGCTAAACAAGTTGTGCTACATTAATGTAGTGAATTACCATTGTTCTATAAGAAATGATGAGCATGCAGATTTCAGAACAAAACCTGGAAACACATGAATTCTTGCTAAATTAAGTGAGTAAAGGCGGGAGAACATTGCACACATTAACTACAACATTCTGTGATGACCAACTTTGATAGACTTGGTTCTTCTCAGCAATACAATGATCTAAGAATTCCAAAAGACTCCTGAAAGAAAATGCTATCAAGATCCAGAAAAAGTATTATGGTGTCTGAATACAGATCAAAGCATACTATTTACTCTTATTTTTTCTTTCTTCCTTGTGTTTTTTTTTTCTTTTTGTTCTGATTCTTCTTTCACAACCTGGTTGTTGTCCTTCATTCTGTAAGAGGACCAGAATGATATCACTATGTTAGAGCCAAATTTCAATGCATCCAACTGTTTCTGATGAGACCAATACGAGCTCACAATGTTCTACCACAGATCAGCTACAAATAGTCTATGAGAACATGTGGGGTGGATTCTGTAAATGTGTGCATCTTGTGTTTCTTTTGAGCTACTTCCATTCTGCTTTACTCATAGAGCATAACACCTCTGATGAAAGCACACTGTATTGAATGGTCCTGTGGCAATGTCTCCCATGTCACACAATCAGTTCCAAAGTTCATAAGAAATGCTTTTACAGTATTTTTGTATTACTTCTTCTGACCATCATGTGAGTGCTTGCCTTATGAGAGTTCTCCATAAAATAGTCTTTTAGGCAAGTGTCCATTTGGAATTTCACCAACATTTCCAGGCCTTTGTAGTTGCACTTTCTAACAGTGGAGTTTGAATACTTTGCAGTTTAGTTCTAGAAATGACCTGGGTGTCTGGTTTCTTATCCTTCCAAGGGATCTTCAGAATTTTCCTAAGACAATTCAAATGGAAGCAATTCAGTTTCCTGACACAGCACTGGTATACTGTCCAGATTTCACAGGCATACAATAATGAGGTTAGCACAGCAATTTTACAGACCTTCAGTTTTATAGTCCGTCTAATGCCTCTTCTCTCCTACACTTTCCTTCAGACTCCTAAGCATAATTAACTCAAACAACATGTGCATGAACCTCATCATCAATGTGTACATACATTGATAGTATACTACTAAGGTAAGCAAACTTATCAACAGCATTCAGAACTTATCCATTTGCAGTAACCATTGGTTCCACAGATAGGTGGTGTGGTATTGGCTGATAGGGTACCTGTGTTTTCTTGGTGTTAATTGTTAGGCCTAAATTACCACAAACAACAGAGAAATGATTCATACTTTCTCATGTCTCAGCTTCAGAGATTGCATTGAGTGCACAATCATCTGTGAATAAAATATCATGCAACAATACTCCCCTTTCTTCTGCTCTGGTTTGTAACCTTTTCAAACTGAAGAATTTGCCATCAGTGCAGTAGCTGACCTTGATGCCCCATTCTTCCTCAATGAAGACATTTGACAACATGGCTGAAAACATCATGGTAAAAAGCATGTAAGCCCACAACCTTGTTTCACTCCATTGGTGATGGGGAAAGTAGGAGAACATTGTCCATTATCCAGAAACTTTGCAAGTATACTGTCATGAAATTGATATACAATCCTGATCAACCTCTCTGGGCAACCAAATTTTGACATAATTTTCCATAAGTCCTCAAAACTGACTATCAAAAGTCTTACAAATCTACAAATTTAAACAAGTCATATCTCCAAATGTGTTCTGCTCTTCACATTTCTCCTGGAGTTCTCAGGTAACAGACACAATATTGACCATTCCTTGGCCCTTTCTCTTTTTTTTAAGCAATCGGGGTTAAGTAACTTGCTCAAGGTTACACGGCCAGTTATTTCTGGGTGTGGTGCTAAGTATCTAAGCCCAGATTTGATCCAGGTCATCCTGATACTGGAGCTGGTGCTCTTACACCCTGAGCCACCTGGTCACCCCTAAGCAATTGGGGTTAAGTAACTTGCTCAAGGTTACACGGCCAGGTGTTTCTGGGTAGTGCTAAGTGTTGGAGCCTGGATTCGATCCCCAGGTCATTCTGACACTGGGGCCGGTGCTCTTACTCACTGTGTTACCTGGCTGCCCCTCCTTGGCCCTTTCTGAAGTCACACTCTTTCTCAGGTAGATGGCCATCTTCCAGGTGAAGGATTAGACTATTGAGGACTCAGTAAGCATATTTTCAGCACTGACTAAAAGAGACTCCTTGTGATTGTCACAGGACAATCTATTTCCTTTACCTTTATGGAGATGAACAGTGGAGACATCACACTCCTGAAGGAAAAACTCCTTATGCCATATAACCCAGAAATTTTCAGTCACCTTTTGTGAGAGCAATGGACCTCCTCCCACCTTGTTAATCTCAGTTAGAATAGAATCAGCACCAGGTGCTTTGCCACATGAAAGGAGACTGATGACATTTAAAATATCTTGTTCAGTTGAAACTTCAGCTACAGAAGGATTGACTTCAACCTGAAGTAAATCATCAATGGCCTCAGCATTCATTGATGATGGTCTGTTGAGAACACTATGGAAGTGTTCAGTCCATCTCTCTAAGATCATGTCTTTATCACAAAGCAATGTGATTCCATCAACACTGTGTACTTGTGATGCACCATAGGTCTTTGGTCCATAATCAGCATTCAGGGCATCATAGAAGCATTTTGGAATGTTGCTCTCAGCACAAAATTGAATTTTATCTGCCTTGTTACTGAATCAAGAATCCTGCATCTTTGTAAGCTTTGCTTGTACTTTACTTTTAATTTAATTAAATACTGCCTTATTAGAGATGGATGAACTTTCCTGCTGGTTAACCCTGTGGAGTTCACATTTTTCATTCAGCAGCTTTTGAAATTCCTCATCACTTTCATCAAACCAGTCTTGATGTTTACAAGTGTTCTGACTCAGATGAGCAAATACAGTGCTATATACCAAATCTCTGAAATCTGCCCATTCCTTTTCTGCTCCACTCTTGTCAACTGTGTGTTAGTTACCTCAACTTTCCCTCCAGGTTTGCAATGAGCTGTTCCTACTAAGATAAGAGCTTGAATATGTTGACATTAATTCTTCTGGTAGTCATTTTGCCTTGAAGATGAGGATTTTTTTGTATCATAATATTTAGCTTGGAGAGGATAAGTCTATAATCAGTCCAGCACTGTACCATACATTGCCTTTATCATTCTCACATCCTGTCTGTCTCTTCTTACAATCACATAATCTGTTTGATATAAGGGTGCAAGCACAAAATTGTATTGTGTTTAGGTAAATGAAAGACATTGTTGGTGATGAGAAGGTGTAGCAGCAAGCACCCCAGCATTCCCAGGGTGTCTGCCAACACAGGTTCTTGGATCTGCTTTGATAAAGGAAAGCAACTCAAAATGGCTTAACATGCTTACTTTAATCAAACATATATTGTTTACCTCATTCAGGGGAAAAAGGTCACCACCCCTAACTTCAGAGTATACAGGCAGAATTATCAAGAGAGAGGAACAGATCAAGTAGACAGATTTCCATACTGTCCAACCATTACATCCATACCAAATCAACATCTGGGTTTTTCAAAGCTGGGGGCTCTCAACAACGGCTTCCCAGAGTTTCAGATCAAATCACAGAACACTTCTCAAAATGAGCCCCCAAACAAAGTTACATATCAGGGCTTATATAGCCTTCTCCTGGCTCAGAGAATGTAACAGCCTTATTGACCCACTGGCCAATCGAGAAGTATCTACTGAAAAACAAGCCTCCCACCCCAGGCTCCAGGTGCACTTTAGCCTAGGGGCAGGGAAGATCTTTAAAATTTACATTCCCATTACAGAAGGTCATTAAGTCTTTTGTAGTAAGTGACCATTACCATTGCTGTTTCCAACTCCATTCCTCCAAAGGACTCCCTTGCATATCTGGTAGCCTGAGTCTACTGTAGCATTAAAGTCTCTTGGAATTATAAGCTCGTCCTCTTTGACCTCATCGGGGTTCTTCATGGTGGGAACATAAGGCACTGATGATGATGGTGTGCCATTTCCCTGCAAGTGGCTATCACATTATTTTGAGTCTGTCATTCAATCCTTTTGGTAGGCATACAAAATAGTTGACTAGATTGGTTTTGATTGGAAAACCTACACCAGATTCATAGTGTTCCCTTTTTCCATGGCCACTCCAGGAAAAAAAAATGCATATCCAGCTCTGACTTTTGTAACTTGACCTGCATTTGCCAGCCTTGTTTAGCTCAGGGCTGCTATTTGGATGTCATACTTGCTGAGTTCTCTCACAGCAAAAGAGATGCTCATCTTTCAGATCTTTGCAGAAATTTTCTACATGTTTTTGTTGTGTGTGTGTGTGTTTTGACAGCAGAGTGGGATCCCTGCCTACAGCAGTATAATAGGGTCAGGGTTGGATAAGCAGACAAATTTTAGGGCACTTTTTCTAGCCCCTTGCGCACGCAGGTGAGCAGTGCAATCCTTAAAAGGCTGTTCAGATACACAGCAGGCTGCCAAATCCTACTGCTGCTTCCAGCGAGAAGACAACCTGGCCTGTGGCCATTGCTGCCTGTGTGAGGGGCTGTGACTGAAGCTGTATCTATACCTGCTTCTTCATCACTTTCCTGTTGCCACAGGATTTTGAGGTAGGTAAAATGGTAAAAAAAAAAAATGCTACGAATGATACCTTGACTCATGAATAAATTACATTGAAATGAGGCAGTTGAACATTTAGGGTGTGTTGTCTCATTACTGTCATTCTCTTGGATGAAATTGATCGTTTCTAAGATCCCTCCCTTCTATTCATCCCCTGTCTTTTCTTTCCCATTTCCTCTCCTACTTCCTATAGGGTAAAATAGATTTCTTCCTTTCCTCCTCTCCCATTACAATCCCTTTTAATTACTTAATTAAATTTTTTATCATCATATCAATATCAACTTATATCCATGCCCTCTGTCTAGATATACTGCTTACAAATGTCATAATAAAATACACTTCTCAAAAGTTACAAGTACCACCTTCCTTTGTAGGGATGTAAACTGTTTGCCCTTATTGTATAACATATTTTTTTTCATTTTCTGTTCACTTTTCTGTGCCTCTCTTGAGTCTTGTATTAGAAGATCTAATTTTCTGTTGAGCTGTTTTATTTTGTTTTGTTTTGTTTTGCCAGTAATGTTTGGAAATCCCCTGTTTCATTGAATGCACATCTTCTCCCCTGAAAGATTATGTGAAATTTCACTGGGTATTTTATCCTTTGGTAAAACAAGCTCCTTTGTGTTACAAAATATCATATTTCAAGCCCTCTGATCTTTTAATGTAGAAGCTCCAAGGTCTTGCATAATCTTGATTGTATCTACATATTTAAATAGTTTCATTCTGGTGTTTTGCAGTATTTTTTCCTTGACCTGATAATTCTAGAATTTGGCAATAGTGTTCCTTGGCATTTTCAATTTGGGATCTCTTTCATGTGGATCAATGAATTCTTTTGATGACTATTGTACCTGCTGTTTCTAGGAACCCAAGGCAGTTTTTCTTGATGATTTCTTGAAAATGCTGTCCAGTGTCTTTTTTTATCACAACTTTCAGGTAAACCAATAATTCTTATATTATCTCTCATGGATCTATTTTCATGGTCAATAGTTATTCTTATGAGGCATTTTATGTTGTCTTCTAATTTTTCATTTTTTTTAAATTTAGTTTGACTGATTCTTGATTTCTCATAGAGTCATTGGGTCCCATTTGCCCAGGTCTAATTCTTGGTGAATTATTTTCTTCAATTAGGTTGTGTACCACTTTTTACATTTGGCCAATTTTTAAGGAGTCATTTTCTTAGTGTACTTTTTTTTTTCCCATTTGGCCAATTGTATTTTTAAGGACTCGTTTTCTGCAGTCAATTTTTGTCCTTCCTTTACCAGCTATTGACTCTCTCTTGTAAACCTCTCATTTCTTTTCACAGTTTTTCTTCTGCCTCTCTTATTTGACTTTTAAAATCCTTTTTAAACTCTTCTAAGAAGACTTTTTGGTCTTGAAACTCTTTGAATTTTCAGATATGGATATATTGAAAATGTTGTCCTCTTCTGAATTTGTGCTTTTATCTTTCCCATCCCCATAGTAAAAATTATGGTCATTGTCTGATTCTGCTTTTTGCTCATGGTGTTTGCTTATTTCCTGGCCTTTAAAGTTGAGTTCTCCTGCTTTAGCACAGGAGACACTGACCCAAGCTTCTTGTGATGGTGACCACGGAACTAGTCACTGGCTTTCTGTTATGAGGCCTCATGTGCTAGTAACTGAAGGCTATAGGGGTCTGGAAGCTTATCTGGTCCTGATTTGGGGTCAACAACACTGAAACTCTTGGGGTGGATGGGGATCTAGCCCCTGGAAGACAACTGCTCTGAAGTTCCAGGTTTGACTCCTGGAGGACTTATGCCTACCTGGAATTGTGCTTACTGGAGTTGTGCTAGAGCAAAAAGAGGTTTGACAGTTGAAGTCTACTATTTACCCTACCTGTGCCAAAGCACTCAGGGGGGGCCTGGTACATGTAGGTACTTGCCTGCTCCACTACCCTGGGGCTCAAGATCTCCTACTGGTGTGCCAAGGTGGATGCCTCCATTCTTGTACTACTCCCTTTCCACCAGAGGAAGAGGACCTTTCCCATTAATCCCCCAGCTTCCTGGGTTAAAGACTGCTGCACCCCATCATTCTACAGACTCAGCTTTTCCAGGGTTTTTCCTGAGTTGATATTTTCTGGGTTTTGTAGGTCAGTAAGTGAAAATGAGAGTCACTAACTTTTTACACTGCTATCTTGGTTCCTGGAAGTCACTTTTTCTTGATGTTTAACTTTAGGCTAAAATAGGACTTTGTTTCTATAGTGAGTGTGCATGATCTGCAATTTTTTTGTGCACTGTTTTCAGAAGTAATTTTGACCTGTAAGTCAAAATTGGGTTCCTTTAAAGTCATGTGATCTAAGAAGAGCCATATTTACTGCTTTGCTTCTCTCTGCCATGGTCTCCGAGTGACCACAGTTACTCTTTTCTACCCTGGAACTGTGGACAGGGTGCCAGTTCCCTTGTAGCTACAAGTTCTAATAAGATCATGCTGTTCCCCAGCCTGGGACTGAGACTCGAAAATGTGACCCACATTCAAGTATGGGCAATGCAACAGCATCCTGCCTCCAGTTTCAGCAAAAGGACACTTGGAATTACCTTCTGACCAATTGTCTTATCCTTCACCTTCTTTGGGCTGAGAGGCCCTGAAACCATCATTGATGTCACTGCTGTAGTAGCCCCCAAGGCTTACTGCTGTTTTGCTGGTGCAAAGCCTATGCTGAATTGCACTCTACTCCCACACAGGTGCAACAGACCTTTCCTGCTGACCTTCTAACTTATCTCAGGCTGGAAATGTTTTCTCTCCATCAATTTATGTTTCTACCACTTCAGAATTTGTTTTAAAGCATTACTTAAAGTTGTTTGGAGGAGTTCTGGGGAGAGCTCAGAGACTCTGCCTTTTCTTTGCTATCTTTGCTTTGCCCTCTCCCTTTCCTTTTTTGAGGGGGGCACCCTTTTTTTCTTGTCTATCCATTTCTTTTACATCCATAGAAGCTAAATGACACACTACCATGTCCTCTTTTTATGTAGAGTTTTTTTTTTTCTAACTACCATAATAATGTAAAGTTCTCAGTGTTCATTGTTGTTCTTCTTTATAAAAGAGGACCTAAATGATGTCACTATGTTGGGATCAGGGTAAAGTGTGTCCAATTTTGGCTGATAGACCAAGATGAGCTCTGAAGGCTCTATCATAAGTTGTACAAAAATATTCCATATAAACATTTGGTGTGGACATGTCTCTAAATTTGTTCATTTCACATTTCTTATAAGATACAACAATTGTGTTTTTACTGATAGAGAACAGTGTCTTCTTTGGTGTGGGTACACCATGCTGGACTGGCCTATGCCAGTACCTCCATTGTCCCACAACTGATTGCGAAGATCTTCATAGAGAATTTCACAGTGTCCTTGTGTTGCTTCTTCTGACATTCATGTGAGTGCTTACCTTGTGTGAGTTATTTATAAAATAGTCTTTTAGGCAAATATACTTTTGGCATTTAAGTGATATGGCAAGCCCATTAGAGTTTACCTCTCTACAGTAGACTTTGAATACTTGGTCTTTCAGTCCACAAAGGGATCTCAGTGTTCAGTGCATTGTCTTGCCAGTTGATCTTTAGCATCTTCCTAAGACAAGTCAAATTGAAACAATTCAGTTTCTTGCCATGGTACTGGTATACTCTTGAGGTTTCACAGTGATATCACAGTGAAGTAAGCACAATAGCTTTGTAGATTTTCATTCATTTTGGAAGGCAGTCTAATACCTCTTATGTCCCACACTTTCCTTTGAAAACTTCAAAACACTGATTTAGCTATGGAAATATGTGTGTCGACCCCATCCTCTATGTGTACATCACTTGAAAGTATACTACTGTAATGCCAAGCAAAGGCAACTTTCCAAGGTTCAAAATACCAGCATAGGTGCTCTCCATTTTATTCAATGACAAATTAAGAACAGAGAGAATCAACATATAGCATAATTCAAAATACAGCACTTACCAAGTGTGATTCAATAATCTCCAAGTACTACCCCACCCCCTGGACATTACATTCATTTAATCAATCCCAAAGTCCCTCTTCTAAATACTACTCCACCCCTAGGCTGTACATTCATTTAGTCCATCACAAAGGCCCTCTTCTCAAATGGAGATTAGTTTCCAATCATAAATAAAGTACATTCATTTGTTTAATCACACATCACAAAAAAGTCAAAATCTTCCCACCCTTGTATTGCAATTGAATCTACCCCAGAGTTACAACAAGCTTAAGCACAGCATTTAATACCCAAAGAGAGGTATTTTCTTCATCTTGACCCGAGGCAAGTTCTCAGCAATCTTTGTTCCTAGGGAGACAAAGCTTAGCAAGGCCACAAGATACATTGGCAGTGTCTTCATTAATTCATTCTCTGTCTGCAGAACAGTCCTAGGACCCCTGAAAACATTAGCAAAACCCTCTTCCAGGATTTATGTAAACATACAACAAGAAAATCCTTCTTCAGGGCTTCTGAAACAACAGCAAGTTTTAACGACCTCTGCAACAATAGCACTGTCCTTCACCAGTGGAAAGAATTCACTCTCTGTCTGCAGAACAGTCTCAGTAGCTCTGAACCAACAGCAAGGTTCTATGACCTCTGCAACAACAGCACTGTCCTTCACCAGTGGATAGAATTCACTCTCTGTCTGCAGAACAGTCTCAGTAGCTCTGAGACAACAGCAAGGTTCCAAGCCTCTGCAACAACAGGACTGTCTTTCACCAGTGGACAAATCTGGCAAAACAACATCAAAACAGATGGACAAAGTACCAGCATAACAGCCATGTCTCCTTAGTCCTTGACAGCTCTGGGTGGCAGCTCTCAAAAGTCCTGGGCAATTCAAAGTGGCCCTCAGCAATCCTCTCAGTCTGTCTCTGCCTCCAAAGGTGCTGCTTCCAAAAAGTTATTCTGCCTCTCTCTTTTCTTGTGTCTCTCTAAATTTACATCACCAGCTCCTCCCAGTTCAGCCCTCTCTTTTCACATCGACAAGTCCATCCCACAAGGGGGATTCACAAACTCTGGGTTTTAACACAATCAAACCAAAAACCAAGCCAATACAGGGGGAATTTTTAAATTACATTACTGTTACAACTACTAAGGGAAGTGAAATAATCTACAATATTCAAAATTTCCCCTTTTCCTATAATCAATAGTTCCATGTATGGATGATGTGGTGATAGCTGGTGGAGAACCTCTGTTTTCTTAGTGTTCATTGTTAGGCCAAAATTAACACAAATTGCAGGAAATGAATTCATACTTTGTTGCATTCTAGCTTCAGAGGCTACATTGACTGTTCAATCTTCTATTAACAAATAAAGTTCTTATAGGTTATAGGTATCAAATTCCCATATAGAATGGTAAATAGTTTAGCAATATGGAGTCCTTTATAATTTCTCTTTCATATTTAACTTTTTATGCTTTTCTTATATTTTCTTTGAAAGGACAATTTTCTATTCTATTCTGGTCTTTTCATTCGGAATGCTTGAAGGTCCTCTATTTCATTAATTATCCATGGTTTTCTCTTGAAGGATTATACTTGTTTTTGCTAGATGGGATATTCTTGGTTGTAATCCAAATTCTTTAACTTCTGCAACACCATATTCCAAGTCTTCTGCTCCCTTCAAATTTATAGTTTTAAATTCCTGACTATGGCCTCATGATATTTACATGTTTTACCCCTCCCCCTGGATTCTTGAAAGGCTGTGTTTGGTTGCTTGTTTTTGTTTTTTAATCTCAGAGCTTTGGATTTGGCTACAATATTCCAAGCAGTTTTCATTTGGGAATCTGTGTTAAGTGATGGTGGGTGGATATTTTTCATTTTTGAGGGGTATTTTTTTCTTGATAATTTGTAGAAAAGTAATGCCTAGATACTTTTCTTTGGTTATGGATTTCAAGTAGTCAAATAACTTCTCATTTAGTCAAATAATTCTCTCCTCATTCTGTTTTTACAGGTCATTTCCTTTTGTCCTCTATTACTTATTTATTTATTTTTTAAAATTTGTTTCATTGCTTCTTGATGTCTCGTTGAATTGCTAGCTTACACTTGCCCAATTCTAATTTTTAAGAAACTTATTTTCTTCAGTGAGTTTTTGTAACTTTTTTTCCATTTGGATAATTCTATTTTTAAGGGAGTTTTTCTTACCAGTGAATTTTTTTTACCTCCTTTTCCATTTGGCTAATTTTGTTTTCTAAAGTATAATTTTCTTCAACACTTTTCTGCCTCTTTTACCAATGTGTTAATTATCTTTTCTTTATTTGCTTCCTTTGCTCTCATTTCTTTGTCTATTTTTTACTCTCCTACACTTATTTGATTTTTAAAATCAGTTCTTTACCTCTTTTTGGAATTCTTCTTAGGCTTTTGTACAATTCATGTCTTATATTCCTTTGAGCCCTTGATTATGGCTGTTTTCACTTCATTGTCTTCTTTTCATAGATCATATCTTGATCTTTTCTGTTGCCATAGTAACTTTTTAAGGTCAGGTTATTTTTTGGTGTTTGTTTATTTTTTCCCATTCTTTTTTTCTTGATTAAGAAGTTTATGATAAAGTTGTTCTCTGTTGCTAGCCTGGATGGGGGAGAGGCATTTCTCAAGCTTCAGTCTTTTTCACAATGCTGTTTTCAGAACTAGTTCTGGGGGTTTGGATATTATTATTTTCCATTTCCTTTTGAAATTACATTTTAGCATAGGTTGAAGAGCTGTATTTCTTAGAGAGAATGTAATTTCTCACATTCATTATTTCCCTATAGTTTTAGGAATGGGAACTGAGAAGGAATTGTTTCTTTTCAATAGATGCTACAGTTGTAATAAAACAGACTTCTTTAATCGAGCATCTTTTGTTAAATGAAATTGTAGGGACTCAACTGGGAGTTTTTGTAGCAGCAGGATATTAAAGGGTTTGGCCAGGTTTCAAAGGCTGATTTTCCACTGTAGTAGTGCACAACCAATATGAAGGTTGTAGCCAAGGGAACAACAAAGCTATGGAGCTATCTACAAACTGAAATACACAGCTCTCAGCTTGATAGCACCAGTCAGTAAAAGATGCTGTATCCAATCCAATTGAGCTACTGCTTCTCTCACACTAAATTAGCTGTTCAGAAATCCAAACAGATCGCTGACAAAACCATAATGGTTTTCCCTCCTCTTACATCACATATTGATCCCATATGTCTAAGCTCCATCCCCTTCACCCCCTAAAAAAGAAGTGGAATATTGAGACAATTGTCCAGATAATTTAAAAGAAAAGGTGTTCATCCCGCTGTAGTGAAATTCAAAGTTTAAAAAATGTCTTGACCTGAATTATATAAATAATTTGCTTAATTTTCAACTTCAGTTGGTGTATGTCAGTATGATATTTTCATTTCATTTTTTTCATGGGCTATATACACTTTCAAAACAAACAATAAAGGTTCACAATATCTGCATTGTTTATGTGTCATATGCAATGTAAATATTATAATGTTTAATATACAAACCAGAAAATATGCCTATTATGATTTTATACATATGTATGCATGTATATATGTACATAAAAAAATCACAATGCTTAGGATTGCTAACTAGACCTTCATTTATATTGTCATATTCCCCATCCTTCTTTCTGTCAGAAAAAGATTATTAAGTTAAGTGCCTTGGGAGGAAGGTTTATGTAGGTCCTAATAGCAGATGTACATTGCAGTTAGAACTTTGCAGCTGATTGGCTTTACAAATCCTTCCAAAAAGAAGATTCCTTTCATATAGCATTAAATACAAGTACATTGCAGCTTAATTAAGAACTTAAGCAACTATAGTATTACAGAAACTGCATCCTAAGATGCAATCTTTGCCTTCAAAGGGATTAACTATGTTTTCCATGTCTACACATGTATAATGTATACCAAACTGATTGCCTTCTCAATGAGGGAAGGTAGGGAGGGAATATGGAAGAGAATTTGGAACTCAAATTTTTAAAAATGAATGTTAAATATTCTTTTTACATATAACTGGGGAAAACAAAATACTAAATGAAGGGGAAAAAGAAAAGAGGGATTAAATATTTCTGTGGTGAGAGAAATACAACTAGATGGAAATTCAACTGAAAAAAATATGACTTACTTGACTATAAGGGAAATATAATTCAATATTGTGATATTTCTAATAAGATAGGAAAACAAAAACATAATGTGATCTTTGGATGCATTAAATATATACTATCCCACATGGACTTGAAATTTTGGTCGTATCATACTTGGAGTAAAGCTAGGTGGTTTAGTGGATAGAGTACTGGGAATGAATTTAGGAAGACTCCTCTTCCTGATTTCAAACATGACCTCAGCTATTTACTAGCTGTGTGATTCTAGGCATCCCCTTACTTATGTTTGTATCAGTTTCCTCACCTATAAAATACGTTGGAAAAGAAAGTGGCAGACCACTCCTGTATCTTTGACAAGAAAACCCCAAATGCTGTCAGTCACAAAGAGTCAAACACAATAGAAAAATGACCAAACAACAAGAATAAGCAACACATCTGGAGTATTTTGTTTAGTTCTGAGTGTCATATTTTAGTAAAAATCATAACTACCAGGTGATGGCCATGAAAGGGTGATCAATTTTACAAAGAGATCCAAAAATCATCTGAGATCCAAAATCATCATATGACTCTTGGTTGTAGAAAATGGAGCTATTTACCTCAAAAAATAAATGATGTGCATTACAGTTATCTCCAAAAATTTAACAGAATGCCATAGGAAGAGGAATTAGCACTGTTATACTTGACCTTTTACTGAATAACAAAGAAAATGACATAGAGAGGGAGATTCCAGATCAATGAAAGAGAGGAAAAATCAGTTATATTGAATAGCATTAAAAATACCCCCAAATCCCCACTAAAAACAAAAAGTTATAAAAGTATTTCTTAGACCCCTGGTTAAAGAATCCCTGACTAGATCTTCCCTAGTCAGTTTTTTTATATAATTATGTAAGATGAACATTAATTCTTTTCTATGAAAATAAAAATCCTTATCAGGTCTTAGAGACAGTTGGAGTTGAAGGGTGGTGTTTTGGCCCCAATATAAGAAAAAAAACATGCTTTTATTGAAAGAGTACTGATCTTGTTAATAAGAGAAAACTGTTCTTTCGGTCTATTCTTTGACCTATGGGTGCCTTTTTATGATAAATATTGTTTCTGTTGGAGGAGATTAGGTAAGAGGTAAGTCCTTATGCAACACTATGAGTGAAATCAAAGTATCTAGAGTGGGAAGAGATATAATAGGCCTTCGAGGCTGAACCCCTTGTTTTTCTAGTTGAGAAAACAGAGGCCAATAGAGGTAAAATAACTTTAAGCATCAGAAATGGAGGTTGAAACCGGGTCCTCACATTGCCATTGATAAAGAGGCATACTGAATATCCTAACAAATGAAAAGGGAGAAATTTCAGTAGCATGTCCTGTGAATTCTTATAATTGATCACCTCTAAATGGAAAATAATTCATCTAGAATCTAGGTATATTTTATGCATATACACACATATGTTCATATATAAGGATATGTTATGTACAAATTATAATATATATGTATATATCATTATGCATATGTACATTACAGATACATTCATGCATGTGTGCATGCATATATTGATATATCTTTATATGTGTATCTTCATATATTAATCATCACTAAGATTCATTTTATATGTGTGTATATATTTACTATTTCTACATTGAGATATGTGGATTGATATTTAGTCTTTACATGAAGTATATGAAGTTAAAGTTACAGAAATAACACTGGTAGTTATAGAAAAATAGAATTGATGATTTTTGTTGTTGCTGAACTATGTATATATATTTCACAATGGAATTACTTATAGTTCCTGATTAACAAGGGAGATAAGCAGAATATATTATTTATAGGGTTGATAGGTTCCCATAGTGTTGGTTGAGGTAAGTTCCAAGTTTACCCCAGACCTTAAGTTTTTAATTTCATGGTTTCTTTCAAAGAATTCTTTTCTCTATGTATTACTCTTCCATTCAGATCTAGCTTGCCTTGCATTTGAATTTGCCTTTTAGGCAAAACAGTTTTAGTTATGTAGCTAGTCCTCTATCCTTTGCCTCCCAGAGTCATGCTGGGTACATTTCCCCTTTAGGATTTTGGATTACCCCTGTGTGCTTGGGGTTCTCCTTCTTTAATGATGTCTGATTGAGCTCCTTTTCTAAAATGTCCCCAGTATTAGACACCAATAATTAATGGTTCAGTTACATCTAACCAATTAACATCAATTAATTTTTACAAGTGATATTTACTTCAAAGATGTTGCAAGAATAGAGGTATGAAACATTATACTTTCAACAATAATTGGTCTGCCTTTATTAGTTTATCAGAAGTAGCTTATTAGCTTATCAGAAGATGTAGTATCTACAAAGCATTGGTTCAATCTTGTTTATTTCATAATGTATCATTGCTACTGAAGGAGCCTAGACCTCAGCTACTGCTGGGACAGCTTTCCAAGGTTGATCCTTATTCTTGATGGCCTCCAAGCTTAGTTGACTGACTATAAATTCCAGAACAGAATCCATTCCCAACATTCTCAGTGACTTGCTTCCCTGATTTTATTTTTGAAACATAAGGTCTCAGCTTCAAATCTTTTTTCACCTTAAGTGAAAGAACAAATATGAAGGCAAAGACCCATAGCAATTATTCAAGGACCATAGAAAGGAGGGGACCTGGGATTTCCTCTTATAATATTGTCTTTCTTGTCACACTGAAATGTTGCCAGGCAGGAAGATGGCCATCACAAAATAGGATTAAAGTGAGATATTACTTTTTTAGATGTACACCCTTCACTGCCAGCTAAACAACCAATGGGAAAAAAAAAAGATCTTCTCATTATAGTGTGGTCAGAACATCAGAACCTGCAAAAGAACATCTGTGCCTACTCCAATTCCACATAGACGTTACACCACCTAAGCAAACATACATATGCCATTATGGGTTGGGGCTTATTATATAATCTTCTGTTATATTCCTACATTTTGGGTTCCTTGCTGCTTCAGAGTGAGAGGGCCAGCCCCTTTTAATATTTGTTTACTCTTAAAATTATACTTATCATCATTATGCCCCTAAAAGTTAAAAAAATATATATTTTCTGACGTCGACTTACATACCCATCCTTTTTACCAAATTCTTTGTTCCCTTATGATTTTTCTACTTTCTCCTGCAACCTTGATCTTTTTTTTTAATCCATTCATAGTAAAAGAATCTTGGGTACATTCAATCCAATTCCGTCTACTCCGCTGCCTCACCAACAGCCTTGCCACTCTGATCAGTGACCATGCCCTAGCACAGGAGGTTTTAACCCAATGTTTAGAAAGCCTGATTCATTCTGTTATTTTAAAGTTCCATAACTACATTTTTAAAAGATTGATATCTTTCTTAATCCTATTATTTTGCATTTAAAGACATGATTTGGAAAAAGACACCAGGGTCTTCACCAGATTGCCCAAGAGGTCTAGCAGGCACATACATGCATGCTCTCACACTCGTGCGCGCAGACACACACACACACACACTCACACAAACACACACACACACACACACAGTGGTTAAGAATGCCTATCTGAGAGGTACTTCCAACTTAGAACTACAATCTCCTGACTGTTGACTGATTCTCCTGGAGCATTATTTCAGGATATCTCCAGTCAGAACATTTTTCCTTACTCTCTCATCCATAATCATTTCCTCCATGACCTCCTCACCAACAATCTTGCTATTGCCTGTATAGAAATAAGGAGTTATTTTAATCCAAGCAGCTATTAACATGTGCAATAGGATCTCCTGCATAGTATAAGAGATTGCTACAAATTTCATGTTAGAATCTTTCAAGTTTTATTTCCATATTTCCTTTTATTTCATGAATTGAAATTCCTTTAGTCCTTTTTACATGAAATGGCTTGAGAATTTGTCCACAAAATTTTAAAGAAATTATCTTTCTTGAACAGCACTTCCAGAATGGGATAAAAAAATCCAAAATGTAGATCTGTCCATATATGATCCTTTATTTTGGGAGTGCAGAGCCAGTGGAAAACCGACTCCTTCTTACACGTGGTTCAAAAATGGTGAAACCATTGTGTCAGAGGTAAGTACATTTTTATATATACTGATACATTGCTACTAATCCCATTGCCTTGAATTTTAGTTAGATTGTTTTTAATTAGATATATTTATAAATTGTTTCTGTTGTAACAGGCAAAATGTGAAGTACTGAGACAAATATTCTGATGAATAAAATAAGAAAAACCAAAATCTTTACCTTAAACTTAAATTTCCATACATAAATGATAGAGTCAATTTCCCCCAGAACTTACAGAATTTAAGATTTAGAACTCAGAGGTACCTTAGAGGTCATTCTGTCAAACTTCCTAATTTTATAGATGAGGAAACAGAGATGCACAGAGTGGAACTTCCTTGCCCAAGGTTACACAGGTTCTCTGATTCAAATCCCATTATTCTCTCTGCTTCTCATAGTGTAGTCACACTTGTTGCCTTTAAATTAAGCCAATAATTTCTTCAATCTTCTCCTTAATTTTGCATGTGCTTTCTCTGTAAGAGCTGCAAAAGAAGGAAAAAGAAATCCATCTGTTATTTCAGACCTGCATTTAGAAATATTGTTTGTTCCTGTTTGAGTGGAATTTCCCCCATTTATCTATTTTCACAGTGTTTTCTCTGTTTTCCAGCAGATGATTTTTATTACCTCCAGAGAATGGTAATGGGTAGCTTGAAATACTGAGTTTTAAGTTATATTTTCATGATTAAACTACTGCATGAGATGCACTTGAGACTGAAAACGTATATATTATTTTAATGCACAGAAGAAATGCTCAGTATTTAAGGACAATTTACTATAGGTTGCAGGAAGAAAGGGTACAGTACAATTCTCCTTTAATTTCAAAGGAGGGTCATCATATTCCAAGTCACCTTAAGGGTTAATTACAGAGAGCTTTATAGTCGTCTTAAACTTAGAATTCATGGTTGATGCTGACATGTAAATATTAACTTTTCTGGCATGGTCAGGGAATAGACTAATCTGTTTAATCCAGTATTCCAGTTGAAATTGAATGATCATATGCACTAAATTGAGATCAATTACCAATTTTCAAAGAACCTGAAGTCAATGATTCTGGGTAATCATAATGTCATGGAATGAACCAAATACTGGAAGTGAGATTGTCTGGGTCCAAATGACAACTCACGTATTTCTTACCTTACTAAATCTGGGCATTTTTTTTTGCCTCCATAAATTTGATGTCAACTAGATAACCTCTAAGGTTCCTCCAGGCTTAAAAGCTATAAACAATTGTCCTCTTGAACAATTATGACTCTATTTAAATTATTCTGAAAGATGAATTAAGAGAGATTTTAAGACAATTCCAAGTAAACTAGTTTTAATTTATTATACAGCCCTAAAATTATTATCCTTTTTTTAGAATGCCAATGTAATATCTTTCAATCTTTATTCTCTTATTAGGAAAGAATTCAAATAGAAAATGGATCACTCATGATATCTGTGCTGAATGTATCAGACTCAGGTTTTTACCAATGTGTTGCAGAAAACAAATATCAGACCATTTATGCTAACGCTGAATTGAAAGTAAGAGGTAAGTCATTGATTTAGAACTAGTGTATTCAAGATGATATTTGAATAAAATTGTGATTATATATCCTCTAAGGTGAATTTTACTAGAAATTGGGGATTATAATCATTTGAAATAATATATAATATTGAAATTAGTTTCTTTAATGTATACACGGCCTTTCATTGAAGATGAGGATATCAATGTCATAGAATAAGGGAGACATAACTAGTTTTTCTTATATTAAATTTTATTATTTTTTATTTAAACAATTTATAATTTGGTGATTAAATGGAGATTTTTAATCTGTTCTTCTATTTTTTAGTTGCATGTCCAATTCTTTTATCTAGTCTTTATTTTGCGGATATAAGTGTTAGAGTCATAAATTGTCCCCTAAGTACTCCTTTGGCTGCATCCAATAAATGTTGGTATGTTGTCTTCTTTGTTTGTTTTTGAGGAGGGAAGGCAAGGCAATTGGGGTTAAGTTACTTTCCCAAGGTTACAGAGCTAGGAAGTGTCAAGTGTCTGAGGCCGGATTTGAACTCAGGTCCTCCTGACTCCAGGACCGGTGCTCTATTCACTGAGTCACCAAAGTATCCCTGTTGTCTTCTTGTCCTTCTCTTTGGTGACATTATTTATTGTTTCTATGATAAATTCTTTGACCCACTCATTTTTTAAAAATTAGATCATTTAGCTTTTTATTTAATTTACTTTTTATTTCATTTTAAGTTCTCAGATATCTTCCTTCTACCTCCCCACCCTGCACTAGAAAATGTCACCATTTCATACACAGACACACATGGAGACACACACGGAGACACTCTCATTCTCTCTCTCTCTCTCTCTCTCTCTCTCTCTCTCTCTCTCTCT
>NW_027185761.1:35395640-35415778 GCF_028583685.1 Petaurus breviceps papuanus | reverse complement strand
TCTCTCTCTCTCTCTCTCTCTCTCTCTCTCTCTCTCTCTCTCTCTGTGTCTCTCTCTCTCTCTCTCTCTCTCTCTCTCTCTCTCTCTGATTGTGTGTGTATGTCTCTGTCTCTCTTATACGTCTTATATATTATGATATGTAGAGTGTGTGTATGTGTATGTGTGTATGTAAAACCAAAAAATATATATATATATATATTTCCATTATTCATTCTCTGGAGGAGAATAGCATCTTCCCATAAGTCCTTTGTAGTTGATTTTAATGTTTATAATACCCAGAATAACTTAGTCATTCACAGTTATTTTTCCCAACAATATTGCTCTTCCTTTATTCAATGATTTCTTGGTTCTGCTCATTACACTGTTCATTACTTCATGCAAGTCTTTCCATGATTTTCTAAAATCAGTCTGCTATCATATCTTACAACACAGTAGTATTTAATCAGACTCATATAATACAACTTCTTTTGTCAGTCCCAAACTAATAGGCATCCCCTCAGGTTTCAGTTCTTTGCAACAACAAAGAAAGGTGCTATAAACATTTCAGAACATATGGTTTCTTTTCTTTCTCCCCTGATCAGCTTGGGAAACAAACCAAATAATGGTATTGCAGTACCAAATGGTATAAACTGTTTTACAACTCTTTGGGCATAATTCCATATTGTTCTCCAAAATGGGTGAATCAGTTCATAGTTTCACCAACCATGTATTAGAATCCCAATTTTTCACATTCTCTCCAACTTCTGTCATTTTTCTCTTCTATCATCTTAGTCAATCTGATATATGTGAGATTATATCTTAAAATTGTTTTAATTTTTATTTCTCTATTGAATAATTTAGTGCATTTTTCATATGACTATATGTAACTTTGATACTTTCATATATTGTTTAGGTTTTAATTATTTTTAATCTATTTTTTCATGGACCTTTACTGAATATAAGTTTTATTGCATTATAGTCTGAGAAAGATGTATTTAATATTTCTGCTTTTCTATATTTGGTGTCAGTTCTATGAACTAATAATGTACTTGTGCTGTTCCACTAAGAAAAAAAGTATATTTCTTTCCATTCTCCCTTAATTTTCTCCAGAAATCTAACATATCCAACATTTGTAAAATTTTATTCTTATCCTTAACTTACTCTTTATTTTATGGTTAGACTTAAGGGGAAGTTGAAGTCCCCCACTAAGATAGATTTACTGTTTCCTCCTGTAACCCATTTAACTTTTCCTTCAAGGATTTAAATATTATGCCATTTGGTACGTATATGTTTGCATTGATATTATTTCATTGTCTATGGCACTTTTTAGTAAAATTAAATCTTCCTGCTTACTTCTTTTAATTAGGTATATTTTTGTTTCAGCTTTGTCTGAGGTCATGATTGTTACCCCTGTTTTGCTTTGTTCTGCTTTATTTTTATTTCAGCTGAAGCATAATAGATTCTACTCCAGATCTTTACCTTTATTTTATTTGCCTCTCTGATTCAATTATGTTTCTTATAAAAACAAATTAAAAAGATTGTCAGATTAAAAATGTACTCTGATATATACTTCCACTTTATAGGTAAGTTCCTCCCAGTCATGTATACAATTATTATCACTATCTGTTCCTATGTTCTCCCTGTTTATACCCCCTCTATTTTTTGTCCTGTTCCTCTTCAAAAATCTTTTTTTTGCTTCTAACTACTGACTCCCTCAATCTACACCTCCCCTCCCATATTTTAACCTTTTCCGCTCCTACTTCCCAGTAAAGCAAGATGACATTCTAAACCCAATTGAGTTTGTACGTTATTCTACATTTGTGCTAATTCTAATGAAAGTAAAGTTCAAGTGTTGCCCACCCTTTTTCATCTTCCCCTTCACTGTAAAAGATTTTTCTTTCACATTTATTTTATGTGAAATAATTTGACTCATTCTACCTCTTCATCCCCCCTTTTCTCAGAATATCATTATTTCTCATGCCTTAATTTTATTATTTTTTAAATCATCCCAACATAATCAACAAACTGCCCTGCCCTCTTCTAATGTAGAATCATTTTTACTGTTCTAATAATGATAAAATTCTTAAGTATCTTAAAGACACTTTCATGTGTCTTTTTTTTCCATATAGAAAGTTAAACTGTTTAACCTTATTGAGCCCCTTATGATTTCTCTTGCATGTTTATCTTTTATACACTTCTCTTGTGTCTCATATTTCAAATCAGATTTTCTTTTCACCTCTGGTCTATTCATCAGGAATGTTACAAAATCCTCTATTTCATTAAATAGCCATTTTCCTTTGCAATGATTATACTCAATTTGCCTGGGTAATTTATTCTTTTTTTATTCTTTTTTATTTTTTAATTTTTTAAAGCAATTGGGGTTAAGTAACTTGCTCAAAGTTACACGGGTATTTATTATTTCTGGGTGTGGTGCTGAGTATCTGAGCCCGAATTTGATCCAGGTCATCCCAACACTGGAGCCGGTACTCTTACTCGCTGAGCCACCTGACTGCCCCTAAGCAATTGGGGTTAAGTAACTTGCTCAAGGTTACACGGCCAGGTGTTTCTGGGTGGGTGCTAAGTGTCTGAGCCCAAGATTCGATCTCCAGGTCTTCTCAACACTGGAGCCGGTGCTCTTACTCGCTGTGCTACCTGGCCGCCCCAGGTAATTTATTCTTGATTGCAATTCTAGCTCCTTTGCCCTCTGGAATATCACCTTCCAAGCATTATGATTATTTAATTTATAAGCTGATAAATCTTGTGTAATCCTGATTGTGGATCCATGATATTTGGTGTTTTTTATTTTTTCCTATCTGTTTAAAATAATTTCTCCTTTACTTAGGACACTGGAATTTGGTTGGAAAATTCCTGTGCATTTACATTTTGGGATTTTTAAGGAGGCAATTGATTCATTCAATTTTCATTTCATAATCTCATTCTAGGATATCATGGCAATTTTCCTTTATAATTTCTTGAAATATGATGTCTCAGTTCTTTTGTTCATCATGCTTTTAGGTAGTTCAAGAATTATTAAATGATCTCTTTTTTATTTTTCCAAGGTCAGTTTTTTTCTAATGGTATATTTCCCATTTTCTTCCACTTTTTTAATCTTTATTTTGTTTCATTGTTTCTTGATGACCCATAGAGTTATCAGCTTCTACTTGTCCAATTCTAATTATTTTATTGTTTTCAGTGAAATTGTGTACCTCTGTTTTCATTTGACCAATTCTGCTTTTAAAATTTAATTTGTTTCAGTATTTTTGTGCCTCATTTACCAAGCTATTGATTTGCTTTTCATAACTTTCTGGCATCGCTCTCATTTCTTTTTTGAAATTTTGCTGTGCTCTTATTTTTAAAATTATTTTTAGCCCTTCGAAAAATATTTTTGGGTCTGTGACCAATTAATATTTTTCTTTCAAGCTTTGCATGTACCTGTTTTAACTGAATTTTTTTCTTCTGAGTTTGTGTCTTGTTCTTTGTCACTCTAACTTTATATAATTGTTGTTGAGTAATTTCAGTTGTATCTAACTCTCTGTGCACCCATTTAGGGGTTTTCTTGCAAAGATACTAG
This sequence comes from Petaurus breviceps papuanus, assembly GCF_028583685.1. Taxonomy (NCBI): domain Eukaryota; kingdom Metazoa; phylum Chordata; class Mammalia; order Diprotodontia; family Petauridae; genus Petaurus; species Petaurus breviceps. The sequence goes on along the minus strand of NW_027185761.1, from coordinate 35,412,228 downwards.
AATGGTATGCCATTTCCTTCTCTAGCTTAGTTTAAAGAAAAGGAATCCAGGCAAACAGTGTTAAATTATTTGCCCATGGTTAAATTGCTAGTAAGTGTCTAAGTCTGGATTTGAACATTGGTCTTCCTGACTCTAGGGCTGGTGCTCTATCAACTGTGCCATTTGCTTGCTCCTAATTTTCTAAGGCCAGGTTATTATTTTTTTTGCTTATTTTCCCAATACATTTATTAACTTTCAATTTTATTAAAGTTGGGCTGTGGTTCCTTCCAGAAAGAGGCATTTCCCAAGCTTCAGGTTTTTTGTCTATTTTTTAAGAAATACTTGTGGGGCTCTGTCAATTTTTGGTTCTCGCAAAGTAGTATCGTCTAAAGAGAGTTTGGAAAGTACTCTCCTGGCCTGTGTTGTGACCTATAAGTGACCACAAGCAGTCTTCTCTGTCCTGGAACTGTGGCCAGGGCACCTGCTCTTCTTCACTGAAAATATTTCCCCTACTTATGACCCCAGAATTATAATTTGGCACCTGCTCTACTGTGGTTGAAAGTATCAGTCCTTTCTGTCTTAGATTTAAGACTAGAGTCTTGCCTTTCTTGTCAATGACCACAAACACTCTTCTCTAGACTGTAATCATGAACAAAATTCCTGCATCTTGCTGCTACAAGTGCTAGCATTACTTTACTCCCTGTCACTAAGACCTGAGACCTAGATATGTTCAATGCATCATTGTCCTGCTCACAGTACCATCAAAGAATAGCCTGTAATCTCCTTGTGATTAATAGTCTGACCTCATTGCCCACTATTGGATGAGAGCTCCTCAATCTTCTGTTGCCATTGATGAAGTCACTCTTCAGGCCATTTGCTGACTGGCTTGGTTGCAGCTTGTGCTGCACTGAGCTCCAGTCTCCACAACTCCATGGAGATAAGAGAGGATTCAATATAAAATGATAAATTTCCATTTAAAAAACTATTTAATAAATTCTACACATCGTTTTCAAAGCTGCCCAGGTTTTCTTTGCTTCCTTGTAGGCTTTCTTTTGATGTCTGCTTTGCACTTTTTACTTTATTTTTCCCCTCTCTCCCTCTTCCCCTGCCATAAAGAAGGCTACAATTAATTAATTAATTTCCTTCCAAACCTCTGAGTTTGTTTTGGGCTGAAGAGTTGTTTTGACAAATTTTCTTGGTTCAGCTCATCCAGAATTCTATTTAAGACATGATTTTAAAATTGTTTGGAGGGGAATTTGGGGGAGCTCAGGTGAGTCCCTGCCTTTACATGGTCATTTTGTCATTGTCAGTGTAACATTACATTGTCAATGTTAAAGATAAACATTGATCAAGTAAAGGAAGTTTACATCAAATATTAATTCATTATGGTATCCTCGAAGCAATGAAAGAATACCCTGATTCTCTCTTCTCCATTAGACTCTTAGAGTTCTCCATTAGAACACCTTGAGAGGAAAGGATGTGTATGTGTGTGTGTGTGTGTGTGTGTGTGTATCTGTGTGTGTTTAAGCTTTCTTTGTATCCCCATTGTTTAGCATAGGGCCTGGCACAGTGATTATGCTTAAAAATGTTTATGGACTGACTGATTTTCTGCTTCTTGATAAACATGAAGGAGGAACTCAAAGTTTATGGGAGCTACATCATCAAAAAAACCAAACTCATTATATTGAGAATTCACTCTGTCCGTAATTCCCTGTATCTAAGTTTTCAGAATAGCTAATAACTAATCACAGGGTTCTTGAAAAAATGATCCATCCTTGAAAGTAAGGAAAAAATTAATTATGTAAAAAAGCAGGGATAGTAATCATGATCTCAGACAAATTTAAAACTAAAATAGATTGAATGAAGAAAAATGGGAAACTATACTATGTGTCAGCAACGTTACTCAATATTATTTTAGACCCTTTAAAATATCTAGACAATATAAAGTAACTGGAAGTATACTTGCCAAAACAAACACAAGAACTCTATGAGCATAAAAATAAAACACATTTTATTAAAAAATAATCTAAATAATTGAGTTAGTATTTATTGTTCATAGGTAGGTAAAGACAATACAGAAAAAAATAACAATTTTACCAAATTAATCTATCTAATGCATTCCAATTAAATTACTAAGAAAAATTTGAACTTAAAGAAAAAAATAACAAAATTCATTTGGAAATATAAAAGGTCAGGAACTTCAAAGAAACTGGGAGAGTTGGAGGTTGGGGAAAGGAAGATATAAAGACAGCAGATTCAGCAGTGTCAAATCCAAAACTACATTATAAGGTGAGAACATGGTTGAAGTGTTAAAGGGAGAATTCTTATTATTTTAAATTAAAAATTTTCTTGTATAAATAAAACCTGTGCAGTCAAAAAGAGAAGAAATAGAGTAAATTATGTTTGTGCGTGTGTGTGTGTAGGGGGGAATTTCATAGACAAATTCTCAGGTAGGATGCAATTGGGTTGGAATATTAATATGGTTTAGTAAATGATGAACTGGTTAATTTAGAAAAAAACATGGAAAGAATTGGATTTATGAAAAAAGATGCTATCCACCTTCAGAGAAACAGATGACTAGTAAAAATTAGCATCATATGGTCTTACATATATGTATATGAGTGTATATGTGTTGTTTATAGATATGTATGTATTTCTCTATATATCCAAACTTAATTGTAGCCTTCTTTATGGCAGGGGAAGAGGGAGAGAGGGGAAAAATAAAGTAAAAAGTGCAAAGCAGACATCAAAAGAAAGCCTACAAGGAAGCAAAGAAAACCTGGGCAGCTTTGAAAACGATGTGTAGAATTTATTAAATAGTTTTTTAAATGGAAATTTATCATTTTATATTGAATCCTCTCTTATATTTTTGCTATGTGCATGCACATTTTTTCTTTTCTCGTTTTGTATTTAAATTTTAAACATTTTTAAAAGAAAGAAATAAAAATATTTTAAAACAGTTATCCTAGAAATTTCAAGAAACTTCCTAAAGTTACCAGAATATCCCTGCACACAGATCCTTCCTTCTCCAATTCACATCATACACATCCATTGGAGTTCTTTAGCTAATACCTTGCTATGATAGACAGTACCATGTACTAGACAGAGGTCCAGTATTTCTGTTAGGAAGAATTGGTGTTCTTGCTTCTGACATATCCTATATAGATCAGAGTAATTCACTTTATCTTTGCACTCAGGCAATAGTCTAATAATATAATCTAGAGATAAATTGTGAATTTACATGTGTAGGGAAACTTTTCGCTTAAAGTATTTCCTGCAATGATGAAAACTGCCTTCTGCCCTTTTCCCCCACAATCCTTTGGTAATCAGGGGGATAGACCTGGCATTCATATTACACTTGCAAGTGCCATGCTGTATGATTTCTCATTGATACTAACAACAACTGCTATTTTACAGTTGAAAGTAAGACCAACAGAAGTTAAATAACACGTTCAGAGTCACATAATTTGAAAGTATCTTAGGTCTTACTGACTCTAGCCACCACTCTCTTTCCATTGTACTACCTAGCTACCTGCCGGTGATTGGGTAATTCACCGGCTAGGTCATTTCAATTAGACTGACTTTTGAAGACTTCACAGTCTACCCCAATCATGCTTTCAAGCTTTCTCATGAATCAAACAAATTCTTACCACTTATTTGGCTTTATTTTTAAAATTTATTTATTTACATTTCATTTAAAACATTCAGCTTCACAATCCCTAGAGTTTCAAATTTTCTCCACCTCCCTTTCCTCCTCCCCCCTCTGTAGCAGCATGGAATCAAATATAGGATCTACAAATACCTTCATATTAAACATTATTCAAGTTTTACAGAAGGGTTATAACCAGTGGAGTAAACAATGGGAAAAAAGGGGACAAAACACATAAGAGAGAGAGCAAGTTTTTTGTTTTTTTTTTTGTTTGTTTGATTCAATCTGCATTCAGACTCTGCAGTTCTTTCTGTGGATGTGGATATCTCTTTTCATTTGAGTCATTTGTAGTTGTCTTCTAACCTTATATTGCTGAGAGGAGCCCAGTCTGTCAAAGTTAGTCATCACAATATGATGTATTTGTAATTGTGTACAAAGTTCTCCTGGTTCTGCTCTTCTCACTCAGATTCAGTTTATTTAAGTCTCTCTAGGTTATTATGAAGTCCATCTGTTCCTCATTTCTTATAGCACAATAGTTTTTCCATTACATTCACATACCACAATTTGGTTAGTCATGCCCCAATTGATGGGCATCCCCTTGATTTCCAGTTGTTTGTCAACACAAGAAGAGCTGCAATTAATTTGTTGGACATAAGGGTCCTTTTCCCACTTCTATATTTTTGGCTTTATTGTATTTTGTTCATGCTACCCTCTCTGCGTAGAATGCATTAAATTCATTTGTTAGCTCCCTATATCCAATAAATTCTAAAGGACCCCGTTTACATACCAACGTCTTCATGATGTCTTCTTGACCACTCCAATCTTAAAGTGAATGTTTTTTGTCTCAACTCCTACAACGTTAAATGCATACTCCTAACATGTTTTCCTAAAACAATTTGCAGATATTTAAAAGTCTTTTCTTTGATACAAGATTGTAAACTTCTTGAAAGATAGTGGCAATGCTATTTATAATTTTGAGTGTACGTTTCTATGAGTTGCTGTTCCAACAGTGAAATGAGCACTGGGATTTGGAGTCAGAGTTTTTAAATTCCAATCTTAACTCAAATACACACTGTATTGACAACAGTAGCAGCATCAATAAAGCACCATTTATAAATTTCTTTAAAGTTTGCAAAACTTTTTATCATATACTAATTTAAATATTCATTTGACCTTCATAGCAACCCTGTAGGTAGGTGCTATTATATTCCTCATTTTGCAGACAAGGAAGTTGAGGGCTAGACAAGATAAGCAACTTTCCCAGGGTAACATAGTTTTTACATGTCTATGGAAGGATCCAAACACAAGTCCTTCTTACATCAAGCCCCATTTTTTTTTATGGGCCCCACTGAACCACCTAGTGATTGAGTTGAAGGATTCAACTATCTTACCTTTTATTTATTTATTTTTTTAATCTCCGGCCCCCAGACCAGTGCCCAATTCAAAGTAAGAATTTTATACATGCATTTTAAATTGAATTGAAATGGAAATTAATTGATTCATTTCTTCCTCAATATGTTTCCTAGCACAATGTCTTTGATGCCACAATTCAGTTTGCTTCCATCAGCATGTATTAAGTGATGTTGTATACCAGACCTGGTGCTATGTCCAGGACATATAAATACACAAATGAAAGATTTTTTTTTGTTCTCAAGAAACTTTTATTATGCTGAGTGCACAGATAAACAAATTTAAAGAAAATAAAAAAACAACAACACAGAGTAATTTGGGGGCATAGGTACCCGATAAATATATGTGCGGTCAATGGAAGAATCGAGGGCTTTATTTTTTAGTGATTTTATTTTGGTTGTTGTTTTTAGCCTCAGCCCCTGATTTCTCCAAAAAGCCCCTGCAAAAGATCTCTGTTGTTCAAGTTGGTGGAGATGTTACGATTGTATGTAAACCAGAGGCTTCACCCAGAGCAGTTGTTTCTTGGAAAAAAGACTCAGAGATGATCAGACAAAGCAAAAGGTAATTCAGACTTATTTTTTTTACTATCTCAAAATATTCTTTCATGAGAAAACTTCTTCCAGTATGAGAGAACTTGGTAGGTTGTTATAAATTATTCAAACATTATCTACTTATTTTTCACTTTCAACAGCATAGTCACAAGGGGAAAATTATAATATTTTACATGATTATAATTAGGGTCTGCTATTAGTTGTAAGCCCTATGTCTATAGATTCACTACAACAAAAGATGGTTTAATGCAATCTTTTAACACATGAATTTGTGTTTTTTTTTCAAAATCTCTTAAGAATTTTTCTCCAGCTCAAGGGCTTTCTAAAACTGCCATGCTGAGAAATCAGGAAGGAAAACAGTACACATAGGAGACATACTTATGCATACACACCTGGTGCTGTGATCCCTAAATGGTCACACAGGTGCTCACTCCATGACAAAATGGATTCATCACGGGGGAAAAAAATGAAGATAGAACTGTGTAGGGAATGAAAAAAAAGTTTGCTTTCCCTAATGACAAGGACAGAAAATATACCTGAATGAATATGGATGGATATGTTCTCCATGGGATTGTGGAAAGATAGTACACTGTTCCCATTTAAGTCTGACACATTAAAAAACAAGTATTAGGTAAATCTTAACGTGAAACAGACTAGTTGAACTTGAGTATTTAAGGATAAGGAAATGGTGGAATGGCCATTACTGAAGGATAGACGTTAATGGCTCAGTGTCCATGTGGTAGGTGGTTTCCACCAAGATTCCCCTAGAGATCTGTGCATTGTGTTATCTTATTTGACATGTTAAATAATGATGAAGGATGGATGAAGGCCTACTTTAGGCAGTTTATCAAATTTGTAAATGGCACAGAGTCAGGAGAATGGCATATTCAGTACCTGAATGGAAGCTAACAAAACAGAACATTGGACTACATTTATTTAGATTGAATGTATTAGGGATAAATGCAAAATCTTAAATGATTTAAAAAAAGATTCATGAATACTATATGTAAGAGGTTTGACTAGTGAAGAGTTCAACTGAAAACAATATCTGGAAGTTTTAATATGTTACAAGTTCAGTATGGGTAAAAGTATCCCAAGGCAGCTAATGCAATTTTATACTGCCTTCAGAGAGACATAAAATACAGGATTAAGAAATTGATAGTTCTGTTCTATTGTGCACACCTCAGTCCACAAGTAAAATATTCTGAGAGCTCCCTTTTAGAAAGCACATTGCTGAGATGAACTATTTAGAGAACGGCAACCAGAACGGTGAATGACCTTGTGTTCATTGCATTTGAAGATCAATTGAATGAATTGAGCATATTCAGCCTGGGGAAGAGAAGATTTGGGAATGGGAGTATGCTAGCTGTACTGTTCTACTTAAAGGGCTGCCATGCTGAAGAGAGAAACAGCTGATAAAATGAAAAAAAAAAAAGGCCACATTTTAAATAAAGAATTTGCGTTCAAAGCTTCTCAGTAATAGATATTCGGGCTAACCTTACCTTTGACAGTTATTACAGACTGACCTTTGCCTAAGTAACTTATATGAGCTTCTGTTTCCTAATTATTCAAAAAGATAATAATAACTTAGTACCTCAAAATATTGTTTTAAGATACAAATGAGGGAGCAGCCAGGTAGCACAGTGAGTAAGAGCACCGGCTCCAGTGTCGGGATGACCTGGGGATCGAATCTGGGCTCAGGCACTTAGCACCCACCCAGAAACACCTGGCTGTGTAACCTTTAGCCCCAATTGCTTTAAAAAAAAAGATACAAATGAGAAAATTCCTGAAAGCACTTTGCAAATTCTATCATGCTGTATAAATGCCATTTATTGCTATCTTCTTTGTCTTTTAAAATGGACCTTTGTTCAATTTATTATAGTACTAGAGAACATGTATTGGGGTTGGGAAGAATACCTGCCCTCAGGCATTTAAAGTGTAGCCATGATGTAGTTATGTTCAGATTGTCCCAGGGGACAGACTTAAGAGCAGTGGGTTGGAATTGCAAAGGGGGCAGAGTTACATTTGATTGCAGAAATGGTTTCTAGCAATTAGAGTCACTGTAGGGTGAGTAGGACTATCTGCGGAGGGAGAAGTGACACCACCCCAGCTGCAAAGAACCTACTTCACTACAGGCCTTCAAGAAAATCTCTAAAACCACTTGGTTGGTCTGTTTTCCAGGTGTAGGCTAGGCAAAGTGATGTCTAAGATCTTCGCGAAACCTGAGATTCTGAAATTGATTCTGTGACTAGATAATTAAAAACACTTTAAAACTCTGAACAGAAGGCAATCTATTTTGTTTAAGAATTAATGTAACAAGTTAGCTAATTGGCTGCAAAGAAACAGCTTACAATGTTCTGAAGAGACTCAGTCATGTAATGTTTCACAGATTTCCCAAACTGTGACCTGATAATTTTAAATCTATTGTATTTATTACTGGGTTTCTAGGAAACAAAACTCTAAAATCAGTGAAGAATTCCCTCCTGTAATAGAAGAACATTCTATGACACCCAATCCCAGCTTTAGGTATCCTGATTTCACTGGCAATAAAGCATGTTTCTATCTATGCTTCTTGCACACACACACACACACACACACACACACACACACACACACAAATTGGCTTATTTAAAATCTTACCTGTAGGTGATAGCCCATTTCATCTTTGCTTATTGCTTGCATTCCTTGAGATGGACTGATCTTATACAAACACCCATGTGTATGTGTATTTGCAGGGGTATATGTATGTGTATATATAAAAATGTAAATGTATTTACACATAGTAATGATGTCTATATATACATACATGTGAATATACACATGCATTGTGTGCATTTGTGTATGTAAATATGTTTACACATAGGAATAATGTTTATGTATACATACATGTGGATATATACATACCTGTGTGTGCATGTGTGTATCTATAAACACATGAAGCGTCAATCCTCGACTTTTGTGGAAGTGATGTTCCTAGAAACAAGGGAAAAGTAAAAATAACTACAAGAAAAACAGGAATGTCGATCCATTAAACCTCTGGCAACCAGGGGTTAGGTTTCCACAAGCACCAAACACTGTGATCTTTCACTAGAGACAGTCAGAAATTCATCATTATAATTATACTATTTATTATAATTATATAATATAATATAAATAAATTATACAATTTATGATAATTATATACTTTTTCATAGCATTCATTCTGACAATACTCACTTTTCCTGACATAGCCACCATGAATTAGTCCATAAAATGTGGGGAAAGAAGACTACAATGGATAGGGGGGCCAGGGGCAGGAAGGCCAAAAGAACCACGTGGTGGGCAAGGGGAAACACCTGCCCCTGTTGTTCTTTCACCTTGGAGGTTGAGCGGTGCCTGGGCAGAAAGTACATGCCTCTGAGTGAATCCTGCGTTCCCAGGGTCCCACATCAGAGCTTCAGCCCTGCCTTTCTGGCAGGGTGGACAAGTCTGGTTCTTCTAAGCTGCTCCACCACAGGCTCGCGTACGTTCAGATCCAGGGGTAGTGGGGGAACCCAACATTGACTTGGTCCCATCAGCACCAGGTGGAGGGTGAGGAACACCTTCTAATTGTTCCCTACAACTCATCACCATGGACATTCACAGATGCCGCAGGGAAAGTAAAAATGAAGTTACCAATAAAATCACATGACCACAATTACACAAATGATGAGAAGTGATTTTGTGTGGACTTACACACACATATAAAAATATTGATACTTATATGTATATATACATACATGTACTTCCACATCCACATGTATGTGAGTATGTGTTTGTTGGTGCATATGAAATTTTTTCTGTGCTTATGGATGGGAATAGACCTGGGAACCCCCACAAATTCCATGCTTAATGACTTTTTTCAGTCATGTTCAACTCTTCATGTTCTCATTTGGGATTTTCTTGACAAAGATACATAAGTGCTTTGTCATTTCTGTCTCCAGTTCCTTTTACAGGTGATGAAACTGAGGCAAATAGGGTTAAGTGACATGTCCAAGGTCACACAGGTAATAAGAGTCAGATTTGAACTTAGGAAAATGAGTGTTTGTGACTCCAGGCCTGGCACTCTATCTACTGCACCACCTAGTTGTCCCTGCTTAGGACTTCTATTAACTATAAAAACTTTAATATTAATTCAATGGTCTTAAGCATCAAATACCTAGATTCATTTAGTAGGTGATTTGAAACTAGCAATGCTGGTATTCAAAGTATAATATATATTATATTTATATAATAGTATTTATTGACATATTATAATTACTGGGCAGCAGGGTTGTGCAGTGGATAGAGTTCTGGTCCTGGAGTTGAGAGTACCTAAGTTCAAATCTGGCCTCAGCTTTACTAGCTTACTAGCTGTCTGACCCTGGGCAAGTCACTTAACCATATTTCCCTTATTTCCTCACCTGTAAAAATGAACTGGAGAAGAAAATGACAAACCACACCAATATCTTTGCAAAGAAAATCCCAAAAGATATAACAGAGAATCCAACACAACCGAAACTAGTCAAGAACATCAAATTATATTAATTATATTATAGTAATAGATAAATATATTTTATACATCATATTGAAGAGTGATATGGGACTAATATGGGGAAGTTAGAAGAGTCTATATCTCTTAAACCATAATGTCAGCCCAGTCTATAACTAGGAACAGTCTTATTGTTATTATCATTTTCCATTCTGCCAATATTGATATATAACTCTACCAAATAATATCTTCACATAAAAGATGCTTCAGAACTCCAGTCAAACTAGATTACCAAGAAAAATTGATTTTGTTGAATTTTATTTTACAGGTGAGGGAACTGAGTCCCATAAAGTTAAAGTGACTTACCCAAGCGAAACTATGTAATAAATAGTGAATCTGAGATTTGAACTCTAAATGCAGTGTCCTTTCCAGTGCATCTTGCTGCTTCTCAAAATATAATGGAATTCTAGAAGAAACAATCAGGCAATGGTTTATTATATTGACAATTCCTGAAAGGTACATGAAACTCCTCAGAACACTGGGATGACTGAGAAACCCTCTATGTGCCAGAGAGCTTTTTTGAATGACTATTTTACAACATTAGACTTTGGCACCTTTCATGAATAAAATTCAATCACCTAGAATGTTCTGGGATTATATTTTGTTCAAGATCCTGGATTAGGTGAATAAATATCTTCAACTGACTGATTTGCTCCTCTCAAATACCAATCCCTGGAAATTTTAGGGATATTAGAATTAGCTTTTCAATCCTTAGATATGGATACATGTTAAGATCCTTTGAGTTAATCTGAGTGAAGTTCATTCATTTGTATCTTCATTGATACTCCTTTTATGATTCTATGTGGGTAGCAAACATGCTTATTGTAAATCGTTTTGAAATTTTTTTATCATCCTCAAACTAAGTACCATTTCTCTAGCCCTCAGGTGAAGTGTGAAAGATTGGTTGTAATTGAGTGGGAAGAGGAATTTTCTTCAGATCAAAGACTTGTAGAGAAGTGGGATAAAAACACCTTTGCTATATTTCCTAAATGAGCAAAACATGTATAATAAGTAATTATGATGGGGCGGCCAGGTAGCCCAGCGAGTAAGAGCACCGGCTCCAGTGTTGAGAAGACCTGGAGATCGAATCCCAGGCTCAGACACTTAGCACCCACCCAGAAATACCTGGCCGTGTAACCTTGAGCAACTTACTTAACACCAATTGCTTAGGGGCAGCCAGGTGGCTCAGTGAGTAAGAGCACTGGCTCCAGTGTCGGGATGACCTGGATCAAATCTGGGCTCAGATACTCAGCATCACACCCAGAAATAACTGGCCGTGTAACCTTGAGCAAGTTACTTAACCCCGATTGTTTTAATAATAAATGAATAATTATGTCTCTGCTTCCCTTCTACTTACATGAAATTCGTATAACTAAAGATAAAAACGTGTATTTCTCTAAATTCCTTAAAAGATCTCCTTTGTTGTTAATTCAGTCTGTATGTGTTAATAGAGGTAGGGATTTTTTCAATTAAATAAACATTTATCAATGAAAAGTGTGCTAGTCAGAGTCAGAAAAGATCTAGGTTCAAATCTTGGCTCTAATTACTACTAGTAATGTAGCCATGGGTAAAACATTTAACCTCTCTGAACCTCAGATTCCTCATTTGTAGAAGTAAAATGAAAATTGATCTCAAAAGATTATTATGAAGATTAAAGAAAGGATGCAGTGGATAGTTTGTTCAATTTGTATAGATTTGGTTTCCAATCCCATCATCGACACTTAAGTAATCCCTAGAAAGTCATTTAAACATACTGAGCCTCAGTACTCTAATATGCCAAATGAGTTAAGTTATGTCTATCTCATGTGGTTGCTGTGAGAATTAAAATGATACTATTTTTAAAGTGTTTTACAAGCTTTAAATATAAAATAATATTATCATAACACATATAAAGTGTTTGGCAAACATAAAAGTAGCATATAAATGGCAGATAATTTCCTTAGGTTCACAATGCAGCCCACTGGATTTCTCTCTCTCTCTCTCTCTCTCTCTCTCTCTCTCTCTCTCTCTCTCTCCCTTTCTGTCTCTCCGTCTCTCTCTCCCTCTGTCTTTCCGTCTCTCTCTCTCTCTGTCTGTCTGTCTGTCTCTGTCTGTCTGTCTGTCTGTCTCTCTGTCTCTCTCTCTCCCTCTCTCTCTCTGTCTCTGTCTGTCTGTCTGTCTGTCTCTCCCTGTCTCTCTCACATGTCATTTCTCGTTGTTCTGCTTCTGACTCCTCTTACTCTCCATTTCTTTCTTTCTGACCCCTCTCCTTTCTCAGTATCCCCTCTCTCTCTCTCCTTCTCTTTCTCACCTGGAAGAGCTATGTTACCAACCATCTCTGTCAGACAACCCACAATGGAAGTTTGGGGTGGCTCTCCAAATGGTCTTGTTGCACCATTAATTTTCAGAGTCTTAGTATCAACAGTGATATTCAAAACATACGTCTTCATTCTAAACTATACATCCACATGTATCGACTTTTTCCTTCCCATTTATAAAAATCAGTCAAAATTACATTCTTACCTCTTAAACATGAATCATTTATTAAGTAATAAGTAAGAATTTTTTTTAACATAATGCTCACTAAATGGAAAGTAAAAGAAGAAATAATCAGGACACGAGTTCACCCAAAAGACTCGATTTTTTTTTCCTATGATGAATGTACATAGTATCTTAGATGTATTGTTCAGCAAATTGGAAAAGTAATGGTGCTTAACTTATATAAATCTAATGAGTCACTTGAATAGGAAAATCCATAGGTTTGAAAAAACTCATATTCTGTACCGCAGGCTTTGATATATTTGGTATCTTGAATGACACATCACCTACTTGGTGGTACTGTTTCTCTCCATGTTCAATCATCTACTAAATTAATCTAGTTTTCTGATGCTATGAAGTCCTTGAAGTAATTTTAAGCTCTTTTAGCTAGCAGTACTTATAAGTGTAGAGTTTTCAGAGCTTCATGCTCACCCATATAGGTATTGAACAACCATGAAACTTAGTGTAAAAGAGTTCCATTTAATCTTTATATTTGCAAACTATTATGGCAAGCCCCATACAGACTTTAAAGTATTTTGACTTCTCAAGTCACAGAAGGTAAAAAAGGACAATGTAGACAATTTTCTGAGGCATAGTGTAGATGATGATAGAGTCTATGTCTACTTAGCTCTTTAAACAGAATTGATTAACACTCTTTCCAGTCAGCTTTCAAAATCAAAGATATTCCCCTAATCATAAAAGTTCCCTGCATTCACTTCAGAAAACTGATCACAGCAGTGCTTAGCTACTTTGACCTTCTTAGTTCTTTTAGCTACTGTTACTGTGTTTCAATTTCTCTTCAACTGGCTTCTCATCTTAATGGATTGTTGTTTTCTATATGTAATTTCTCTCATTGACTCCTCTGAGTCTTTTTAGGTAACTTTGGATGCTTCAAATCAAGATCTTTTCATGTTTAATGAACCATGTTTAGGTTAAACAAAACAAAAACCTATTAGTTTCTGTCTGATTTTATACATATATACATACTCATGTCCCATTGTGAGCAAAAAGTTCTTTGATTCAGACATTCCCAAAAAAGTCCTGAAAAAAAAGCATATATAATCTAGCAATTTATAATTTAGCATGGTACTTTAGTACAGTATTTTGGTCATCTCTAACAAATGATCAGCACTGTTTTCTCTGAGGGATATGCTGTCATTCCCTTTCTCTCAGAATGGTATACCTCTTCTCAAAAACACTTTTAACTGAGTGGCTGTTCTTCCCTCAGATTTGTTTATATTTCTCCTAGAGCTGCTTTTTCTGCTTCTCACAAAAAATATCACTTCTTCCTCTTTGAATAAATTGTTCAAATAAGAAAAAAGAAGCATTTCATAATAGAAAAATAAAATTAAAAGTATAGAATATAAAATATCCTTAGAAATATTTTTTTCTAACTCCACTTTTTCGTTGAATAAAATGAGACTTAGAAGTATCAAATATCTTGACACAATCATCCTTAGGAAGTGTAAGAGCTAAAATTTTAACTCCCTCTTTTGCTCTAAATTCAAAAATCTTTAGTTAACAAGGAATAATGGTTAATTAGCATGCTGGATTTGGAAAAATGATGACCCAACTTCAATTTCTGGTCTATTATTATTATTACTCAATCAATGCTATGAGTTATCATAATAAAAACAATTAGAAAATATTAGACTGCTAATATTAACAGAATATTGGTACACTCTTGCTATTTCTATAGAACACAGAGCCTTGTGTCTCTTTAGGATTTTTTTTTTCTTTTGGCTTTCTCTTCTTTCCCTGATCACCATATCTACTGACTCCTTAAATACATACATAGCTTTTTCTCTGTATTGTAGAATTCTGGTTTATGAAAGTGCAAGGGCATTCATTTATGTTCTGTTAGAGTGAAACTTTAGAATCACTTTATTAAAAGAGGCAGAGCTAATCAATAAAACTAGACCCACTGCACAGAGCATCATGTTTTATAATATAAACTCTCGTGGTGTTTTTTTTCTTCCTATGCTATAGCTTTCCAACAACTCTTAGTTTGAATCTGAATAAATGGGCAAAATGATTTTTCTTATTGTTCTCCTTAATTAATTTTTAATGCAAAGATCTTATAAGGCTATGAATACATAGCAGATGTAGAATTGGTAGCAAATGAATACTACAATGGGTAGTTATCTATAAAAAATTTAGAAGGAAGTTAGGATCACTGTGTAATAATGGGGGCTGTGTAGTATGGTGAAAAGAATACTGGACCTACCATGAAGTCCGAAGTATCCAATTCAAAGATAGATTTGACTTTGAGTCCCCATTGACCAAGCCTTTCAATCACTTTATCCCCAAAATGAGCATGAAAACAGTAGGTATAGTACTTATGTAACAGGACTTCTGTGAGGATAAAAAATAATAATATATTTGAAAGGCATTCTAAAGGTTTTTTTTTCTTTTTAATTTAATAGAATTACAAGTCAGATGATATCTTTTCAAGCCTTGAATTTTATATTTGATGTAAATAAGGCCTAATCAGGTTAAGTGACTTACCCAAGCATACGTTGATTTTGCATGGAAGTGAATTTGAATCTAGTCCTCTGACTCACATTGCTGCTATGCAATATTTTAATTGCCATTAAAGTGATATACTAAAGGTAGCTAGAGATAGATGGATAGATAAATAGATAGATAGACAGATAGATAGATAGACAGATATCTTTATTATTACCAACAAAAAACATTTTTGCAGATAATTGTATAGCAATTGCACTCAGAACTGGGTTTGTCATTTTGATCCACTCATCTAATATCTTTTAGCTCATCTCCATTTATAAAACAACTGCCTTAAGTTATAGTCCTTATCACTTCTCACGGGAATATTGTAATAGTATTATAACTACTCTCTGTATCTCATGACTCCCATGCTAATCCATCCCTCCCAAAACTGCCAAAGTGATTTTCCTAAAGTCAGTCAATAACACTACTATGTGCCAGGCGCTGTGCTACATCCTGGGAATTGAGAGAAAGGCAAAAGATAATCCACTCTGTCCAGTGGATTGTCAATTTAATGGGGGAAGACTATGCATAGAAATAAGCTAAAAGGGACATGGTGCGCTGGAGGGAGCTTACAAAGCCCAAAGGAAGGCTGCTGGGTAAGAAATGAAGAGATGGTTCCATGATCCAGCTAGTTACAGTAAGGAATGCTTTCCCTGCAAATTGGGAAGTCTTTTATCGCACCTGCGATATGCCTTTTGAATGGATTTCAACCATTTTATAATAGAACCCTTAAATAGGTTGAATGCAAAAGGAAACTAGTCATGAAAAGTAAAAATGTTTTTTTTTTTTTTATACTTGAGCCAATATGTTCTACTGGAAATGGGATAATAATAGAAAGGAGGAAAGCCAGATTATATATTCTCTTTTGCTCACTGATTGTGTGACCTTGGCAAGTTTCACCCTTTCTAGATGTTAATTCACATGTTTAAAATGGAGATAGTAATATCAAAATTTCCAGAAAGCTTAATTATTTTAATATCTTTTCCAGGTTTAATATATATGATCCTATTGTAAAATAATTGTAAAGCATTATAACTGACTTAATAATGGTACAAAATTTTTTATTAGTTTCATTTCTTTTTTTAGTGAGAAAAATGTGATCAAATACCTTCACTTTTTGTTTCTTTTCTTTTTTTTCCATTTGGTACTTTATTTTTTCCCAGTTACATGGTGTGATAGTAATGGAATGTGGAGATTCCCCTGTATTGGGCTTGGTTTTCAAATTGATTGTGTTAAAACCCAGAGCTTGTTAATCTCACGTGTGGGATGGACTTGTAGATGTGAAAAGAAAGTCCTGAACTGGGAGGAGCTGGTGACGTAGATTTGGAGAGACAAGAGAGAGGCAGAAGATCTTTTTTGGAAGCAGCACCTCGTGGAGAGAGAGAGAGACTAAGAGAATTGCTGGTGGCCACTTTGAAT
>NW_027185761.1:35385844-35395240 GCF_028583685.1 Petaurus breviceps papuanus | reverse complement strand
GATTAACAAGCTCTGGGTTTTAACACAATCAATTTGAAAACCAAGCCCAATACAGGGGAATCTCCACATTCCATTACTATCACACATGGAAATGAAATTTTAATGTTCATTTTTAAAACTCTGAATTCCAAATTCTCTCGCTTAATTCAATATACGTAATATATATGTAGTCAGGGAAAATATTTCCATAATAATATTGTGAAAGAAAATATAGACAAATAAAAAATGCAAAAGAAATAAAGTGTAAAAACAAACAAAACAAAACACTGCTTCAATTTGATTCAGGCACTATCAGTTCTTTGTCTGTGGATGGATAACAATTTTCATCATAAGTCCTTCAGAGTTGTCTGGGATCATTGTATTGCTGAGAATAGCCAAGTCATTCACAACAGATCATGTTGAAATATTGTTGTTACTTTGTGCATAATACATTTCACTTTGCATCAGGTCATGCAAGTCCTTCCAGGTTTTTCTGAGATCACTCTGCTCATCATTTCTAAGAGTACAATAGTATTCAATCTAAATCACATGCTTCAATTTGTTCAGACATTCCCCAATTGATGGGCATTCCCTCAGTTTCTAATTCTATGCCCACAAAAGAGAGCTGCTATAAATATTTTTCTACTTATAGGTCATTTTCCTTTTTTTTTTTTTTATCACTTTTGGAATACAGACCTAGTAGTGGTATTGTTAGGTCAAAGGATATGAATGGTTTTATAACCTTTTGGGTATAGTTCCATATTGCTCTGCAGAATGGTTGAATTAGTTCACACTTCTACTAAGAGAGCATTAATGTCTCAGTTTCCCCAAATCTCTTCCAACATTTGTCACTTATTTTTCTGTCCTATTCGCAAATCCAATAGATGTGAGATAGTACCTGAGAATTGTTTTCAATGTATATCTCTCTAACCAATGGTGAATTAGAGCATTATTTTAAATATGGCTGTCAATAACTTTGATTACTTCATCTGAAAACTGATCATATCTTTTGTTCATGTATCAGTTGGGGAGTGGCTTTTTTTTTTGATTGACTCAGTTCTCTATATGCTCGAGAAATGAGGCATTTATCAGAGGATGGTGGAAAATTGGGAAAACTAATGTATTGTTAGAGTTGTGAATTGATCTGACCATTCTGGAGAGTGATTTGGAATTATGCCCAAAAGGCAACAGAACTGAACATACCCTTTGATCCAGCAATACCACTACTAGGTCTGTATCTTAAAGCAATCGTTTAAAAAAGGGAAAAGGACTTACATGTACAAAAATTTTAATAGCAGTCACTTTCATGATGGCAAAATAATGGAACCTGAGGGGATGTCCATCAACTGGGGAAAGACTGAAAAAGCGAATGTGATGGAATACTGTTGTGCAATTGGAAATGAACTGGCAGATTTCAGGAATACCTGGAAAACTTTGAACAAATTGATGCAAAGTGAAATGAGCAGACCTAGAAAAACATTATACATAGGTTTGGCATCGTTGGGTGATGATTCAACTATGAATGACTCAGCTTTTCTCAGTAGAACAACGAAATAAGACAACTACAAAGGACTCACAAAGGAGTCTCCTTATCCAGTTAAAGAAATGATGGACCATGAATGCTGACCAAAGCATACATTTGTTTCTACTTTATTCTTTTCTTGTGTTTTTTTCCCTTTTGATCAGTTTCTTCTTTCACAATTCTGACTAATATGGAAAGATGTTTTATATGACAATATATATATATATATATATATATATATATAAAACATACCAAATTACCTACCATTTTTGGAAAAGGAGAGGTGAGGGAGGGAGGAAAAAAATTTGGAACTCAAAGTCTTATATGAATGGATGCTAAAATTGTCTTGACATGTAATTAGGATAGAATAAAATACTAATAAAAAGAAAAGAGTGATTAAACAGTGATTTAAACTTTGATAAAGTTTTTATTCATTCTAATTCTTATATAATATTTCCACGTTATTTTGGAATGTATATTATTGGAAATTGATAGTTCTTTGATGTATTTTAAATTTTTAGCCATCAGCTATCAAATGTTTAAAAAACACTTTCTAAAAATGATACTATGAATATTTGTGCCATATTGAAGGATTGTAGATAGTAAAAGAGTGAAATGAGACAACATAACCATTTTCCTGAAATATGAGGAATAGAATTATGAACAACTTCTTGAAGGATGTGGGGTAGGGATTCACTTTTTACGGTACTTAGTAGTCTCATCGAAATCACAATGCAATTTATTTTTCTATGCAATGCATGCAATGTTTTAATTCACATTACTTCTGAAATGGTAAATGTTGAAACCTGATTATTCTTGATCTTCATCAATGAATCAGTATATATCACATGGTCTCATAATTTCTGTAATGTATTTGAATTATTTTGTTTATATAGACAGTCATTTCTTCTTTACCTAGCAAGTATTTGCCTGAGACTCTTCACATATAACCAGGTTACACCCTCCAGAGTCCTAGGGATGTTAACAAGGCTTCTGGTCTGACATGTGGCATGGAAATATAAATATAAGCATTCTCTCTTCAGTCTGTCTTCTCTGATAGCAACTAATAGCTTTCCTCTCTATCTCTGATTATACCCTGCATCTCCCACCTGTAACCCTGTTCCTTTCAATTTTCATTCCTCCTTCATGTCCCTTCCTGCTCACTGATGCTTGGAAAAAAACTAGAATCAAATTTCTTAGGCAACTCTCCAATTGTTTTTTTTTCTTTTTATAAGTTTCATGCCACTGCATATCCAATCTCTCATGGAAGTTTTCATGCCAAGACAAATTCATAATTTGACTACCTATAATTTTTTCCAATAACTTGCTATCATGACCAAGAAAAATGTGATCATATTATGTAGAAGGTATCTCAGAAATCATCTAATGAAATCCACAAATGACCAAGAATCTATTTTACAATATATACTGTAAATAATGATTCAGACTGGATTCAGACTGTACTTAGAGACCAAGAAGCATCCTTGATCCCCTAAACATTTTTGACTTATGGGTGTAAAATTCTTTGCAAAATGTTAATGTCTGTAAATTAATTTAAAGTATTAACAGTGATGCCACACTGAATTTCTATAGTGCTTTATATGAGCAGAGTGGTAATATACTTAAAGCTTGCACCTACATAAGAAGATGTAGAATTTACAAAGAACTTTGCAACCAAAAAGCAAGTAGTATTAGGAAGAAAGTCAGAAGTAGACTCATTTTTACTGAAGGATTATAAGAAAACTCACAATAGTGATTTGTCACTAATACGGTAAAGTGACTCATTGGTC
The DNA here is from genome assembly GCF_028583685.1 of Petaurus breviceps papuanus. Taxonomy (NCBI): domain Eukaryota; kingdom Metazoa; phylum Chordata; class Mammalia; order Diprotodontia; family Petauridae; genus Petaurus; species Petaurus breviceps. The sequence goes on along the minus strand of NW_027185761.1, from coordinate 35,391,949 downwards.
TTGCACGATTTGAAAACTTTGGTCTATGAGACCTCTTATAATTATAAGATTGGAGGGGGGTGCATATCATTCCCTTTAAACCTCACAACAGGCTTGTGGGAGGTGGGTTACATCAGTGTAATCCAAAATTTACAAATGGAGAAGCTGAGACTGAATTTTAAAAAGTCTGGTCATTGTTACATAATGCATCATTGGCAAAGTTATAATTTGAACCCAAATCTTTTGAGAGAGCAATATTGGATTTTCCTTATCCTTTCTCTTATAATACTATTTGTTATTGTATTGATTCACTGATTTCATATAGCCATGGAGGAATTATAAAATTTTGAACCTGAAAAATGTTGTTTTCATTTCCTGATTGTCTTTCTGAATTTTGTGATATAACTAACATCTTCACATCCAGTTTCTTTTCATAGTTTCCACTGACTACTTAGTAATTGCCTAATAACAAACATATAATAAGTTTCCTGTTCTCTAAGGGCATTCATGAGACTTAAAGGACATGTTTCATTTTATAACCTTTTCTTAAAGCTCAAAAAGGTATTCCTTCAGCAATGAGGGAAGAGACCATAATAAACAGCATCAGGAAAAGTCAACAGGCATACTGATTAGGCTTATCACTGAATGGCATTCTAATTTTGCTTAGGGAACCAAGGGAATCAATTCCACATCTGCTAAATTTGATTAATAGTATATTTTTTCCTTCTTCTTGTGGATCTAGCTAACAAGTAAACTGACAGAAATCAAAGACATAGATTTGTCTACCTATACCCAGTGACCGCCAGCAGCTTGTTCAGAGATCATCTGCTGAATTTAATACAGAATGTTAGTCTGCTGGACTGGCAGCTCTGAGTTTTCTATTGACAACTAGCATTAAATATGATGCTGATGCTATCTTTAATATTTCTTTAGGGATGAATTGTGTTGGTCAATCTGAACGAATGCACTGTATCATTAGTATAGTTTTTAAATCTCTTGATGAATTAGTAAATTATGATCATGATAATTATTGTTTTAAGTTCATTTGTATATATTCAGGATTTTGTCAGGAGAAAAAGGTCAAGTCATATTTTAGAGTATTTGTTTGGCTTATACCACATTTTACCCAAATCACTTCCTAGGAGCTGAATAAAAATGGTCTTCAAAATAGAGAAGAATTTAGCCCAATGAGTTCAAGTGGTAATACCTGATAAGCATTTTGTTTTGGAATGCATTAAAATTCAAAATATTCAGAAGGGGAAAATAAGAAAAAAAATAAAGTTTTGCCATTTTTAATGGAATATCATTTAGTATCAGTTTTCTTCTACTATCATTATGCCATAATTTATATTAGAAAATAGACTTATAAAACCACTCTGTGTTCTCAAAGCTACAAGTCAATAATCAAATGTTTTTATTGCCTTAGGTACTTAGGAAAACAAAACATACTACTTGGGAGATTTCTTATGCAATGGATGACATTGATTCAATTACATGATTTGATTTTGAAATTTGGGCCCAAAAGCAAAGATTTAAAAACAGAACATATCTGACTTGATGAAGATACTTCCCCACCCCCATGTCCATCCTATCCATCAAATCTCACCAGCTTCCTCTACATATCGGTGTGGTGTTTATTACTTTCAGGATAATGTATCCAGACATGCTAGTTGTGTGTCCTGAAGCAAGTTGCTTCACTTTTTTTGGTCTTAGTTGTATCATTTATGGAAAAAATTATTATAATAGGTGATTTCTAAGGTCTCTCCACTTTTAACCTTCCATGATTCTATAAAATCCCAGAAGTAGAAGGAAAATTGGATGTAGTATGTGGGTCAATGCCAAGGAGGGCTCAGGAAAAGTTGGAGAAACCAACATGCTTAAAGAGACATGCTTAAATATGTCATACATAACATAAAAAGACAAGAAAGGGTAAAGAGAGGAACAAAAAAAATCAAGATCAACTCCTAACATAGGAGAAATTGGGAAATCTCTAAATAATGTTATTGGAGGATACCAAGAGATCCCGTTTACCTAAATCTGTCGTTCATTTGAGTACAATGTCACGGCAAAAGCGAATATGTCTCATCACTTTTTGAAATAATTATCAGTATGGTTTTCAATAGAGTTGATTAAGTTGCCTTATAGGAGACTAAATTCTTTTGAAAGTTTCATTTTTCAAACTTTTAGCAAGCATTGGACTTTTCTTGTGACAATTAGGTGGCTCATTGGATAGAGTTCTGGGTCTCAAGTCAGAAACAGCTTACTTAGTACAAATCTGACCTTACATAATTATTAGTTGTATGTCTGTAGACAACTCACTTAACCTCTGTTTGCTTCAATTTCCTCTACTCTAAAATTGAAAAAATAATAGCATTTACCTTACAGGGTGGTTGCGAGGAACAAATGAGATATTTGTAACATACTATTTACCTCTGACTATTTGTATATGAGAAAATTCTATGGAGCATGAAATTTTCTGCCTACCGCCATGATATTAAGCAGTATTATTCTAGAGTTACCAAATGACAGAATCTTGGGGCTGAAGTGACCTATATGACTTGTAGTTAAGAATACTTCAGCTTTTATCTGAAGACCAACAGTGATGGGCAACCCATAATTTTCTCAGGCAGCCGATTTCATTTTGATATACTTCTAACTATAAAGGAGACTGATTCCCCTCCCCACCCACCCACCAACCTCCCATCAGAAACTATGACTATAATTTTTACCCCTTATTCTTAGTTCTGTCCTGTGGGAACACAAACAGAACTCTTCCACATGACAGCCCTTTGTATCTTTGAAGTCAGCTTCAAGAGTCACATTCCTCTCAAGTCTGATCTTCTCCAGGCTAAATAGTCCCACTTTTTCAAATGACCTTCCTATAACATGATCTCCAGAAACCTCACAATTACTGTCACTATCCATCTGGAAATGGTTTAATATGTCAAAGCATTTATTTCCTCCCCAAATTTTCATCTGACTAGAGAAGAATAGGGTTAAAACTGTCAGATTTGTTATTTAAACAACATGACTTAATCAATGAAATCAAAGTTCTTAAATGGTTGTCATAGATTATTGTCTACATTTTTCTTCCTTTACCATTCCTTCGTCCTTCATATTCTTTTGCACTAAAGTGATTGTGTCTTCCTAAGTCAAGGAAATTTAAAAAATAGATGGAAACCCCCCAATCTTTTTTCTTATACAATACACCATAATCAGTCATGTAATAATGGGCAAGCAGTTTTCCCCCTCACCTTCCTCCTCCTTAGGGTGCTTTGTAATGGAAGCAAATAAGTCTAATTTTATTTTGTACCACTGCCTAGTTAATGTGATAGTGCTTAGTACATCAGGTAGCATGAGTATCAAATAGGCAAATGAACCATATGTTACCATGTTTAAGCAAGAATGACAGCCTGCATAATGCTGCCCTCATTACAGTCTCCCTCCTGTACTGCTGCTTTGTAATAAAATTTTAAATTGTTCATATTCAGCTCCTGAGAGCCTTGTTAAGGTGAAACTTTCCTAGGGAATACAAGCTGAAGATGTTAAGAGCCATAGGATGCTCTTACCTGTGTCATACTGAATTGTAATAAGCTAAAATCCTAAGGGTGTCACTGTCAAGACTCTCCTCATTGTGCCCCCAACCCTACCTCCAAGAACGCCTCTTCTGTTGCCTAGGAAGTAGTTTTCCCTCTCTGGACTGTGCAGCCAAAGGATGTAGAATTTTTCTCCAACAATGTTTGGAGAATTAACTGCTTGTCAGGGATTGACAAAGCCCTAGTTCATTAAACATGTAGACTCTGCCCACCAAATCTAGTCCACCCAATTGGAATCATAGCAAGTGATACACATTCAGAATGTTTTACCCCATTTTTCTTACTGGAATGCTGAGGCTTTATTCAAAGGAGCAAAAGAGTGTGTGTGTGTGTGTGTGTGTGTGTGCGCGTGTGTGTGTAGGTAGATAGGGTAGAGTTTGGGGAAGGGGAGAAACATGCTGCAGATTTTAAAAATGTGTATTTCTTTATGAGCTATTGTATCATCTTCTCTTCCTGAAACATATATAAACTTATAATTTGGAGAAGACATTAGGTGATAACATATAGACTTCTACTTACATAATTTTCATAATAGAAGCTTCATTTTATCTTCCTTTCCCCCCTACTGTAAATCCTCAACTGTCTGTACTATCTCATCTCCCCTCACAGCTAAGAATCTTTTATCTCTCATTTATTAATAGTTTAAAATATGTAAAAAAAAATACATCTGGAAGAACATGTCCAGTTTTTTCAGTCTTTTTGAATTGTGTAAGTGACAACCCTATTATACAAATTTTCACAATTTTATAAGAGCTGTACAAGGAGTCCTAAACTTAAGGTTTAAAATGTGCTGAGACATTTTTTCTATATTTCTGCAGATGAGGTGTTTGTGAAACTAAGATAAATTATCTCTCATTCTTTTTAATTATCATTATTTTAAAATTTTCAATGAACCCCTGATCACCTTACAAACTAAAAATGATAATAACTTTATTCTATTTCAGTTGTTCTCAACCCTTCATTTAGTCAGGAAGCACTTACTCTTTTTTAGCCTCTTACAGTTAGTCTTGGAGCAAAAAAAAAAAGGAAGAGAAATATATTTGATGTCTACAGGGAACATATAAGCTGGTTAGAAAACAGCTGTGTCAATTTTAAACTAACCTTTTTAGTTGTTAAAGTAAATATGGCAAGTGATTTATCAGTAAGCATTATTTTAGAAAGAAGAGTATCATCTCAGAAAGTGTACTGAGGTTGACATCAACAAACCCATATTCAAGACTGGACTCGGTTACACCCTCTTTGTGTGATTTTAGCCACTTGAATCTAGGAATACAGACTGGCCACCTCTATGTGCACTTTGTTATACTGATCCTCTAGAGAAAAATAGATTCCAAAATTCCTTGATTAATACATACCAGACCTCCCTACTCTCACTCATCACTTATCATCTCACTTAAGGAAAACAACACAGGGGAAAAAAGCATAGTTACTTATGAGATACATCCATGAGGCAAATACATCATGCCTATTATCTTTGTGTGAGATCAGCATTCACCAAAAACATGTGGAATTAAAATTATTTATTTCAAAGAACCATATGAAATTTATTTGCACAATGTCAAAGGAGTGAAATTATTATATTAATCAGTTGATTTGACTTCCAACCATTCTGTATTCAAATATCTAAATAAATAGAAATATCAAATGTAATTTTCTGTATCTTGGTAAGATCATGAAGCCATAGAAATAAAACAAAATAAAAACAACCATCCTCCATGCATTCCTCATAAATTGCTAATCTCACAGATGTATGAATTACTGTGTGCACACAGATGCATGTCTCATGTCCTTGTTATGAATGTAAAGATGTTTAGGTGGAAAAGTAGGTGTGTAATCACTCAATAGCTAGAGAAGATTCAGAATTGGAATTTTCCTATATGCATAATTTCAAACTCCATCTTCAAGATAATAGAAAAATTTTTAAAGCTCTGTTTGTTCAATGATGATTGAACTATCTCTGGGACTGTTCTAGGTTGTTACTTAGAAAGATCATGGTGACTTGCCCAAGATGACATAGATATCAGTGGGCTGAGCTATAAACATCCAATCCAAAATTGTTTCACCCAACTCCATAATAACCCAAGGCAAGTCAAATTAAAGACAAAATCTTTATTTAAAGAATCTTCAAACAAGAAATTAAATTGAAATAAAATATGATCATCAGTGTGAATGGAAACTAATCCTAATTTTCTCACAATATATAATTATTGTTCTGCTTAACAATCCCACTAACTTGTTTTAAATTTTTTTTCTGGGTTGGCTAGGTGGCACAGTGAATAGAGCACTGGCCCTGGAGTCAGGAGGACCTGAGTTCAAATCTGGCTTCAGACATTTAATACACACACACACACACACACACACACACACACACACACACAAAACCAGCCATGTGACTATGAGCAAGTCACTTAACCTCAATTGCTCTCCAAAAAAAAAGGAAGGAAGGAAGGAAGGAAGGAAGGAAGGAAGGAAGGAAGGAAGGAAGGAAGGAAGGAAGGAAAGAAGGAAGGAAGGAAGGAAGGAAGGAAGG
>NW_027185761.1:35382497-35385744 GCF_028583685.1 Petaurus breviceps papuanus | reverse complement strand
AAGGCAGGAAGGAAGGAAGGAAGGAAGGAAGGAAGGAAGGAAGGAAGGAAGGAAGGAAGGAAGGAAGGAAGGAAGGAAGGAAGGAAGGAAGAAAGGAAGGGAGAAAGGAAGGGAGAAAGGAAGAAAATAGTTCTTTTCCACTTACTTGGCAGAATCTCTTTTTAGGTGAAACCTCAAACATTTTTTGTTGTTGTTCTTGGTCAACTTTAAAAATTGTCATGTGACTTTTAAATACCCTTGGATTGCTACCTATATCGCTACTGTGGTACTTTTTAATTACCCTTCATAAATTCCAAAGTGTCGCAAAATGCCCCAGAAATTAGAAACACTTTATCCTTTCCTTTGTTTTGTTAAAAAACTAAACATTCCTTGTAGGCCCATTTCATTGGATTCATTTCACTGAGCTTTCCATCTGATGCTATTTTGCTAATGTTCAACTATGTTCACTTACTTCCAGGAGGTGGGAAAAAAGTCAGATACATAACTATGGCATTTCCATAGCAATACTATTGAAAGGAGAATAGTAACATTATTATACCAAAATAAGTATGCCGCAAATCAATTGATTTCTTCTTATATCTCTGCTTTTCTTTTCCCCCCCTTTTTTCTTATTTTTATGTTCCTTTCCTTCCTTTTCTTCTACATTTTCTATAATCAGTAAGATCATAGGTTTAGAAATGGCACTTATTTTAAATATTATCTAGTCTAACTCCCTCATTTGACACTTGAAGGAATCAAAGCTCAGAGGAAATTAGCTATTAGTCAAAGGACACACACATTGGAAGTGGAAAGCCAGACACAACTTAAACTGACTAAGATATCTTTCTCTACCTTGGATAGAAAAATCCACTCCCAGCAGAATTGATTGTAATTTTTCCCATTTAAATTTAATAGTTTCAATCTCAATGTAATCTTGATATAATACATTTATTTTTGCCCATTATACTATTATCATCTCTGAAAATGAACCCGTGGAACTTTTTTTTTGTACTGCTGATTTACATAATTCATGTCCGTATCTAATACATTTATTAAATATGTTGATAGGACAGGTAATTAGAAATCACGATCTAAAATATCTAACTTTTATCACTCTTCTTTAAAAAACTTGAATAATATAAATAAAATTAACACAAAACCCTTATCTATCTAGATATATATCTTCAATATGCTAACATAGCTTTATACTTAAATAATCCAAAATATCTGTGATATCATCAATATAGCTATTACCTCGAATAATGTAGCTCTCAACTTAATTATTCATTCCTGTGATCCCTTGAAACACTTAGTGATGTTATTTACTGAATTATCCAGACTTCACAGAGATACCATGAAATAATACATACTAATAATTATTCTGTATGCTTGCTACATAGTTTGTCCAAGTCCTTTTCCCATATGTACATATTTTCCCCTGAATGACATCCTTCCTATTAAATCCCCTATAAAATTTCTCATTTTTAGTATATTGCAAACTCTTCAAACCCACCTGTGCACCTACCCATTAGTACAGAGCCTGACACATATTTTGCTCTTAATAAATATATATTTCTTCACTTCTTCTTACTAGGTGAATTTTCACTTCAATTCTTTTGTTGTACATTACTCCATAACTCATAGCCATATCACATACTTTATAAAAATATTAGTTTTAAAAAGACGAGCTTTTTTTTTCATTGAGAATCATGAGTCTAAGAAAACTGAAATTTCCCAAAGGCACAATTCCTTCCCACATTCGTCCTTTAATGAGATTCTGAGCCTACTTCATTTTCTCTAGGAAATGTCTGTCCTAAAATAATTAATTTATGAGTGATTCCATTTCACGTGCTGGTCAAGAAAGTGATCTTCATTCACATGTTTTTGTTTTTTTTCTTAGATATTTCACTCTTAAGCATTGGACTCTGGTGTATTGTGGGACTTGATGCAATCAGTCTATTATATAGAAAGAGTAGTTTCTAAAGAAAATGACCATTCATATGGAATCCCTTACAACCTTAAAGCCCATGTTTAGACACTTGCGTAGTACAATGGATAGAGCACGGGACCTGGAATCAGGGAACTTTCAATTCAAATATATCCTCAGATAATTAATAGCTGTGTGACCTTGGTAAGTGATTTAATCCCTTCCTCAGTTTCCTCAACTGTAAAGTGGAGATGATAAAGTGGAGATCTACTTCTCAAATTTGTTGTTAGGATTGAATAAGACATTTGTAAAGCAGTTTACAATCCTTAAAAGTGCCATATAAATGATAGCTATTAGCTATTATTAACTTTCTTCATAACAGTGCAAAACATTTTTGATGAGGAAATATCTCCTTCATTTCAGCCTGGGTTGATATTACTAATCAGAATATATTTAAACTAAATTGTATCTTTTTGTTACAGTTTGAAACTGTAGCCTATAAATCAGACATATGGATAAATAACACCTAGTGGGGAAAGATTTCTTTTTCTTTGCAAGATCATATTTTTTTAATGTCTTTATTGACAAAAAAGGGGAAAAATCACAGCACTACAAATGTTATTCAAATACTAACAGTATCAAAGGGAACCAACAAATGACAGATACAGTATCACACATCTTGGCCATGGTCAATGCTGTAGGCCATAAGAATCCTGACCCCTTTCTGTTCTGATATGTTTGACCCCTCCTCCTCAGGACCTCAATGTCACCTCCTGTGATTAGTTTAAAATGGGCAAAAATGGAGACACTTCAGAGGAGTTTGGGACTGCCCATATCCCCACCTTCACCCGTTTCATTGCCAGAAAAAACAGATTATGCCTCTAGTAATTTGACAGAAAACAACACTACTTCCCCATGCAGACTCAGGAAACCTGCTTGTGAAAACGTCAGTCCATTTATTGCACTGACTTTACAATCTCATTAGCGAATGCTAGCAAATGAGAGAATAAAAAGAAAGAAATGAATTTCTCAATGTGCTGAGCACAGTTGAAAAGACTGTGGATGACTTGAGATACAGGGCCAAGCTCATGGATAAATCTCCAGAGACCAGCCTAGTCCTCTGGGAGGGAGAAAGCTTTCGGTCCAGCACATTAACTTGAAGAAAAATGCTTAAAAATGGTTTTGCATAAAAAATAAAAGACTATTTTTCATAGTTTATCTTTTATAATAAACATAGTGCTAACTAATATTCTATACACTGTTGAGTTGATGATTCTTTAAAAAAAATGTCATGCAGTGCAACACTCTCAAGAAAACCTGCCCTGTTCTCTTTGAATATTG
>NW_027185761.1:35347989-35382397 GCF_028583685.1 Petaurus breviceps papuanus | reverse complement strand
CTCTCTCTCTCTCTCTCTCTCTCTCTCTCTCTCTCTCTTTCTCTCTCAGCTTCTCTGTTTCTGTATCCATATAGATAGCTATAAAATATCTATTTATTATCTGTCTATCTCTCATTTTTATATTAAAATAGATTAACAGTTCAGATATTTTCTCTCCTCAGCATATATTGAATTAGATGGTCAGTGATGTTCCTTGAAATTTTATAATCCTATGAAATATAAACATTTTTTCCTTTCTAGTTCTGTCAGAATTGCTTCCTTATTTTCTGACAAAGGACTGAAAAGATATTTTCTTGAAACCATATGATGATGCTATTTCATGGACAGTTTTCATTTGAGTTTACTTACCCCATTCCCCAAACTACCCATATAAACTTGAGCTATTTGTGCCTAATGCAATTCAGCTGAAGGGCCCAAAAGAAATACTTCCATCTGTCTGGAACTAGGAAAAGATCAGAGAAAATAGCACCAGTCAATGGTGTTTTTCCCCAAATTTCCTGTTATTGCTTTACATGTGTCAGAAATGTCTACTGAGTCCAAATTATCATAATCATTATTGAAAAGAATTTTAAGTATCCAACTGACTATAGTCCTGTGATACGTGGTGTACTAAAACCAATAAAAATGTGTTTCCTGTCTTCTAACACTGTGTGAAAGATCTGGCTTTATATATTTCCCTAGAATCTGAAACTGTAATGTTTAACCCCAAGGTTCTATAGCCTATTGTAAAATAGCTAATTTCAACAAATAATATTTTCTTCCCCTCAAATAACCATCCTGATTTTTTTCCCACTCATTCTCTTTATTATACCTCGGTTATATTGTCATCATATAGCCATTGCTCTATAAAGGGACCCATAGAACCCCAAATTGCTTAGCCCAGGAGCTATTATGTACATGAGCATATTCAAATGCTAAATGTTGGTGGGGATACATGGAACTAGAGATTAGAGTTTTTCTATGCCCTTGGAGAACTGGTAGACTGCATGGAATTATCCTAGAATTAGGGGAGGTGGAATGGCATTCTCATGTTAAAAGATGACTATTAACAGCAGTGACACAGAACACTGTGCTTGGTGTCATATCCTTCGGTTTAAATTCCGTCTGCGAAACTCTATAAACCTTTGTCACACAGTTAGCAAGTGCTCAAGGCAGAATAGCAATCTTAATAACTTAAAGTCTAGTGTCCTCTTGACTCCATAACACTGCCTCTGTGGCAGCTAAGCAGTTAGATGGTGCAGTAATGAGATCATTGTACTGTGAGTCAAGAAAACCTGAGTTCCAATTCAGCCTCAGACATTTACTGCTTGTGACTTTGGGCAAGTCACTTAATCATTGCCTGCCTCACTTTCGTAATCTATAAAATGTTTTTAATATTAGCACCTACTTACCAGAATTGTGAAGATCAGAGATGCTTGTAAAGCATTTAACACAGTGCCTGGAACAAAAAAGGCACTGAATTACTGCTCATTCCCTTTCTCCTCCCTCTCTTGCTAAGGGTATTTTTACTAGTAAGAATATATGATTCCATGATTCTAGGCAGGCTCATTCAACTCTCTGTACCTCATTTTTGCTGTCCATATTATTATCTGTTAAGTCCTTTCAAACGTGAATAGTCTTTGATTTTAGTATTCATTTGTATGGTACAGACACTGTGTGAAAGGGGGAGGTGTTGCAAGTGTCATAGAAGTTTAGACGACAGGAAAATCATTTGGAGCAGGCAAGGGGTGGTCTGGAAAGACATTATGGAGGATATAGCTCATAACTTTAACCTTTTAAACCTGGGTAAGACTTACAAAGGTACAGGAATGAGGAGGAAAGATCCTTCAGGCAGAGAAAATAACCTAATTGTTGTTTGAAGAGCTCTAAAAAAGAGACTACAAAGAAGAGTGACAGAGAGGTGAATGTGATGTTATCTTGGAATTGGGAAAACCTGGATTTGAGTCCAGCCCAATGACAAATGGGTGACACAACATTAGAAAATCACTTCAAAGTTCCTCTGGGAAATCTCTAGTCCAGGTTTTATCTCAAATACCTCTATCTTCCATCCCACAACAACAATCACAAAAAGAATGTTTACTATTGTATAACAATTTCCATAGCTTTTTAAAAGAATTATGGATAAGAATTATCTCAATTCCTTTCAATTTCATGGTTAAAACTCAAAGCATTTCACTCATTGAGGTTAATAGGCAGATTAATCAAGAGTTATAAAGTATCTCAAATGCCTTCTATTATGAACCCAATCATTTTACTGATGAAGAAACTGAGGCCCTGGGAGGCTAACTGACTTCCCCAAGATAATAGAAGTAGTAATATGACAACTTACAGTTTAAAATTCATTATATACAAGAATTAATTTTATCCTCACACTTGTGAAAATAGGTAGTACAGAAATAATGAATTTTATCATAGATAAAAAGAAACTGACTACCAGAGGGATAGTTCAGTTTCTCCACAGTTACCCAGTAAGTTAATGGGAAACCTTAGTGCTGCACTTAGGCTTCATAACACCAAATCTAGCTCTTTCTATAGATCACTAGTATTTATATAATGAATAGATAGAGCTGACACACAGATAAACCTATTGATATATTAACAACTCATTTCACTGTTCCGGTGGGTTGGAGTAGAAGTGATCACATTTATTTCAGAGCAAATTGATACTTCCCTGTCGTCCATTAAAAAGCCAAACTATATTCTGATCAATTTCTTGTTAGTTGTAGTTGTCAATAGGTTTTGTACAGACTTTGCTTTTCTTTATCAGTGTATCCTGCCTGTAGTAATAGACAAAGTAAACATAGCAGGAGCAAGTCACTTGATGAGAACTGTTGAATAGGTTTAATTTTTGTCTGTACCTTCAGTTGTCAGCATAGGTGCTTATGAAATATTTTTTGGATTGTTAAACTGAATTCTGATACAGCTAGATTGTAAATTATTCATTTGATCTCTAATGTTCCATGATATTTTCATCCTTAATTTTCATTTGTTATCAATTAACTGCAGTTTCTTCAGTTTCTCTTAATCTAATGGATAAAGGCCCTGAATTTTTCTTTGACTGTATTAGGAGTGCATTGTGATGAATGGATCTGTGCTGGCTGACAGAATGGTATTTCTGAACTCAATTACCATCAATAGTTAAGAAGAGGCATTCCTCCTTTGATCTGAGCTGTTCATTCTGTGTTTATTTATTTTCAGATTATCATGTCAGCCACTTTTTTGAGCTCATTAAATTCTATTCTGAGATAAAGAAAGGTTTCCTTTGAAGATGACTTATCAAATGACAGAAGGATTAGCATATAAATTATACCTTAATTATGATAATCAGGTACAAAGATCATTAAAAGACAATATAAATAATTTGATCTAAGCTACATTCCAGAGGGATGTTTTACCTCCAGACTCAATTGTTGAGTCACAATTTATCCACACTTTCACAGCCTCTTATCGAACTCATTTTAATCCCATCTATTTGACATTTACCAGATCTCAGGAAAATTAGAGAGTCAATTAAAATTTCATGGTCTATGGTATTATCTGTAGACAGAACTTGGAGCAATCCTCTAGTTAATAATCTTACTATAAAAATAGCAGATTGATCCACATTTAGCAGTGAAAAATTGTAATTGGCCAATGCCCTCTTTTCACTGGGTTTATGAAATATAACAATTGCTAATTTTCTGGGACCTCAACATTTGATAAGTTGTATGGGGGAGGGGGGCTTCCCATTGAGAAGCAGATATTAATTGTACTTTGAAAATGTGTTTCTGGAAATCAGTTATTCCATTCCAGAGTCTCTGAAACTCTTCAGTGCAATGTACATATACTTAAGTTATCATATTCACTCATAATGAGAATTATTAACTAAACAGCACTTAGTTTTAAAAATTAAATGTTTGTGTTTCTTTTTTCATCTTTCTGAAAGGAACACACTACAGCCAGACAGATCTAGAATAAAAGAGTTAGAAGAGATATAAGTCAATCCCCTCATTTTTCAGATGGTAAAAATGAGAACATGATATTTTACCCAGCTCAGAGGTAGGATTTTACACAAGTCTTGTTACACTGAAAGCCTTTCCCATCCCTTTGGGTGGGATACCAGGACAATGGGATCTAATGTGTTACTTTCAAGGAAATATCCAAATAAGGATCTTAGGATGATATTAGGGGAAAGAGTAGACAATTCTACATGTAATATCCAAATCATTATCCAAAATTCATTTTGTCCTCAAGGGTTTGAGTGTCGTTTATTGCATGGGCTACTCAGAAATCACTAAATTTCCCGCTTTCAAGTAACACTGGAACATCTATTTCACTCAAAATGTATGTGATTCTGCCATATTTATTGTCTACTAACCAGTTTCCTCAACCCTAATGCTTAATATGGCAATTAGTGTGATCATGTTCTGATGAATATTTAGAGTTAATTTATTATATTAGCACACAATCATAAAACTTAAAACATTTTTACTTACATTTCCAAAAGTCATATCACTATTGATACCCTGTGTCCATTTTGTTAAAATTAATTGTATACACAAAATGGAATAAGAATTGGCATGTTCTAGCATTTATGAATTAAGAGAATTGCTTCTCTTATTTTGAGGGACATTTGGCTTTCTTGTAAAAAGTAGAATTGGAAAGGAAACTTCATTAAAAAATGTTGAACTGGGAAAAATCAGTATTAGGAGATCAAATTCAATTCCACACAATTTAGCAAGCATTTAATACAATACAAACCTACTGTGGGTAATGTAATAAGTCCCTGTTGCAGAATTAAAACTGGTACTTGACCTGAGGAAGCTTACCTTGAGGATAGGGGGGTCAGAGAAGAAAGACACCCAACTAAACATATGTCTATGGAATGTCCCTATGGGAAAATGAAACTCTAATTCATTTTGCACAAAGAATGTATGTCAAAATTATTTCACTAGAAATATTTGCCTCTAAATTTCGCTCATTGTTAATTGAATATTAAATACTAATATGAAGCATTAGACTTATTTGTATCTATTTAGATACATTTCAGAGCATTCAATTTATTTCTTAAATTCACACTCACCTTCATTAGGTATATTCATTAATTCCAAATTATTTAAGAATACTGTCAAAATCTAATACTATTCTGCTTATACTCCCCCCTAATTTTCATTATTTTCTAAAGTCCCTCTCAAATTTATTATATTATTCCTACAGATTGACCTCACTTGCATTATGATATCCTATTTCATAAAAAGACAGACATTTATTTTACCATTCCCCTAGTGTTAGATATTTACATTACTCTCAGTCTGGGCTTTATTCAATTCTTGGCATTATATTTTAGGATGGTCATTGATAAACCAGCGGACTTCTTCAAAACCAAAACAGTATGTGAAACAGTATGCATATAAAGTAAACCTAGCAAATGGAACATAGGTGATTTCTAAGGATTCTTTACAACTAAAGTATTATGTACCATATGGAGTTAGAAAATCACAATAAAAATGCATTTCACTTTTGTCCTCACTAAGAATGCTTCCTTTCAAAAATCTTCATATTTATGGGCAACATATGTGTTTTTTATGAGGAAAACTTATTTGTTGTTGAGACAGGTTCATATATTTTAGTGCCAGAGAAGTATATATTAAAAGGAAAAGGTGTTTTAATTTATTATGATAATGTAATTGGTTATATTTCAAATGCTGCCTTTATCTCATATTCAAAAATCAAGACTGAACAGAGCTTTAAATCTTTCTCTTGAAATTACTAAATTTTCATTTAAAGTATTCCAATAACTTGTTCTATGAATGGATCCCTTACTGTTTAGCAATTTGTAGACAGGTGCACTTTGTACTAATTTTGTTAACGGACAGACTTAGAATTCCTCATCTCACTTTCTTAGTTATTATGTAATTGAACAGTTTAATGTAGGTAACTCAATGCAGAAAAAGTAGTATTGGATTTGGAAACACACAATCTGGGTTTGTGTTCTGTTTCTATTTATATGACTTTAGGCAAATCAATTAACTTATTGGTGTCTTACTTTTTTTTTTTTTTTTGCCTTTTGGAGGGCAGTTGGGGTTAAGTAACTTACCCAAGGTTACCCAACTAGTTTGTGTGTGTGGGGGGGGAAGTGGAGTAGGGGGGGGGGTGTGGGGGGGTGTTAAGTGTCTGACTCTGGAACCAAACTTGGGTCCTCCTGACTCCAGGGCCAGCGCTTTACTCACTGAACCACCTAGCCGCCCAGGTGTTTTACTTTTTTTTAATTGAAAAATGAGCAGCATTGACTAAATAAGCCTTATGGGCCCTTCCATCTCTAACCCTATGATATTTGGTGATTGTATATTTGACTGGTCTAAATCAATACAACATAGAATCTCCTTGCTTTCTTCTATCTCTTTTTTCACTTTAACCCAAATGGAAAAAGTAAATGATAAATAATCTGAACTCTTTATGCTACTTAATAGACAAGAGAGTTTCTCATCATGGCTGTTTGTTTCTTACCCAGCAAATAGCACTGAGTAATGTAAATATGAACGAAAAGCAACAAATGAAATATAATAATAGCATATTTGGTCATATTTTAGTGAATATAA
Source organism: Petaurus breviceps papuanus (assembly GCF_028583685.1). Lineage (NCBI taxonomy): Eukaryota > Metazoa > Chordata > Mammalia > Diprotodontia > Petauridae > Petaurus > Petaurus breviceps. Next base: position 35,375,819 of record NW_027185761.1, on the reverse strand, counting down.
TTGATATTTCTCTAAATTTACTTTCCTTTGTGTCCTTTTAATTTTTTCTCTCTGCCTGAGTAATCTTCTTAATATAGCCCTTTCATCTAACCTTTCTTCTACTAAGGAGCTGTCAGTGGTTTCCCATTCTCTACTGAATTAAAACAGTTACTGTAATCCTATCGTTTTTGGCACTCCACCATATGGCCCCAATGGAATTTTCAAAGATTTGGTCATAGGTTTAATCTCTTTCATCTATACTGTGTTTTAGGAATACTATAGTCTATATTTCACCCTCCTTTCTCATGTTGCTCTCTCCTATCTATGTCCTGGCTCTTGCTGTATGTACTTTGTGCCTAAATTCAGCTTTCTCTTTCACCTTTGAAGACTCTCTCTTCAAGTTACAAATCATGAAGTACATCTCCAAAATCATTTCTGCATCTGCTTTTTCTTCCTTCACACCCTCTTCATCCTCACACAGCTAAAAATAATCTATCACTCATATCCCCCAAGGCAGTTTGCCCACACCTGCTCCTTGAGTATTTCACAATCTAAAATTATCACATGATCTTTTATATGTCTATAGTGTTTATTCGTCCCCACCCCACATTATATTATAAACTGCTAGAAAGCAGAATCTTTCCTGACTTTCCTTGTGTCCCCACTGCCTGACATGATGACTTCATGGCTACCCTTTACCTCCAGAAGCAAAAATAATATCCTCAAGAGGATTCTGGGAAGATGGCAGAATAGGTAAGAAAATTCTAAGCTCTCAAGATTTTCCCCCACAAAAGTTAAAACAGCACCTTAGGGCAAAAAAAGTGTGACTGGAGATAAATCTGAACAGGAGCATAATCACATTCCTCTGGGGACAATTGGAGAAGATCAGAAGAAAAGTTCAAAGATGAGGTTTGGTCCCTGTGAAAAGTAAACACCTCCTGGCTAGGTTCTGGTCTAACAACAAGCTCTAAGCCTTTTAAACAATAAACAGTGAGCCCTGGGTGTAGTTGCTTTGAGTAGCTACCTCAGTCCCATCCATGGGAACTTTTACCACTGTGATAATGAGGAGAGTTGGGTGTCGGAGCCCAGGAAGATCAAGGGAACCTCTGATTACCAGGAATGCCAGACCCAGCTGTTCTGTGAAAAACAGGGAGGGCAAGAAGGAACCAGCACATTCCCAGTGAGTTCAGAAGCAGAGGGGCAATAAACCCCTGACTATGGGCATTTACAGGAGGCTGGAGGCTTGACTTTGGTTTCAGGCTAGAAGGGAGAACTGAAGATCTGGGGCAAGAGCCACCATTTCCCATACTACAGGGCTGGAGGTAACTTCAAATAACTAAGCTATCAAAATAATATGCACAAAATACAAAGTGCACAGGCAAAGGAGAAAGAATCCAACAATAGAAACCTATTATGGGAATAGAGACCTGGGTTCATCTTCAGAGGAGGAAATTGAAGTAAAGAAATCCCCAAAGAGAAATGTTAAATATTCACCAGCCCAAAGAGAATTTATAAAAGAACTTAAAAAAATACTTTAAAAATCAAATGACAGAGATGGAGGAAAAGGTAAAAAGAAAATGAGGATAATCCAAGAAAACCAAGAAGGGTATGAAAGGAAAATCAACCAAGTAGAAAAGGAGATCCAGAATCTTAAGGAAGAAAATGTCACCTTGAAAATTAGAATAAAGCAAAGTGAAGCCAGTGAAGTTATAAGAGATCAAGAAATGATTAAACAAAATATGAATAATTACAAATAGAAGAAAAAGTGAAACAGCTTACAAAAAACAATAGATCCGGAGAATATATCAACAAGAAAAAAATATTAAAATAATTGAGTCATGATAAAAAAGAATCTTGATACAATAATACAAGAAATAAATAAAATTGTCCCAAAGTATTAGAACAAAGTATTGTCCCAAAGTATTGGGATGAAGTAGAAAATGAAAAAAAAATCCATTAGTCACCACTTAAAAGAGATCTTATGAGGAAAATCATAGGGATATCATAGTCAAATTCTGAATTCTCAGCTCAAGGAAAAATTATTAAAAGTATCAAAATTAAAACAATTTAAATATGATGGTGCCACAATTAGTATTACTCAAGACCTAATAGCAGAAACAATAAAGGATCAAAGGTCTTGGAACACAACATATCAAAGAATGAAGGAACTGGGGATCTAGCCCAAAATATCATACCCTGCCAAGTTAACTATTATCTTGAATGAAAAAAAAATGGACATTTGATAAGCTGTCAGATTTTCAAGACTGTTTAAAAAATCCTGAACTTGGTGTGGCAAGGTGGTGCAGTTAATAGAGCCCCAAGCCTGGATTCAGGAGGATCTGACTTCAAATCCAGACTCAGACACTTAACACTTACTACCCATGTGACCTTGGGTAAGTCACTTAATCCCAATTCCCATACCTTCACCCTCCAAAAAGCAAAAACAAATTCTGAACTTAATTGACAATTCGACATACAGGAACCAATATAAATATAAATTACACAACAAAGACTGATTAGAAGTGGTCCATAAGGAGTGACTGTTTACTTTTTATAAATGGAAAATTTATGAGTAAGATTCTTATTAATAATTGTTTAGTTCATAAAAAAGATTAGCAAAAACTTGGCCATGATATGAATTTAAAAAGTAAAGCCCTTTAGGAACAGCTAAAAAAGAGTAATTATTTTATACATGTGAGGTGTGAGAGAAAGAATTGATACATAGGAATTAGATGGGTGAAGAGTACAGGTAGATGTGGTAACCTACTTTCATCAGGAATGGATATAAGGGAACAATACATATATATTTAAAAGAGTATAGAAATCTTCTAATTCAGAAGAAATAAAGAGGTAGGGGCATAGGGAGGGGGGAGAGGACATGGGACAGATCTTTACAGGGGAAGTTGAGAGAATAGGTAAATAGTGATATAGAAGGGTGTTTAGATTTATGGCAATGGGAGAAGAGTGGAGGGATCCTTGGAGGATGTAGCCAAGCCATAGGAGGGAAAGGTGGTAGGTAAAAATAAAGTTGATGAGGCAGAAGGGATAGGAAACAAAAGATATGCATATACATAAAAACAATGAGCAGGAGTAGAATAGGTTTGGGAATGTATATGTTTATATGTGTAAGTATATTTGTACATGTGTATGTATATATCTACAGGTATGGAGAAGCATCTAAACTTTGTTGTAGCCTTCTGGGGGGTGGGGAAGAGTATTTATATATTTATAGCTATAGATAAATATATCTAAACTATATTGTGACCTTCTGTGGGGAGTTGGGGGGAGGGGAAAATAACAATGTAAAAAGGTGCACATTAAAGAAAACTCACAAGGAAGCAAACAAAAGATAGACAATTCTGAACACAATGAGTATTATTTATCATATAGGTTTTCTTGAAATAAAAATGTATTGTTACATATTTTGAATCCTCTCATGTTCTTCTATGCACATAACATACTTTTATTTCTTTCTGTCTTTGTATTGAAGTTCCAATAATTAAGTTTATATGTTTCTGTTTCTTTTTTCTATTCTATATTTTTGTTTTGGTGTTTGAGTCTAAAATAACATCAAAAAACAAAAAAATAAATTACAAAAGTTTGTTTTAATGTGGATTTACAAATAAAAAATTAATAGAGATAGGGAGACCATTTATAAAAATATTGGGGATGGGAAATGGTAGATGGTGTCAGTTCTAACCATTTTAGCATTAAATGTGAATGGGCTGAATTTCCCTATTAAAATAATTCCATAATGAGTTTTTAAAATCCAACAATATGTTGCCAACATGGAATACTTCTAATTTAAGTGTTTATGTTTATATATGTTATGTATCTAGACTATAATGTAAGGTCTTGAAAAGCTGAACTAATTTAAACAAAATATAAAGACAAAAAAATTATTATCCTCTATTTGACTTTTAATACCTTTCCCTTTTTAGATCACTTTCTGTTTATACTGTATATATGTATATATATATATATTTGCTCATATGTATTTAAATATTTTCTTTTTATTATAATATGTAAGCTGCTTAAAGTTAGGAACTGAGTTTCCAGTTTTTCTTTATATGACAAATACTTAGCACAATGGCAAATATATTGTCTGAGTTCAGGAATTGTGATCAAGACATACACACATACATACATACATACATAGACCCACAAACATATACATATATGCATACACATACATACATGTATATTCATATTTATATCTATATATTATATTGGTTAAAGACCTCCGCACTTTGATTTACTATTGAGAAAGGGACCAAGACTGTGAGAATCCAAATCTTATAAGTATTTATTCCTTCCTTTCTCACATTAAAATGTAATTGAGCCAGATAAGAATCCCCCAGTGTCTGGCTATCTCATTAATAACAATGAATTCCTTAGGTAAACTCAAAGTTAATTGATTTATAAAATAAAGGTACTGGTGATATTATTTTATGTACTTATGACATTATATTAAACTAATTCAAATGTACATTTTATGCTTAAGGATAAAAATCCTCATAGTCTAGGGTCTCTATGATGGGTGAAATTAAGCATATCTTTTAAACTTCTTTGTCTTTAATTTCCTCATCTGTAAAATCAAATGGGATGAGGGTTCTAAAGCATCTTCTAGTAATAGATGATAATCCTATAATCATTATTCTAATCCCTGACAATGGAATAGATCACAAGTAATCATATTATATGTTGTTTTATAAATATTTTTTTAATATTCTTTCATAAGTTCACCATGGAATTCTAGTGTGATACTTCATTTTGTTCTTAAAATCAGTTGTATTATTATTAAAGCTTCTGATGTGATACACTATGGGATGTAGTTGAACTAAATACAAGTCTGCTAACATAAAATTGAATCAGATAAATAATACATAAAATACCACAAGGAATCTTTATTTTAAAAATGCACATTAAAAATCACTGTAATAATTTCCTACAACACAGAGTAGTGCCTCTTAACAAGTACAATGACAATTTGATGATGAATTATTTGACCATGATAATCAGTGTATTGAACAATATTCCCATAAAAATATTGACCATAGCAATTCCCAGAATATGAAGGGGTTGTAATAAGCATGAATGGTTGGAAATTCACATTTATTGAAATCATAGGTTTTTAAAAATAACAAAGGACTATTTTTAAGTATTCAGTTCTAGTATGGTATTTCCATGAGAACATATAATAATATTAATTATCAACTTATTTTAATACAGAAAAGTGGGTATTTGTCAACTCATGTATGAATTATTGCTCTGACATTCAACTAATATCAGGATTTATAACAATGGGCTACATGGACATATAGCTCACTATCTAAAAAAGAATAACATAGACCTTTCAATTGGAGAGGAAAATATAACTCCATATCCATATGATCCTATTCACTCATTCATTTCCCAGCTTATGATATGCAATTGGCTACTAAAATTCATGAATTAATTTAAAAAGAAACATACTTTCATCACTGAGACAGATTATGAGCTGGTTTTAAACTGAATAGGAGATTGGGTTAAAATAACTTTTGATGGGGCAGCTAAGTGTCGCAGTGAGTAAGAGCGCCAGCCCTGGAGTCGGGAGGACCCAGGATCAGTTCCAACCTCAGATACTTAGCACCCACACACCCACCCACCCACACACACACACACAATAACTGGCCATGTAACCTTGGGCAAGTTACTTAACCCCAATTGTTTAAAAAAATATCTTTTGAAATTTTGGTAGAATGTTGGTGGTGTATATATGTGTGATGGGGAATGAAGGTACTCAGCATGGGGCATGGAAGACAAAATCCAGTGGAGGTGTCAGGAGTTCAGTATCTAGAGAAATGAAAATATGATTGTCCTGGACCTTCTTCTTAAAAAGGAGGTTCTGCAAGTGACCAATCAATCAGGGAGAGGTTACAGGGGAAAAGGATATTTCCAATGTACAAAGTAGTACATAGGTAGAGATGGGCAAAGCAAAAAAAAAACTTCTAAAGTAAAGTAGTTTCTATAGCACGATAGACAAAGTCCTGGAGATATGAATCAAGAGTGTAGCCTGGAGAAAAACAGCATATCTATCTATCTATCTATCTATCTATCTATCTATCTATCTATCTATCTATCTATCTATCTATCTATCAATCTATCTATCTATCTATCTATCTATCTATCTATCTATCTATCTATCTATCTATCTATCCATCCATCTATCTATCCATGAAAGGGTAAAACTGTGGTCCCTCGCTAATATATTTTGCTATTTTCTCCTGCACTGTATTTAACTTTGCATTTAAGAAATTGAATGATATGCCATTTGGTGCATATATGTTTAGTATTTAAAATACTTCATTTCTATGGTTCCTTTTAGCAAGATTCAATTTCTCTACATATCTCTTTTAATTAGATTCATTTCTGTTTTTGAAATCATGATTGCTACCCCTGATTTTTTTTTTCCATTCTGGTGAAGAGAAAAATATTCTACTATAACCTCTTGTTTTAACTGTGTGTGTCTATCTGTTTCATGTGTAATTCTTGCACACCACAATATCATTGAATTTTTGTATCTAGCCCATTTTCTATAATCTGCTTCCATTTTATAGGTTAGTTCATCCCATTTACATTCACATTTGATTACTAACTGGATTCCCCTCCCTAGTATTTTATTCTGCTTGTCATTTTCTCTCTCTTTTCAACAAGCAACTCCTTTAAAGCCTCTTTTGCTTATGATCACTAAATTCTACTATCCTTTTATCACCCCCCATTTCTGTTATCCCATTTCCCTTCCACTTCCCTGTTAGATAAAACAGATTTCTATTAAAAATTAAGTTTGTGTATGTATTCCCTCTTTGAATAAATTTAGACATGAGTGAGTTTTATATATTTCCCAAACATGTTCCATTTTCCTCCACAGTAAAAACTTTTATTTGTGTGCCTTTTTTTTAAAGATATTCTTTACCCTTCTTCCTCTCCCTTCTCCCTTCTTTTAAGGTTTCCCTTTCTTGTCCATGCAGGTTTTTTCATCATCCCCCAAAATCATCTCTCTCCCCATCCTTCTTTCTATGTATAATTCTTCTAAGTGCTCTTATGATAAAATTCTTAGAACCTATATGCATACTCTGTATATAGGTAAATAGCTTAAAACTTTATGATGCTCTTAAGATTTCTTTTTTATGTTTACTTTTATACTTCTCTTAAGTCTTCTATTTCAAAGTCAAACCTTGTATTCAACCCTGGTCTTTTCATCAGGAAAGCTTGAAATTTCTTTATTTCATTAATTATCCCCCATTTTTTTCCCTTGAAGGCTTATGCTCAGTTTTACTTGGTAGCTTATTCTTAGTTGTCATCCCAGCTCATTTGCCTGGAAGAATAAAAGATTTCAAGGCCCTCTTTGCTTTTATGTGGTAGCTGTGAAATTTTGTGTGATCCTAACTATAGCTTCATGGAATTTGAATGATTTCTTTTTGACTTCTTAAAATACTTTCTCTTAGATTTCAGAACTATGGATTTCGCTTTAATATTCCTGGGGGTTTTTATTTTGCAATCTCTTACAGATGGTGATTGGAAGATCTTTACAATTACAATTATATTCTCTGATTCTAGGATATCAAGGCAGTTTTCCTTGAGAATTTCTTGAAATATAATGTATAGAATCTTTTTTAATCATATTTTTCAGGTAGTCCAATAATTCTTATTTTCTTGTCAGGTTTTTAATGTTACATTTTGCATTTTTTTTCTATTTTTTTCATTCTTTTTAATGACATTTGTTTCTTGATGTCTCAATATGTTATTTGCCCAATTCAAATATTTAAGTATAATATATATATATATATATATATATATATATATATATATATTCTTCATTGAGATTTTGTTAATTCTACTTTCCTCAATTTGGACAATTCTCTTAAGGAGTTACTTTCTTTTTTAAAAATTTATTTATTTATTTTTAGTTTTCACCATTCATTTCCATAAGATTTTGAGTTAAAAAAATTTCTCCCCATCTCTTCCCTCCCCCCAGGCCAAGATGGGGTTCATTCTAATTATTCCTTCCCCTAGTCTGCCCTCCTTTCTATCATGCCCACCCAATCACTTCTCCCTTATTTTCTTGCAGTTCAAGATAGATTTTTATACTCCATTGCCTCTATATCTTATTTTCCATTTGCATGTAAAAATAAATTTAACATTTATTTTTAAAGTTTTAAGTTATAAATTTTCTCCCTTCTTCCCTCCCCATCCATCCTCATTGAGTAGGCAAGCAATTCAATATAGCTTAGACATGTGTAGTTATTCAAAATACTTCCATAGTAGTCATGTTATGAAAGACTAACTATATTTCCCTCGATCCTATCCCTACCCCTACCACTTATTCTATTTCCTCCTTTGACCCTTTCCCTTTTCAAAAGTGTTTGCTTCTGACTAACCCCTCCACCAATCTTCCCTCCCTTCTATCATCCCCTCCCTCTCATTCCCTTCCCCCTTACTTTCCTGTAGGGTAAGATACCCATTGAGTGTGTATGTTATTACCTCTTTAAGCCAAATCTGAAGACAGTAAGGTTCACTCATTCCCTCTCACCTTCTCCCTCTTCCTCTTCATTGTGAAACCTTTTTCTTGCTTCTTTTATTTGAGATAATTTGCCTCTTTCTATCTTTCCCTTTTTCCTTCTCCCAATATATACCTCTCTCACCCCTTTATTTAATTTGTTAGATATAATCCCTTTATATCCAACTCACCCTGTGCCCTGTATCTTTCTATATTCATATGTACACATATGTGTATATACACATATATACACATACACATATACACATACATGTATTTTTATTTCCCTCCAATTACCCTAATACTGAGAAAATTCTCATGAGTTGTGCATATCATCTCTGCATGTAGGAATGTAAGCAATTCAACTTTAATAGGTCCCTTAAGATTTTTCTTTCCTCTTTGCCTTTTCATGCTTCTCTTGATTCTTGTATTTGCAAGTCACTTTTTTCTGTTCATCTCTGTTCTTTTCAGCAAGAATGCTTGAAAATCCTCATTTTCATTGAATGTTCATTTTTCCCTCTGAGGTATTATAATTAGTTTTGGTGATTCTTGGTTTTAATCCTAGCTCCTCTGACCTCTGGAATATCATATTCAATCCTTTTGATCCCTTGATGCAAAACCTTCTAGGTCTTGTGTAATCCTGATTTCATTTCTACAATACTTGACTTGTTTACTTCTGCCTGCTTGCAATATTTTCTCCCTTGACCTGGGAACTCTGGAATCTGGCTGCAATATGCCTAGGAGTTTTTCTTTTCAGATCTCTTTCAAGAAGTGATTGTGGATTCTTTCCATTTCTATTTCCCCCTCTGGTTCTCAAATATCAGGGAAGTTTTTTTCTGGATAATTTCTTGAAAGATGATATCTAGGTTATTTTTGGATCATGGCTTTTAGGTAGTCCAATAATTTTTAAATGATCTCTTCTGGATATATTTTCCAGGTCACTGTTTTGTTTTCCAGTGAGATATTTCACATGACATCAGGGAAATGATTACATGACTCGCAGTTCACTTTGACTTGAGTGAAGGCAAGTTGATTTTGTGAAGGTAAATCACCAATCAAGGCTTCTGTCTAAGAAATCAAACACAAATCAACAGTAAAGTCCTAAGACTTCTGTAACAATAGTAAAGTCTTCTTTCAGGACTTTTATCACAGCAGTAAGGTTCTCTTTACGGGCTTCTGTAATAGCAGCAAAGTCATCTTTCAACAGACAGAATGCTTTGTTCTAACAAAGTAACATCAACACAGATGCAGTACTGATATCACAAACATTCTCTTTCTTAGCTCTCAGAAAGTAATGCAGATTAAGAGTGCTGAAATCACAATCATCCACCCTCTCAATTCTGCCTGGTCCCAGCTCTGCTTGAGCTTTGCTCTCCACTGCCTCTTCCTGTTCTGCTCTTTTAGCAAGCTCCTCCCACCATGGACTCCATGTGAGGCCTATTAAGGGCAGGGGAGGTCTCCCAATTCCTTATGCTTATTAAGGGCAACACAATGTAAACTCTTTCCAACAAAGACTTTTGATACAATCAAAGGCGAGGCACAAAGGCATTTGAATATCTCTCTTTTTTTTTTTTTTAAAGCAATCAGGCTTAAGTAACTTGCTCAAGGTTACATGGCCAGGTGTTTCTGGGTGGGTGCTAAGTATCTGAGCCCAGATTTGATCCCCAGGTCATCTCAACACTGGAGCCAGTACTCTTACTCCTGAGCCACCTGGCCACCCCGACACTTGAATACCTGAAACAATCAGCAAAGCCATTACCTGAGTCAGGATTACAAGGGTTCAAATCAGATCTAAGGCATGTGTTGGATCGTGGCTCCAAAACTCTCAGTTTTGCATTGCTCTTCTGCATAATGGGAATTAAAATACCTATAGTCAAAGGTATTGGGAGGATCTGATGAGATAATGTATGTAAAATGATTTGAAAAATCTTAAGTATTACATAAATGAGGGCTATTATTATAAAATTTTTAAAGGGTAATTTTTTATGCTATTAATCATGAATATCCATGACTTAAAATGAATAAAGGTTTCAATTTCTCCTCACCTAAAATTTGGGAACCTTACTGTAATGACTATCATTTTGAAGCTTGCTCTAATTAGGGAGTGGTATACTAAAGCCTGATGCTAGCTATATTTAAATTCCAAGGAAACTTGTTTTGTCAAATTTAGAAACAACGTAGACAATGGTTAAAATAGTGTGTACTTCAATTTTTCAGTGAGCAATTGTTGTATTCAAGTCTTCCACCTTCTACTAGAATGCCTCCAAATTCTATAAGAAGTTATGATTACCTTAGGATCCAAGTAGGCCCTTTGACTTGAAAAGAACCACAAAGATAACTTCCTTCCATGAAATGACAGTATTCCAAGGATATTGAGGATACTTTTGTGTTTGAGACCACACAGGAATCCCACAATTTATGGAACCTCAGCCTAGATATTATATGGAGTCATCTTCATTTCTCCAAAGCTGAATTCAGTTTTTACTAAAGAGCTAAGTAAATCTGTAACCTCTTCACATATATAGTTAACCGTTACATTCCTTATTTGTCCAATAATATTGGTTTATAATAGTATTATATCTATTGAATGTTAGCATATAACCAAAATAATAAATTAATATTTTGAGTTGTTATTATAATGTCAGTATTTAGAGGAAAAGGGGGGATTTGCCTTCTGAAGTAAATAAACATCAATTGAACATGATCAGAGGGAGAGTTTTAGATTAGGAGTTTTTATAGGTTATTAAAACATTAAAATTTAATATCCTTATTAGATAAAGATTTGTAAATTTGGGCTATAGTAAAATGACCTGGCTTCCATTATAAATATTTTTTTTTCTTTAGATTCTTTATCTTAGAGGATGGCAGTCTCAAGATATATAATGTTACCAAATCAGATGCAGGAACTTACACTTGCATAGCCACAAATCAGTTTGGTGTTGCCAAGACTTCAGGCAAACTGGTCATTAAAGGTAACTTTACTTCATTTGTATTTTATTCATGTTGGGAATGTGGGTATCAAATGACACTATGTCACTGCTTTAAACACTCTGTATAAAAATTTTTATTTCAAGATTCTTTCCTAGTTATGTTAGCAACCAGCTTGAGGCATTCATATATTGGTATTCACCAAGTGCCACTCATAGAGGGGCAGTGGTTTTGAGTCTTTGTAGTTGGTTTACACCTCTCCATTTGAACAGAGTGGTATCATCATAAAATGTCTCTCAGAGTTGATGTTTATAAAACCAGCTGAACATAACATTGGAGGCTAATTAGTCACAAATTATAGCTTCCACTCAAAATATTTGAGTTTCCTCAAATGTCTTCATGTACTGGGCTATGGAGATGTTGATGAAGCCATTTAACTCATGTACAATTTGTTAAGCAGGCCTTAATTCAAAAACATTCCTCTTAGATGCAATTACCTATGTATATAGGCCATGTATACAACCATACTGAATGTAGTGCACTGCTGAGTCTGTAAAATTTGACTGTTTAAATAGACAGCTCTTTAAAGAAGAAAAGGATTAAAATGTATGCCAAAACATAGTATTCATGAGTCATTGCTCTACTGTTACTATTGCAAACATCTAGGCTTGTACTGTTGAAGATGGTAAAATAGAATACTATATTTTAAAGACTTTCAAAACATATTCTGTTCTTTCTATGAAAATTTCCCTCACATACATTCCCATAGGACATAATTAACACTTGATGTTTTTTTTTTCTCTATTCCCCATCTTTGCTATTTCACTTTGCTGTATACTGATATACTAAGCTTCCACATTCACTTGAAATGGTCATTTGTCTCAAATGATGGTTGTTTTGAATAGCTAAAATGAATAACTCATTGAAATAGGGTGAGATGCTAATTGCTCACAAATGCTTAAGGTTTTCATTTAGGAAATTCATATTTTTTTTTACATTTTAAATATTTCTCAGGTAATAAAAATTTTAAGAGGTTACACTTTATCACTCCATCAGCCCATTTAACTGTCTCAGAGAAGATCAGCTTCCAACTCTGTTCCTGAAAGATATCACTGCCAACTTGTCTCAAGGATATTTCATTATGACAATTCTTGTCTGCAGAGTTTGAGTACAATGTGATTGGTGAAACACAATGTGTCAAAATCTACCTGGTGTGTTTCATTTTGAAAACCAGTCATTCCTAGAGATTGATGTGTCATTTTTTAAAGACAGAAATGGACTTAGTGCTTCCAAACACATGCCACAACTGTATTTTTAACAGAGACTATCTGCAGCCACAACTCACTCACATCCTTAATGGGAAATAGGCAAATACTCTAAGATAGGATATGACCTTCCTAAGGGGAGGAAAATATAGGTAGAAAGTAAATGCTTTATTTGAAAATGCACACACATATGTATGTAGAAATCAAATGCTTCATTTGAAAATATATATATTAATATATATAAATATATTCATATATACATACACACATTCGTATGTGTATATATACATATATATGTATGTTTATAAATGACACCATGGGTTTACCTCCTTAGTATACTAAGCTTCATTCATTTAATATACACACACATATATGTATATATATGTATATATAATGCTTCAGTGCCATTGTAATATACATACATACACATACATATATATGTATATATATACATACACATATACATACATATATATACATATATATGTGTATATATATATAAGCTATAATAGGTAGTAGTAATTCTTTTTGTCTTCTCAACCAGTCAACAAATTGTTTAACACCTATCCAGTAAGCACTGTGCTAATTGAATAATGCCTGACTTTAAAGAGTTTATGTTCTCTCAAAGGAGGGAATTTTTTTCAAAGCAAACCCAGATTCTAGTCCTAACAACATGAGGCTTGCCCATTCTTTTGCAGAACTGGGTTGTTTATGACAATGGTATTAGTGCTTGAATTAGTTACTCATATTAAGTCAGCAAAAATTCCATCAATCCCATTATCCTCAACCATAAAGACAACACAATTCAAGTCATGATATGAAAACCAGAAAATGAGATGTATCTGTGACATACATTTACCCAGGGTGAATAGTCTAAAGATCATCTTCATGAAAAGGCAATGGGATTTAAAAAAAAAAATGTTAATATCCACATAAAATAGAATATAAAAAAATCCAGGATAAAAATAAACTTTCATGAAAGCATCATAATCTCAGAAGTTTATCATTAGAAACATTAGAGTCTTTACATATTCTTTGTAATAGTCATAATGTTGATAGTAATCATTGTTATCACAATAAACAAATATTTATGAAGTTTTTACATTATGCCAGCAAAAAAAAAGGACAAAAAATGTTTTCCCTGCCCTCACAATAGTTCATATAAACAGTTTAAATGCGGGATAATTTACAATGTTAATGGGTGGTAATCTCCAAAGTAAGGGTCTAGCAATAGAAGTGGGGTCCATGAAACTGGGGAGGTATCTTGAAGAAGGTAGCATATGATTCTATTGTTATGTGTAACTGCCAGTGAGGAAGCTGATGTTACCAAGAAGTTGAGCCCTTACTCTGAAACTTATAGGTTTAAAGGAGGGCATTTGTGTCAGAAGCATAAGAGGAATCTGGGTCTACTCATCTCTTAGGCTATCTACTACTTCTACTACCGCTACTACTACCAATATTACTACTACTACTACTACTACTACTACTACTACTATCTATCTATCTATCTATCTATCTACTACTTCTCTTTGATTATGTCATCATCATCATCATCATCTTCTTCCTCCTTTTCCTCTTCCTCCTCTTCCCCTTCCTATTCCCCTCACCTTTCCCTCCTCCTCCCACTTCTTCTCCTTTTCCTTCTCCTTCACATTCTCCTTCTACTCCTTCTCCTTCTTCTTTTTCTTCATCATATTACAAAAGTACATATTGGTAGTAAGCAATCTGTCCTAAATAGTTATGGACAAAGGAAATAAAAATATGCTTATTTTAATACACTTCCTTACTCTCTTTTATATCACCCTTCCAGAAACTCCATGTGACCATTGCTTATTGATGACATTTGGAACAATTTAAATATGTAATAAATTTTTAAAAAATTGACAAACACTGAACATCAACATCAGTACTTTCTGTAGATAATCTTCCATATAAACTTTCCAAAGCAAATATTTGCCCTTTTTCATGAGCACCTGGTAGATCTTGCCATATTTATCTCTTGTCCAGATTTCTGGTGAGAGCTAACAGCTGGGAATCTCATTTCAATCTATTAGACATTAGATAGACTATAAAAGGTAAATGCTAGGGGCAGCCAGGTAGCACAGCGAGTAAGAGCACCGGCTCCAGTGTTGAGAAGACCCAGAAACACCTGGCCGTGTAACCTTGAGCAAGTTACTTAACCCCAATTGCTTAAAAAAAAAGGTAAATGCTTTTCTTTTTTAAAATGAAAATTCCCTTTCAAGATAAGTCAATGATCATCATCACCCATTCCTGTTCTCAGATGAGATACTGACCAAAAGTAATCAATTTGTCCAAATGGTCTCTGCCAAAATGCTTTGAGGTTTGTCTGAGGTCGCAAAACTTAATTCAGAGTACATGCAAAAATATTTTTATTTTATTTTTAGAGGTCAACTGTGCCAAATATCTAATATGTTCTAACAGAAGATCCCCAAATATGGGGTCAGAGAATTTGAATTCAGTTCCCAGCTGTGTGACCTTGGACAACTCACTTAGCCTATTTAGGCTTCAGATTCTTCCTCTTTAAAATGAGAGCATTGGACTTGTTGATGCCTAAGTTTCCTTCCAGGTCTAGCTTAATGATTGATTCTATCAAGGTTACCTCAACCTATTTGTGTCCTCTACTAAAATATTAAGCAATGTGATTAAAATTGTACTATTTTGGACATATGAGTATCTAAATTCAACACTGCCCTCTAATAGTACTATGTGTCATTTCAAGCAACTTGTTTAACATCCCTATAAAGGGCTCATTTCCCTCTTTTGAAAAATGAGAGAATTAACGTAGATACAAGTTAGAAGAACTTTATTGTTACTGTTTTTTTATATTTTGATAACCATATTTCAATAGTTTTTAATCCTCTGTATGTATCTTAAAACTTTTTTAGAAGAGGTTTGTTGGCTTTACATGAGTATCAAAGGGAATCATGACACAAGGATATTAAGCACCGGACTACATTGTATCTTAAGACTTTTCTCCTTCATAATTTACAATCCTGACTATTTTCCTGTAGGAAATCACTAAGCCTCCCTTGAACCTCAATTTTTTTCATTTGCAAAATGAAGTCATTCAAATAAATGGATTCTGAGGTTACTACCACATTTAGGTCTATGTTCTATGATATTGTTAACTATTTAGGTAAGTTTTTCGCTGGGAAATTTTAAGAGAACAACAAAGCTTTAAATGTTTGTATTGACCAATTTTAGTGGTTGGCAGTGTTTTTTCTTGTTTGTTGGTTGGTTTTATTTCTAGTAGCTAAAATAACTCACCCTAAATCTGTTCACAAAACTAACGTATTCTGGTTGTCACTGAGGGAAGTCAATGTCCTCCCATCACATTTATCTTTATGAAACATGGAAAAACTCATAGAAGCTTCCTAAATCCATCACAAGTGATTGAAACACATACATTTTTTCTTCCTTTGCAATTGCCAGGAATACTTTGTTAAAAACACACTTTACATACACAGCTTTACTCATATGTATGGATGTGTCTGTGTATAGTGACCCAAAAGTTTTAATGAAGCATAAGTGTGTGTTTGTATATTTTGTATGTATATATGTAAATGTATACATGACTGCCTGTATATATAATTGTTATTAAACTCCGAAGTTAATGATATATAATGTTATATTTAAGTAGCATGAAGAAATATTTGTATGTTTGTATATATGTATGTGGATTCAATAACACAATGCACATATTATATATGCATGTATATATTACATATACAAACATATATAAAGTACATATGAGAAATTTTCAATTCAATCTGGATTTAATATGAAATGTTTCTTTCTATAACAAACACACTCAATTGGGTATCTTGCCCTACAGGAAAGTAGGGGGGAAGGGGATGAGAGGGGGGATGATGGAAGGGAGGGCAGATTGGGGGAAAGGGTAGTTAGAAGCACACACTTTTGAAAAGGGACAGGGTCAAAGTAGAAAATAGAATAAGTGGGGGGAAGGATAGGATGGAGGGAAATATAGTTAGTCTTTCAAAATATATCTACTATGGAAATGTCTTGTTTAACTGCACATGTAAAACCTATTTTGAATTGCTTATCTTCCTAGTGGGGAGTGAGTGAGGAGAGAAGAAGGGAAAGAATCTGGAAACCAAAGTTTTAAAAACAAATGTTAAAAAATGTTTTTTTACATGTAACTGGGAAATAACATATACAGGCACTGGGGTATAGAAATCCATCTTGCCCTACTAGAAAGTTAGAGGGGTGATGGGGGAGGACATAAGAGAAAGCAGATTGGGGAAAGGGATATTCAGTAGGCTCACTATTTGGGGGTGAAGGGCAGGGGAAAGATGGGAAGGAAATTTGTAACTCAAAATCTTTTTAAATGAATGTTGAAAAATAAAAATAAATTAAATAAATTATGGGGAAAAATTGTCGTTCCACAAGTGAAAAGAATGGTTCCATATCATCTATTCTACTAATTAGTTGTCAGTTGTCAGTGACACCATATAAAACCAGTATGTCCATTGTTGAAATGGCTTGGCATTGGCATTTGTGTTTTAGTATCTTATGATATCTGATTTTGTTTTTTTTCTCTGTTGATTAAGAAACAACAACTAAACATAGACTGCCCTTTATGGTAATGTGATGACTGAAAAGCAAATAAAGTATATTAGGAAAACAGGTAATGCAATTACCTCTTTTAGAATTGGCTGATCAGTCTTAGTCATGCAAGAGATGTTGCTGTTAGGTAACATAAAAATAATAGTTACAAGATAGAGTTATTTTCAGAGGTATTTTTTTTTATTTTGGGCTTGCTATGGCTTATCTGAGATAAGAGGATTCTGGATTTATCTACTACATAGGCTTGAAATTTTGACTTTCATAAACTCAGTGGGATGAGGTAATTTTCGAATGCTATGTTGAAAGCACAATTAGCCTCAATATTACACATTTCTTTGGAAGATGCCAAGTGCAATTTGAGCCTGTTACAGAAGCCCAGGCTGATGTTTGAAGGGAAACCAGGTTTAAGGAACTTTCTCCTCTGAGGAGTGATGCATTACATTACATTTAGCAAGTGTATATTTACTAAGAGGTATATGAAAATCACATAAAAATCTGAAATTATTTGATTTGGCATTTGGAAAAATTATTAAAAAACAGAGCAACAGCAGGCTATACAAATGATCTTGTTTGCAGGCAACATTTGTTTCTGTTTCCCCACTGGAGAAGTTTGGGATGTTCAATTATAGGCCTCATTGCTTCAGCATTATTTTCTACTGAAATGTTGGAACTTGGAAAAGCATATCTAATGTGCAAATTAAGTTTATTGCTGCTCATTTAGTTGTTTATTCTTTGTGATAGAAGTCTCTATTATGCTAGCATATCGAAGGTCCTATCAGGGTTTCTCCTTCAGAATGGAAATATACTTTAATACACATCTAGATTTACTAATGGAGATGAAGGGATAATTGGAAACCTAGAGGCTCTCAAAGGAATTTAAGAAGGTTTGAGGTTCTCTGCCTGAATACAACTTTGTCAAAACAATAAATATGATATTAGGCAATGGCAAGATATATCAGACTATATTACTTGCACTGTGAGTGGTGAGATTACTGAATATGAATTCCATCAGGATTTTTTAAAAAGTTCATAAAAATTTAATTTTCCCACTTAAATTGCAGATTCCAACAATGTATTATCCAACTTCATCCATCAGTCACATAATAAACAGTTATTAAGTGCCTACTATGTGCCAGACAGTTTGATAGCTCCTATAGATTGAAATTGTTCCTTTCCTCAGTGAATATACATTCCAAAAGACTGATTGCAATGTTTTTTGTAAAAAGATGTCCTTTATGAAAAAGGCAAGAACCAAATATGTTTTTAAGAAAAATGAAATTTGTGCAACCAATTATTAGATTGTCTTACCTAAAAGGAACTTCCTTTCCTTTCAATAAAAGGCAAGGAAGCTATTGAAATGATAATGTGAAAGTTTGTGTTTTGTGATAATTTATTATCAGAAAGTAAAATCAGAGCTCAAAGAAAAAAAATGAATGTGAAATTTTATAAGATCAAATATTTGATTTATTTTGGTATAGGGAATACTTGATGAGGAAACTTCCTTTGCTAATGTAGGCTGTGCAATCAAGGAGTCTTTAGAGGGGACTGGGAGAGAAGACATTAGTTGACTTGACTGAGATAAATTATCAGATACAAAACTATTATGACATTCCCTCTCCTCTCTCTCTCTCTCTCTCTCTCTCTCTCTCTCTCTCTCTCTGTCTCTCTCTCTCTCTCTCTCTCTCTCTCTCTCTCTCTCTCTCTCTTTCTCTCTCTCTCTCACACACACACACACACACTCACTTTTCTTCTGTCTCCCTATATATATAAATATGGTTTTAGATATAGATGTAGACACAGATGAATATATAGATAGATATAAATACAGATATAGAAATAGATAGAGATGTATAGATCTAGATCTAAATATACATATGAATTGTCTCATTTTACCTCACAACTATCTTGGGAAATGACAACAGATGAAGAGTGTTTAGGCTCAGGAATGCCTAGGTGAAAGGTGGTGACAGAGGCAGTATTAGATCTCTTACTCACACCAAAGTTCAAACCTATCCACTCTAACCACACTCTCCTGAATTATAGTGGAATTATAGTCATTGAAAGAACTTCAAAGCCAAATCATCAGAGAGTTATTCTTTATTGTCACTCATTCTGAAATTTAAAAGGTCCACTAAATTTTCCTTACATACAATGTATCTTACAGATTGCAGCAGATTGCGTGATTAATGTTTTAAAATTTTATTTTATTTTATTTTATTTTATTTTGCTTTATGGAGGGCAATTGGGGTTAAGTGACTTGCTCAAGATCACATGACTAGTTTTTGTGTTGTGTCTGAGGTCAGATTTGAACTCAGGTTCTCCTGACTCCAGGGCCGGTGCTCTATTCACTGTACCACCAAGCCACCCATTTTAAAATTTTAAACAAAAATGAGCCCATCCTTTAACCTACTTGAATTCTTTCCTTTGTTCATCATTTTCTTTGCTATAGAACACCTTACAACTTTGACTGGTGTCAAACTCACTAACTTCATTAAATGTTAATAGATGGTTTGATCTTGTAGACACATTATTGCGTTGGCTAAGCCAGGAAGTCAGCATTACTTTTCTGATCTCACAAAGGAATATTTTGAAAACACTTTGTGCCCTCCCTATTTCTCCATATCTCTGTCTGGAAAATAGCATAATAATACTTTATTTGTCAATTACCCCTAGTTGTCTTTAGGGGCCTTGTGACAATTAATGAGAGAAAGAGCCTAATTATCTCCCTGGGGATAGGGAAGATTAGCCTCACTTAAACTAACATTTGCTATAGATTTAGCAATGCGCCTACTGAGTGGGGAAGGCTTTGGAACTGCTTTTGTGTCTTGGAACTGCTTTTGTGTCTTGGAACTGCATGTCGATGGAGGTACTTTGGAAATTCTGTTTACCAGACAATAAAGAAAAATGTTGACAGAAGACTGATAGATTCTCCTTTGCTCCTAGCTCCTTAAGGTAAAATTCCCAGGTCCAAGGACAGAATTCAGGGGATTTACACTAAACCCTCTAAGACTGTCAGTTAATAATGCCTTTTTATTAATATTATCTTCAATTCATGGCAGTTGAATTTATTCCAATAAGCCTTTATTAAGCACCTACTGTTAACCACAAAAATTAGAAATAAAAGTCTACTTTTCTTAACCATTCTACTCCTAATAATAAGCATGTCATTTTATTATAACCCAGACTTCAAGTTATTGGACAGATATTTTGCTGAGTACATAACCATAAAGTGAATTATCATGTTAACATGATAGTTAAGACAATATATATAGACAGAACCAATTTGATATTTCATCACAATCACACAATATGTCTAACTTTGGAGAAGCTTCAGCATACAGTCTACAATATTCTCTTCCACCATTTAGTGACTCTGTGAAAGAACAAAAATCAAGATCAAATTGGGTATGTGTTATTTAGCAAGAAAATTTATTCTGTCCCTGTGCATGAACCTTGGATCTATGTTTTCACATTCATGTCTAGACTCTAAAACTCAAGTACTTCTGAACCCGATCATCATTTTCTTTCTCTCTCTGACATATTTTTGAAATTTATGCAAGTTCCTCTTAATATTTGCTTTTGGAGTTGAGGGTAAAAATATGAGGTAGCAAACCTAAAAGAACTGGAAAATATCTACAGAAATTCTTGTCGTATTGGGAAAAAGAGTTAGTGTGCCTATACTGGAATACAGTAGAAGAAGTTGAGCATGAGTTTTAATCTGTAAAATTCAAACCCAAATAAATCATGCTTTCCTGTTCAAGAGAAAAAAGTTTCATTCTACCAATGTCATTAATTTAGGTTGTTGTTTTTATCTAAATCTTTTCATCCCTACATTACCTTTGATTTTGTATTTTCCTTCCTATTGATTTGAAAGCAAAGTCTCCATTGAGTTTTCAGTTATTTATGTAACACAGAAGCTTTTTACAAAGGAAAGTATTTACTTTTAAAAGCTATGATCACAAATATACGAGCTTACTCCCCTTAACATATGGGAGGCATAATCTTCCTCTCCTTCAATATCTCTTCAGTCTCTAGGAAAGGGAAGGAAAGTAGGTACATAGTTTAGCTATATTCCCATTGAACACATTCCAAGTTCCAAGTCCCAAATACCTCTTGGGTTCAAATCACTGGCTCCTTGACTTTTCAATTCTCATATTGGTCTCAGCTGATGGTTTGGTTACTGAAACATCCTGCCTGTAATCATGGTTCTAAAGTCAACATAATATGTAATCCTTGGTCCCATGCAGATCACATTCTGCACTTGAAACCTAGAAGGACAAATAAAAACACAGAGTAGAAAAAAAACACTTCAAGTCCCTTTATAGAACCTGAGCAAAATAAAGTTAATCAAGGGAAGGATGATGTTTTCCTTCTTCTCCCTGCAGTTCGTGGCATCAACACTGGGTGCAACAGATAGGAGTCACTAAAAAAGTGGAATATCACCAATTTTATGTCAGAGGTTTTTAATTTGGGAACTCTGGGTCAATAGAAGGATTTCATGGGGTTGACACTGAGCCCTCTCAGACTACGAATGAAAAGATTGCCCTTCTTTCTTTAAACTTCAATTCATTTTAGTTTTATTCAAATCGACAAGCATTTATAAAGAACTGACTATTAATTACAAAAATTAGAAACCAAATTCTTCTCTTCATTCCTAAAAACAACCTGGTAATTTTATGACAACCAAGACTTAGAGCTACTGGACAAATACTTGGTTGAGTGTCTAACCATAAAAAAAGAATGATAGTATTTACTATTTGAATGAGAAGTAAACACAATACATGGACCCAATTTCATAACAATTACATGCTTGTCTAATTTATTTGGAGAAGCCTCACTGTATGGTCTTGAATGTTCTTATGCATAATTTAGTGGCTATGTCAAAGAACAAGATTTTATCTATCTCCAATTTTTACGATTCAGACTACATCTACCTGGGACACAGTGAGTGCCATGATAAGCAAACTAAGCATGCTCAGATGACTCTCAAAGCTTGGCTATATTTCATTGAACCCTAACTTTACATAGCAGGCTATTTTTAGTTTTGGCCATTTCTCATAGCTGTACCATAATCCATCGCTGCCCATAGATCATGAAGAAATTGTGAGATTTCTCAATGAGTAAAAAGCTATACGCATTAAAGAAACAGATTATTTGTTTTAATTGTTTAATTGAGTTTTAATGATCTCTGTGAGAAATGGTAACAAGTTTGATTTCCATAAATTCTATAGGAGCAATGGATGTTGCAAAGACAGTTGTTACATAGGACATGCAGGAAGGTGTAAATCAGGATAAGGAAAGGAAGGGCAAAGCAACCCCATAAAATCATATAGCTGGAAGAAATCTGTAAGTTTCTCTTAAAGGAGTCCTAGACTAAATTGGCTTACACACACACACACACACACACACACACACACACACACACACACACACACACACACACCCTGTGTATTAACATGGCCAATGTGGAAGTTTGTTTTCCTTGAGTATTCATATTTGTTAAGAGAATTCCCTCTCTTCCAAATGGGACTAGGCAGGGCTAGCACCATAAAAAGACTCACATTTTCCTAAATCTCTGTAGTTTTTTTAAAGAGGCTACCCATTTATTCAGAAAGAATAAATGTAAAATGAAGGTAATGAAAACCTTTCTGACTTTCCAACCAGTACTGTTTATTCCTAGACTAAGTATATTTCTCGCAATGCTTTTTATATCATTATCACTTTAAGAAATGCTCCCATCTTCTAAATTGAATACTCCCTTTTGAAACAATAGATTTACAAAATTATCTTATATAGCAACCACATTTGAGAACATCTATAAGATTCTGCTCTTTTCAACAAGTTCTCTGTGAATATGAGAATTGTATTTTAGAATATGAAAAATATATCTGATTAACATCTATAAATATTCTATACTATATAGTAAATTATATTAATACACTCTATTATTATATGTAATATCCTATTGATATGCCATAGGATATGTTAATATATTATATAAATATAAACTTAATAGATTATATTACTATATCTATTTTATGTAAAGGCAGAATAAGGAAAGAAATGCTTGAATGAATGAATAAAAAGCACATGTCTTTCTTTAATGAACGTTTTATCAAAGATTTTTTAACATTATAAATATATGCAAATTACATCACTCCATAAGAGACATATTTTACATATAGCAAAATGATTAAGTAAAACTAATAACATAATGACTTTCTTTAAGAATACATGCTCCATCGGAGGGCAGAGCCAAGATGGCAGAGTAGAAGCAGGACCTCCCAGCTGCTCCTGCTTCCACCTTCCCCAATCCATGTAAAAGGGGACTCTAAACAAACTTTGGAGCTGCAGAACCCACAAAATGACCCAGAGAAACTAACCTCCCACTGAGGACAGCCCAGCAAGCTGGCAGGAATCCGCCAGCACAGTGCTCTGGGAGCCAAGTCAAGCCCCACAGCCAGGCTTTAGCCCCAGGGCAGGCCTGATCAGCCTCTGCCAGAGGGACTCCAGATCAGCAGCAGCTGTGACCATTTCCAGATTTATAAACACATACATGCAAAGGACAAAGTGAGAGGTCAGTACAGTCTGGACTTTGGGAGCCATTAAGTGTGAGTGCATGGCTTTTGCCCCCAGTGCAAGAAGCCACTGAGAGACCAGCACAGCCAGGCAGCACCACGTGGAAGCTTCAGCTCCTGGCCTGCAGAGGGTAGGGTGACCAAGCACCAGTCTGAGGGGTAATCTCTCTTGCTTTAACCTGCTTGGATCTGGATTGCAGTCTAGGGTGGAGATCCTGGGGTGTGTGTCCAGCTTGCCACAGCATGTGAAGTCCTCAGAGAGGGCACCCATCTAATACCTCCTGCAGCTGAGAAAACCCCAGCATTTGGAACGAAACCACCCCTGTCTAGTGGCAGAGTCCTACTGTGGCAAAAAGCCCAGGGGTCAAGTGACTGAGGGGCGACATGACCAGGCAAAGGAAACAAAGAAGACAGAAGATTCCAACATTACACTCCCATTTTGAGGACAAAAAGGAGCAAAGCATGGAAAAGGAGGAAGACAGTGAAGTCAGAACTCCTGCACCAAAAGTTTCAAAGGAAAATACAAGCTGGTTACAGGCCAGAGAGGACCTTAAGAAGCAGATAAGAGAAGTGGAGGAAAAATTGGGAAGAGAAATGAGAACAATGCAAGAAAATTATGAAATGAGGGTCAACAGCCTGACTGAGGAAAATAACACTTTAAAAAACAGACTGACTCAAATGGCAAAGGAGGCCCAAAAAGGCAATGAGGAGAAGAATGCCTTAAAAAGTCAAATTTGCCAGATGGAAAAAGAATCTCAAAAGCTCAATGAGGAGAATCATGGCTAAAGAATTAGACTGGAGCAAATGGAAGCTAATGACTTTATGAGAAATCAAGATGCTGTTAAACAGATCCAAACAAATGAAAGAATAGAAGGCAATGTGAAATATCTCATGGGAAAAAACACTGAACTGGGAAATAGATCCAGGAGAGATAATTTTAAAAGTATTGGACTACCTGAAAGCCATGATAAAAGCACGAACTTAGAAATCATCCTCCAGGAAGTTCTCAGAGAAAACTGCCCTGATGTTTTAGAATCAGAGGGCAAAATGGAGGTTGAAAGAATCCACCGATAACCTGCTGAAAAAGATCCCAAAAAGAAAACTCCTAGAAATATTATAGACAGGTTCTGGAATTCCCAGATTAAGGAGAAAATATTACAAGCATCCAGGAAGAAACAATTTGAATATTGTGGAAACATAATCAGGATAATCCAGGATGTGGCAGCTTCTACACTGAGGGATTGAAGGGCTTGGAATATGATATTCCATAGGTCAAAGGAGCTGCGATGAAAACCAAGAGTCACCTACCCAGCAAAACTGAGTATCATGTTTAATGGGAAAATATGGTCATTCAGTGGAATAGAGGACTTTCAAGCATTCTTGCTGAAAAAAAAAAGAGTTGAACAGAAAATTTGACATTCAGATACAAGAAGCAAGAGAAGCATGAGACAGTAAGCAGGGGAAAGAAATCATAAGGAACTTATCAAAGTTGGACTATTAACATTCCTACATGGAAAAACAATAATTGTAACTTATGAAACTTTTCTCAGTAGTTGAAGGGAATAATATATATTTCTATATATGTGTGTGTGTCTATATATGAGGGTATATGGGCATATGAACACATATGTGAATGTGTGTATATATGTTTACAAGTATACATAGATGGAGGGCACAGGACCAATTTAACAGGAAGAGATGATACATAAAAAGTGAAATTAAGAGGTGAGAGAGGAATATAATGAGAAGAGATGGGGAGAGACAGAATGGGGTTAACTATCTCATACAGAAGAGGCAAGGGGAAATGGTTACAATGGAGGGGAAGAATAGGGAGGCAAAAGGGAATGGGTCAATCTTATTCCCATTGAATTTGGCTTGAGGAGGGAATGAAATACACACTAAATAGGGTATCTCACCCTATAGGAGAGTAGGGGGGGAAGGGGATGAGAGGGGGGATGATGGAAGAGGGAAGGCTGGGGGAGGGAAGTTGGAAGCACCCACTTTTGAAAAGAAATGTGATCAAAGTAGATGATAGAACAAGCGGGAGGTGGGATAGCACAGAGGGAAATATAGTCAGTCTTTTATAATATATTTACTATATTATAGTTTTGCATTATCCACACATGTTCAACCTATACTGAACTGCTTTTCTTCCCAGTAAGGGTGGGTGAACAAGGGAGGAAGGGAATGAATCTGGAATTCAAAGTTTTCAAATCAAATATTCAAATATGTATGTATGCATATATATATATATACATATGTGTGTATACTATTATCAATACGATTTTACATGTAATTTGGAAATAAGATATACAGGCACTGGGGCATAGAGATCCACTGGAAAAGTTGAAAGGGGTATGGGAGAAAATATGGGAGAGAGCAGATTGGAGGAGCGATATCCTGTGGGACTGCTATTTTGGGGTGGTGGGTAGGGGAAAAACGGGGAGAAAATTTGTAACTCAAAATCTGGCGGAAATGAATGATGTAAATCAGAAGTTAATAAAGCATTTGGCAAAAAAAAAAGAATACATGCACCACAAGTTAACTAGGTCACACAGTGAATAGAGCACTGGCCCTGGGGTCAGTAGGACCTGATTTCAAATTTTACCCCACACACTTAATACAAAAACTAGCTGGGTGACCTTGGGAAGAAAGTCACTTAAGCCAAATTGCCCTACCTTTCCCCCTCATAAAAGAAAAAAAAAAGAATACATGTATCATTCTACAACTTTATATTCCCTTATTTCTCTATTTAAAAATTAATTAGTTAACATAAATCTACTCTCTCCCCCTCACCTCTGACTCTATGTAGGAAAAAATAGAAAAATTAAAATTCCTCTTAATATTTAATCAAGCAAAATTATTTCCCTCAATGTTAAAAAAATATGTGTCTTATTCTGTACTTTCAATTCATCAACTCTCTGTCAGGAGGTAGACAGTATATTTCATACTAACTCTAAAATAAGAAAATAAATTAAAAGATGCAAAATAGAAAGTTCAAAGAAAAAAGTTTGATGACAAAAATGCTTAAAATGCTTTTTAAAAATGATACAGGGATTTAAAGATATGTGTGTTTTCATATGCATACACATATATGTATACACACATATATACACATATACACCCCACCATACACACAAACATATATACTGTGTTTATACACACACGCACATATATATGCAAACAGTATATATGTGTGTGTGCATATAGATATAAATATAGATAAATAACAAGCAGCCAAAAATAAATAATTCAAATATAAAGACTCACAATCAGGATCAGACAAGATTTAGAGCTATACTATAAAGGAAGAGGGAACATGCCATGAGACATTCCAAAAGACAAAAAAATAAAAGACTACAACCAAAAATAACTCAACCGATGAATTACAGTGTAATACAACAAGGGAAAGATTACATCTCCAAAGAAATAAACGTCTTCCAAACTTTTTGTGAATAAAAATAATAATAAGAAGAAGATCTTAAAAGGAATTTTGAAAAAACATATGTGGGAGTTAAGAAAAACAATAAATAAAGTGAGTATTCAAAATGTATTGTATATTAGAATAAAGTCTTAACTTTCTAATGAGGGGAGCAGGGGTGTTAAAGTGCTTTTAGAACATTAATTCCATGAGATATAGCAGTAGTAATGCAGTCAAAGAGGACACCTATAAATTGTTTATTATTTCTTGAATGTGATTTAAGATAATAAAGAAAGGGAAACAAAGGGGAAAAAATGAAATGGGATGGGATACATTAAATAAGAATGGAAATAAAGGAGAGCTTGATTATATATATATAATCATATTGTAGAAGCAAAACTATATGCAAATGTGTGAAGTGGGAAGCACTAGGATTTCACTTTCACCTAATGTGGTCAAAATAATGCCATACTCTCTCTCTCTCTCTCTCTCTCTCTCTCTCTCTCTCTCTC
>NW_027185761.1:35345401-35347889 GCF_028583685.1 Petaurus breviceps papuanus | reverse complement strand
TCTCTCTCTCTTTCTCAGACACAGACACAAACACAGACACACACACCATATGTGTGAATTTTGTGTAGGAATATGTTCAACTCAAAATGATACAGATAAGACCAGAAAGAGTAGGGAAGTAAAAGAGGAAGTAAGGATTGATCTTCTAGAGTAATTTTCTAGAGACCTCCAAGGGAAAGAAGAAATGAGTACTTCTTTAGGAACAATTTTACCTTTGGATGTGAACCTGTTGGAGTGACTACTAGTTAACTTTTGAGTATACCACCCCACCGTCCCCCACACACAAACAACACCCAAAAAAATGGTGTAGGGGATAATATGACAGGAATGAATTAGGGAAAGTGATTGTGTTTTTTCTTGCTATACTTTGGAAGTAAAGATATCTTTGTAAAAATTAATCTATTTTACCTAACTAGATGAAACTAAGGTGCTAATCACTGCTCACCAAAAGAGGGGGGGACACAGCAAGTGGAACATGAGATATAATTAGCTTAAACGTGAAATAGTGGGGACAGACATAATATGATATGATGTGATATGATATAATAATATTTAACATATAACACAGCACAACACATCATAATATAATGTAATATCATATCATATCATGTCATATCACATCATGTCATACCATATCATGTAACGTAATATAATATAAGATATGACCTGACATGATATAGAATGCCATGCGATGGCATAATGTACACACATATACATGTGCACATATATAAATACACACATATAGCACATAATTATTCATACATTGTCTTCTCCTTTAGAATATGAGCTCCTTTTGGACAGGGGCTATTTGTTTTGTTATTGGTGTCTTTTTAAAATTTGCTTCTCCTTGTTTCCCCTTTCTTAGCATCCAGTTGTTTTTCATTCAGTAATTTTTCAGTCATTTCTGACTCTTCATGACCTCATTTCCTTTTTATTTTTTTGCAGAGATACTTGGGGGATTTGACATTTCCTTCTCTAGTCCATTTTACAGATGAGGAAATTAAGGCAGATTGTTTAGTGACTTGCTCAAAATCTAGTGTCAGCCAATTACGAATTGTTTGAGGGCAGATTTGAAATCGTGAATATATGTCTTTCTGGCTTAAAGCCTGTCCCTCTATCCACTGTGCCACCTAGCCACCCTAACATCCAATAGGAAATTAACAAATACTTGTCAGCTGACCAACAGGTAGTAATAAAAGGAAATGAAGATGCAAATTCGATAAATGAGGAAAAAATCCTGTGAATCGCTAAGAAACCAATACAAATTAATTTAATTCTATTATTTGCAAACGAATCCGAAAGGGAGGATATCTGAGATTCCTAATATCTATTATCATTTTTTGACATCTATTTAATCTGAATATTTTACCAGTCTTTTTTTTTATTCTGGAGTAATGATAAAAGAGATAAGGTTCATTGGCTTATAGATTTATAGTTCTAAAGAGACTCAGAGACCAGCTAGTCCCAACATTTACTTTATACATAAAAAAAAAAACTGGGGCCCACAGAGGTTGTGACCTGCCCAAAGTTACATAGTACAGTCCATATGTAGAACTTGAACCTAACTTCACTGATGACATAGTAGTCCTTCCACACTATCATATTACTCCCTTAAGGTACATAAGAGAAGACGATTGAGGTTTTACCTTTCTATTAATTATTCATTTCTTTGGGATGGAGTTTGTTAACTAAAAACTTCTGCTGTGTGATGCCTGGAGGGGCATGTAACCAGGTTATCACAGCCATGGATTAGGTCTTTAACACATGAGATGAGGCAAATGAGGCATGCATTTGCTAAAAATAACATTTTCTGAATGCTTGAAAAAAAATGAACAAATTGTTGCTGGTTATCCCTTGAGATTTTGGCAGTCTGTCCAAGGAATAGCTTACATAATATTGTATTTGGCCGTGGATATGAGAAAATGGATCTAAGCGGGTGAGGGGGAACCACACTAAATACATCTGACAGCTAATTTAATGTGATGAGTTTGCATGGCAAAAGAGTACTAATAACTTATATTATAATGAAGATGTAACTGAAGACATTTAAGCATTATAAAAAGAAGTGTAGGAACATGTAATCCTTTTCTTCTGTATTTTAAAATATTACACTCTAGGTAGAAATCGACATATTCAACATGCTTTCAAGACAAATGATTTCTTTGAGCTTACAGCTGTTCAGATTCAGAATGAAGTCTCTTATCCAAGGGTTTGCAGATGTTCCTGTTTCATGAACCTCTTTTGCAATACACTGAGGTGTAGGAATTCCTCAAAAAACGTTTATGAATGCATTAAAATAAAAGACATGATTACAAAGGAAACAAATAATGAAATATCAATCTATCTTTCTGTCTGTCCATCCATCCATCCATCCACCTATCTACCTATCTATAATCTATCTATCTATCTATCTATCTATCTATTTATCTATCTATCTATCTATCTATCTATCTATCTATCTATCTATCTATCTATCTATCTATCTATC
>NW_027185761.1:35312867-35345391 GCF_028583685.1 Petaurus breviceps papuanus | reverse complement strand
ATCTATCTATCTATCTATCTATCTATCTATCTATCTATCTATCTATCATCTATCTACTACAGACTACAGGTTAAAAACCATTGCTCTAGTCAACTAATAAACTTTTTCAAAGGATTTCAAATTTGACACACAGCTAAGACAAATCTTTGGAACTGGTCAATCCTCTTTGATCCTTAGGGTGATATTAGTAGTACATATTGGGGAACTGCTTTTTCTTTCTTTCAAGAGTTAGTAGATGCTCACCTTGTAAGCACATAGAACACATCTCCTGCCCAAGTAGCTTTGTGTTACTCCCTCTGGGCTATTCACTCTTCCCATAGACCACTTCATCAGCCCAAGTTCATGCTTCCTGGGCTCTGTCCTCACAACAGGGACTTCACCATTGCTCCAGATGCATTCTTCAGATGATTCCATATCTTTCATCATATCCTGACTTGCCCAGGCCATGATTGCACCTGATCATATATTCTATAGTGTGGGTGTTATGCACATCACAGAATTCAACATCAACAAATGTCATGGGTTTTGACATTCTTGGAAGGCACTGAGCAGTCTAATAATCTGTCTCTTTCAAGGTATCTCTCTCTAGCTATTGACACACTATTCCAGTTTCTTCACCAATGATTACCATGTTAACATCTTCATACTTTCCCCATCCCAATGATTTTGAATTTATAGCTGTAGTTTTATAAATTCTATCCTCTACCCCCTAACTGCAAACTCCCTTGCTTCTGTCTCCATCAACTGTATTGCCCCAATATCCCAGTACATATTTACCTCTCCTTCATGCTCTCTGCAATGTATGCTCCATAATTAGCAAGTTTACTTTCATTTTTACACTTTTCCTTCCTTATTTCTCCATCTTCTGGGTTGTACTGAGATGTCCCTAATGCCCCTGCTTCACTGTCCAGCCTTTTCAGTGTTAATTCCACATTCACACACTACTTCCCTGTATCCCAACTCACTAGCCATGGTGAAGGAGTCAGAATATTCCTTGTCACATATGGTCTCTTCCAAAATTATCCTCTACCTCAGAGATGGAGTAATTTCTCCTCTCCTGATATCCATCGTCTAAATTTTTCATACAATCGTGATTCTTGTAGCAATTATTTATAAGATTCTCAGGGCAATCTCTTTTTTCCTTCAATAAATTTAATACTGACTTCACTATCTTTCTCTCCACTAACTACGCTCTTCACAATAGGGTACATCAACATACATTTTGGTACTCCTACAAAAACCTTACATTCTCAGTGCCTAAAACTACTCAACTCCCATGGTCAATTTCTCCACTACATCTCAGATATACAGACTCTCATATACTTGACCTTGACATCACATGCACGTTTTTTCAATTCCATGTTCATGAAATTCCTTTAAGCAATTGTAAACTTTAACTGCCATTTTACTCTCTGCCTTAAGACTACTAACACCTTCTCTTTTTGATTCACCATGACCTCCAATTCAACCATACCTCAGTTCTCTTCACCCCAAGATTTTTCACACTGCCTTCTCTTCCATATTTGACCCCTTACTGAATTAGTTCAACTCCACACTCTTCTCCACTCTCATTCATTTTCCCAACCATGCTTTATTGATCTCCATTCTTAGTTTAATCCTACAATTAATTTCTTCAGTGCAATTCATGTGATACTGAATAGAACTAGAAAATGACAACATTGTGCTCATTGAATCCATTACAAAATTATGTGAAATAATCTCTACTGAGTGCTCAGTGTACCAAGATAACACTTTTATACTTCCCTAGACAATTCATTAATCCATTCACCACAGAGGCTTTCTAAAACTTTTCATCCCTCCTCAAACTTCCAATGTCACCTCATCTCCTCACCCTTTCAAGTGAGAAGCATACCTCATATTTTCTGGAAGAATTCCAGACCATTTTCCCAGAGTGTACTCCTTCCCCCTGCTAATCTCACATCATTTACATGTGTTCTCACACTTTTTTTCATCCTTATCTCACCAAAGGAGGTACTCTATCTACTTCCATTCCATCCCATCTTCTGTAGCACATTGCTCCATCTGTCATGCCTTCTCCTTAGTTTTCATCCTCCCCATATGTACTGGCTACTTGGACATACTCCACAAAGATTTCCATGTTTCATATTTATTAAAAACAAAGAAAGAACCCTCACTTGATCCTACTATTCCTGTTAAACATTGCAGTGTATTTTCCATTTTTTCTCAACTAATCTCCAGGAGAAATCAACCTACACTTACCTGGACCCATTTCCTTTCTTCTCTTTCTCTTTCTAACCCTCTGTCATCTGACCTCTGCCAAAGCTACAAATGAACTCTTCTTTCCTAAAGATAAATTACTTTCTTCCCCACACTCTCATGCTTTTTTGTTCTTCATGAAAACATTGATAGTGTGGATCACTCCTGTCTCTTGGATTCTATCTCTTCTTTGGTTTTCATTGATATTTCTCTATTGGTCTCCCTATTACCTATGTATCTAGTCCTTCTGTTTCCTTTGCTGAATTTTCATCCAGACCTCATCTAAAGTCATTGGTATCTCCCAAATCTCTGTTCTTTGGTAAGGAAATGCTCCATAATCTATGGTCTTCTGTTCATTACCTTGTCATTTCCATAAATGGAAAAGAATAATTGAAAGGTCCTTAAATGTAAATGTTAGAAGTTCACTATAACTTGCGAGGTCCTTGGTTGAAAACTAATAGAAACAGTTCACATGACATGGTAGGTGCTTAATAAATATTTGTTTATTAACTAATTGACTTACTTGATTGGCTTAATTAAATGATAGACATTTTTTCTAGTATCACTTTTTTATTATTCAATTTTTCCAATTACATATAAAACTAATTTTACCTGTTTTTTTTTTATTTTGAATTCCAAATTCTCTCCCATACCCTCTGCCCAACACCCTCACTGAGAAGCTGTAATGCCAAGCAAAGGCAACTTCCCAAGTTTCAAAATACTAGCATAGGTGCTCTCCATTTATTCAGTGACAAATTAAGAACAGATAGAATCAACATATAGCATAATTCAAAAATACAGCATTTACCAAGTGTGATTTAATCAAGTACTACCCCACCCCTGGACATTACATTCATTTAATCAGTCACAAAGTCTATCTTCTAAATACTACTCCACCCCTAGGCTGTACATTCATTTAGTCCATCACAAAGCTCCTCTTCTCAAATGGAGATTAGTTTCCAATCATAAGTAAAGTACATTCATTTGTTCAATCACAGAGCACAAAAAGGTCAAAAGTTCCCCACCCTTGGATCACAATTGAATCTACCCCAGAGTTACAACAAGCTTAAGCACAGCATTTAATACCCAAATGGAGGTCTTTTCTTCATCTAGATACAAGAGGCAAGTTCTCAGCAATCTTTGTTCCTGGGGAGACAAAGCTTAGCAAGGCCACAAGATACATTGTCAGTGTCTTCATTAATTCATTCTCTGTCTACAAAACAGTCCTAGGACCCCTGAAAATATTAGCAAAACCCCCTTCCAGGATTTCTGTAAACATACAACAAGAAAATCCTTCTTCAGGGCTTCTGAACCAATAGTAAGTTTCCACGCCCTCTGCATCAACAGCACTGTCCTTCACCAGTGGACAGAATTCACTTTCTGTCTGCTGAACAGTCTCTGGAGCTCTGAACCAACAGCAAGGTTCAAAGCCCTCTGCAACAACAGGACTGTCTTTCACCAGTGGACAGATCTGGCAAAACAACATCAAAATAGACAGACAAAATACCAGCATAACAGCCATGTCTCTTCATTCCTTGGCAGCTCTGGGTGGCAGCTCTCAAAAGTCCTGGGCAATTCCAAGTGGCCCTCAGCAATCCTCTCATTCTCTCTCTGCCTCCAAAGGTGCTGCATCCAAAAAGTTCTTCTGTCTCTCTCTTTTCTTGTGTCTCTCTAAATTTATGTCACCAGCTCCTCCCAGTTCAGCCCTCTCTTTTCACATCAACAAGTCCATCCCACAAGTGGGATTCACAAGCTCTGGGTTTTAACACAATCAAACCAAAAACCAAGCCAATACTGGTGGATCTTTAAATTTCATTACTATTAGAGAAGCCATGCAATTTGATTAAGGTTATATTTGTACAATCATGCAAAACATGTTTTTATATTAGTCATGTTCCAAAAGAACACACACACACACACACACACACATGCACACACAGTATGCTTCAATCAATGTTCTGATTCCATCAGTTCTTTCTCTGGTTATGTAAAGCATTTTTCCTCATAGGTCCTTCAAAAATGTCTTGGATTTCTGTATTGTTGAGGAAAGCTAAATAAGCTATTAAGAATTTTCTGATTTTTTATATCCATCTTTATTTGTGTGAAAAGTAAATTTTAATTATGTTCAGATTTCATAAAATTCATTTGTTTGTGATAGAAGGTAGACTGCTAAATATTTTATATTGTCTACAACTATTTTAACTGAAATTTCTCTTTCTAACTCTTGCTACTAGACCTTGTTGGTAATATCTAGAAATAATGATGATTTATCTGTACTTGTTTTATGTCATTTTTACTAAATTTTACTAAAAGGTTTACTAAAGTTGTTAGTTATTTCAATTAGCTTTTTTGTTTATTGCCCTGAAATCCTCCAAGAAACCATCATATCACCTACAAAGTGTGATAGCTTTGTTACCTCATAGCCTATTCTAATTCAGTCCATTACTTTTTCTTCTTCTCTTAATGCTATAGTTAGCATTTCAAGCACAATTTTGAATAATAATGAAGGTAGTGGGCATCTCTGCCTCACCCAATCTAATTGGGAAAGCTTCTAGCTTATACCTGCTACATATTATACTTGCTAATGGTTTTACATAAATACTACTTCTAATTTTAAGTAAAGTCTCATTTATTCCTATGGTTTCTGAAGTCTTTAATAGGAATGAGTATTATAGTATAAAAAGTTTTTTTTTTCTGCATCTATTAAGATAATAATTTTTTGGTTGATCTTTTTATTGCTATTGCTAATTGTGCTGATACTTTTCCTAGTATTAATGAGCCTTGAATTCCTAGAATGAATCCCATTTGGACATAATGCATGACCTCTGTGATATACTTCTGTAACCCCCTTGCTAGTAATTTATTTAATTTTTTGCATCAATATTAATTATAGAAATTAGTATAAGTTTTCTTTCTCTTCTTTTAGTCTTTTGGGTTTAGGCATTAGCACTATATTTGCATCACACACATACACACACACACACACACACACACACACACACACACACAAAAGGAATTTTGTAGGCCTTATCCTTTGTTTATTTTCCCAAAGCTTTTATGCAGTATTATAATTAGTTGTCCTTTAAGTGTTTGGTAGAATTCACTTGGGAATCCATCTGATCCTAGGTATTTTTTTTCCTTAGGAAATTCATTGATGACTTATTCAATTTCTTTTTCTAAAATAGCATTTTAAAGAATTCTTCTTTCTCTTTTATTAATCTGTGTAAGTTATATTTTCTAAATATTCATCCATTTCATTTAGGCTGTCAAATTTATTGACATATAATTGAGCAAAATAGATCCTAATAATTCATTTAATTTTCTCTTCATTCATTGTGAATTCACCCCTTTCATTTTTGATATTGACAATATTTTTTGCTTTAAGTCAAAGTAACCAGTGTTTTTTTTTATTATTTTTTAAAATAAAACCAGCTCCTAGTTTTTTTTGTTAGTTCATTAGTTTTGTTACATTCAATTTTATTAATCTTTCCTTTGTCATTCTAATTTAATGTTCAAGTGGACATTTGTAATTTATTCTTTATCTAATTTGTTATTTTTTATATAATTTTACATCTAATTCAATGACCTGCTCTTTCTACCTTTTGTGATGGCAATGTTTACAAATATATATTTTCCCCTAAATACTGTCTTGGCTGCATCCCATAAGTTTTGGGACACTGTCTCATTATTGTACTTTTTAATGACACTATTTTTCTTTGATCCATTCATTCTTTAGGATTACAATATTTAGTTTCCCATTACTTTTGAGTCTATTTTCCAGGGCCCTTAATTGAATGGTATTTTTATTGCATTAAGATCGGAAAATTATTATTTAAATAGTTCTTTTCTGCATTTTGTTGTGAGGTTCTTATGCCCTAATTGTTATTTTTTTTTCTAGATTTCATGTACCACTGAGAAAAAAGTACATTCTTTTTTTTTCCCTTCAATTATCTTCAGAGGTCTATCATATGCAACATTTCTAAAATTCTGCTCATCTACCTAGTTTGCATTTTTTAAAATCTAATTCTGAAAGGGGAAAGTTGTGGTCCCCTACTAGTATAGTTTTATTATCTATTTCCTTCTCTAACATAAGTAATGTTTCCTTTAAGTATTGGAATTCTATAACGTTATCTATAGTCATATGACAAAATACTCTAAATCACTATTGATTACAGAAATGCAAATCAAAACAACCTGAGACCCCCTATCAGACCTATCAGATTGACTAACATGACAAAGCAGAAAAAATAGTAAGTGTTGGAGAAGATGTGGGAATATTGGAA
Organism: Petaurus breviceps papuanus; assembly: GCF_028583685.1. Classification (NCBI taxonomy): domain Eukaryota; kingdom Metazoa; phylum Chordata; class Mammalia; order Diprotodontia; family Petauridae; genus Petaurus; species Petaurus breviceps. The sequence goes on along the minus strand of NW_027185761.1, from coordinate 35,338,870 downwards.
CACTAATGCATTGTTGGTTGAGTTGTGAACTGATCCAAACATTCTGGAGAGCAATTTGGAATCATGCCCATAGCTCTATAAAGCTGTGCTTACCCTTTAATCTAGCAATACCACTTCTTGTGCTGTATCCCAAAGAGATCATAAAAATAGGAAATAATCCACTTGTGCAAAAAATATTTATAGCAGCTCTTATTTTGGTGGACAAGAACTAGAAATTGAGGGGATGCCCATAAATAAGGAAATAGTTGAAAAAGTTTTGGTATATAAATGTAATGGAATACTATTATTCCATAAGAGATGATGAGCAGGTAGACTTCAGAAAAACATGGAAAGACTCACATGAACTGATGTTTAGTGAAGTGAACAGACTCAGGAGAACCTCATACATAGGAACAGCCACATTATGCAATGACTAAATTTGATAAACTTAGCTCTTCTCAGCAATGCAAAGATCTAATACAACTCCAAAAGACTATGATGGAAAATGTTGTTCACATCCAGAGAAAGAAATATGGAGTCTGAATGCATATTGAAGCATGCTATTTGTACTCTCTCTCCCTTTTTTGTTTGTTTGTTTCTTCTTTCTTCTGGTTACTCCCATTGGTTCTAATTCTTCTTTACAACATGACATATAAAAATATGTTTAATGTAATGTATACATAGAGCCTATATCAGATTGCATGCTATCTTGGGATGGGGGAAGGGAGATGGGGAGAGAAAATTTAGAACTAAAAATCCTATGAAAGTGAACATTAAAAATTAAAAATCAGTTAATAAAAATTGGGATTTTATACTATTTGGCATGTATGTTTAATTTTGGTATTACTTCATTATCAAGAGTAACTTTTAGCAGGTTGAGGTTTCCTTGCTTATCTCTTCCAATTAGTTCTATTTTTGTTTTTGCTTTGTTTTAGCTCATGATTGCTACACCTGTTCTTGTTGTTTTGCTTCATCAGGAGATAATAGGTTTTGCTCCAGTCCTTTACCTTTATTTTGTGTGGGTCTCTTTGCTTCAAGTGTGTTTCTTATAAGTATAATACAGGATTCTGTTTGTTAATCCACTCTACTATCCAATTCCATTTTGTAGTTGAGTTCATCCAATTCACATTCACAGTTATGATTACTGTGTATTTTCCTCCACCCTATTTTCCCATCTTTATCCTTGTCTCTGTGTCTGTCTGTCTGTCTGTCTCTCCTTGTCTGTTTCTCCTCATAAATATTTTGTTTCTAACCAGTGCCTCCACCAAGCTGTCCCCCCTTCCATCATGCCCCCCTTTTTTCTTATCTTCTTCCATTCCTACTTTCCAATAAGGCAAGATATATTTCTATACCCAGTTGTGTGTATATGCTATTCCTTCTTTCATCCAATTTTATGAGAGTAAAGTTCAAGTGTTTGCAGCCTTTGAAAAAGCTTTAAGCCTCTCTTTAGTGACATAATTTATACCCATTCTAAATCTCCTTTTCCCCTTCTCCTAGTATATCCCCCTTTCTCACACCTTGATTTTTATATCACTGCATCAGCTCACACCTTGACCTCTGTTTATGTATGCCACTTCTATTTGTCCTAATAATGATAAAGTTTTTAATAGTTAGATGCATCATCTTTCCATGTGGGGAGGTAAAAAGTTTAATGTTATTGAATTCCTTATGATTTCTCTCTCCTGATTACCTTTCTATACTTATTTTTAGTCTTGTATTTGAAAATCAACATTTCTATTCAGTTTCTTATCTTTTAATACGAATGCTTAAAACTCCTCTATTTCATTAAATATCCATCTTTTTTTTCTGAAGGATTATGCTCAGTTTTGTAGGGCATCTTGGTTGTAACTTTACCTCCTCTGCCCTCCAGAATATAATCCATGCCTTCAAATTCTTTAATGTACAAACTGTTATTTCTTAGGTTATCCTGACTGTGTCTACACAATATTTTAATTGTTTCCTTATGGCTGTTTACAGTATTTTCAATTTGACGTGGGAGTGCTGGTATTTCCTCATGGTATTCCTGGGAGTTTTCATTTTAGTAACTTTTTTTTTTAGTATGTGACCAGTGGTTCTAGGATATCAGGGCAGTTTTCCCGTATAATTCCTGGAAAGATGATTACTAGGCTCTTTTTTTTATCATAGCTTTCAGGATGTCCAATAATTCTTTAATTTTGTCTCCTCAATCTATTTTCTAGGTCAGTTGTTTTACCAGTGAAATATTTATTATTTTCTTCCATTTTTTCCCATTCTTTTCATTTTGTAATATTGTTTGTTGCTATCTCATGGGATCATTAGCTTCCACTTTACCAATTCTTCTTTTTAAGGAATTATTTTCATCAGTGAGCTTTTGTACCACGTTTTCCTTTCCTCCAATCCTACCTCTTAAAAGTCATTTTTTCAATTAATTTTTGTAATTTTTTTTTTCCAGTTTGCTTATTGTGTTTCTAAAAGAGCTCTTTTCTTCAGTGGATTTTATTATTACTTTTACTTTATTTATTTATATGTTCATTTGTTTATTCTTTTATAACATTTCTCCTATACTGCTTTATATTTTTATTTATTTAACTTCTGTTTGGAGTCAATTGAAGTTAAGTGACTTGCCCAGGGTCATGAAGCTAATAAGTGTCTGAGGCTGTACTTAATCCAGGTCCTCCTGATTCCAGGGCTGGTGCTTCATCTACTGTACAAACTAGCTTCCTTTTCTTTTTCTCTTTTTAATGTTATTTTATTTAGTATTTTTTGTCCTTCCTTTACTAAGCTAATGACTTTTTCCCCAGGATTTTCTTTCTTGATTCTCAATTCTCTTTACAAATTTTCCTCTACCTTTCCAAACTAATTTTTAAAATTTCTTTCTGCTCTTCCATGTGTTTTTATTTTTCCTGAGACCAATTCATATTTTTCTTAGAATGCAGCTATTTTGACATTGTTGTGGCCTTCTGATTTCTTGCTTTAATCTTTCGTGTCACCATAGTAACATATTTGGGTTCTTTTTGTTACTTGATAATATTTTCAGCCTATTTTCTCAACTTTTTAATTTATGTTAAATTTGCATTTGCTTTCAGGGTGGAGGGGGCACACTCTAAAGCTTCAGAGTTTTATTTGTTTGTTTTCAGGTTTGTTGTTTTCAGGCATAGTTCTGCAGATCTGCAAGTTTTCAGTTATTGTAAAATGCTGTGTTCTAAAGAGAGGTGTGGTCACTGCTCTCCTGGCCTGTACTCTGGTCTTTAAAAAAACACAAGCACAGTTCTCTGCCCTGAATCTGTGATCAGGGTCTTTGCTCCCTTGCAGCCTTGAACTTCAGCACTCTAGCATTCCTCCTTACCCTGCAACCATTACCCAGATCACCTTATTGGCAATGCAACAGAGATCAGTGCCCAGTGCCACTTAAAGGTCTGCTATAATTTCTCTCTGACCATTTTCCAATCTCCTTATACTCTATGACCTGAGAACTCTTCAATTTGCTGCTACAGATTCAGTTGGCCCCAAGGCCTGCCCTGTTCTTGCACCTGGCTTAACCTACTGTTGGCTGCCTTGCACAGGAGCCCTGGCCCTCGTACAGCCTGTATAGAGACCTAGAACCTCACTACAGGCCCACACTGTAGCATGCGACCTTGCTGTTGGCTTTTTGGGTGGGTTGTGGGTTGGACTATGATTGTCTCTTGCCCCAGTGAGACATACTTCCTCTGCCAACCTTACAAGTCTTCCTGTGATGAAATATTATTTCACTATGTCCTTTATTTGTTTTGCTACTCCAGAATTTGTTTTGAGGTACTATTTTAAAGTTATTTGGAGGGAAATTTAGGAGATGTAGAATGCATTCCTGCCTTTACCAAATTGACTGTGCCCTCCACATGTTTAGTTATTCCATAGAAGATAAGAAAAAGAATGACATATTTCAATAATTTAATGAGATATTAAAGGGGTTCATTATGAAGATAAATCCATATTTGTGGGCTTTAAAACCATGGATTCTTCACTGTTTTCTTTAACACAAAAACAGCAAAACCACAACCACAATGAAAATAAAAACACTTAGTAGAGATGACTGTTTATCTTAAGAATGTACTTGGAAACTAGAATTAGCACTTTCATAGGTGAGCCTCTAATTCTTAAATTTAAAATATTTATATACTTCTAATATGCTGGATCATGACCTAAATGAATTATTTAGCTCGACCCTTTAAGCTGCACTACTACAATGGACTATATTTGTAAAGTCAAAATAACCATATGACTTTCAAGTGTTGACATTATTGCACGATATTTCAGCATGTTCACTTTGGATTTGACATAAGAGGATCTCTACCTATGTGAGCCTGACCTGATCGTTCAACCTTGTTGCCCCTCTCTTTACTCATCTGTAAAATGAGAGTGATTAACTAGATCACCCCAAACATTCATTCTGATTCTGATCTGTGATCATGTTCCCTAAGAATATAGGTGAACATATTTCCCAAAATAATTACACCTGATCTCAATATAAGATGTATTTACCTTTGAAATAGAACATGACCAAGGCAGGAATAGAGCATGAGGAGATGACAGGGGAAGATACAGAGGGATTGAAAAAGATCAAAGAAATGCTCACATATTATTCTTCAGTAACTCAATCTCATGTTTAGAAACCCTCAATATAATTTTTCTAATATATTTAGCAATCACTTATGTTACAACTTAAACCCCTTTCCACTTATTTTCATCTCTGCATGATAGAGTACAACTAATTTCCATTTTCTGTTTCCATTTCCTATATGGAAACCTCTCATTTTCATTAAAGATAAAGAATGAAAAGCCATGGTCCCTCATTATACTTTTGACACCAATTATTTCAGTAAAATTGTGAAGGGCATTTCATTTCCCTGTATCCTACCTTCCTTATCCTTCATAAAGTAACAAAAAAATTCCTTTTTTTCAGAAGCAAACTCTGTGATGCTATTGTCTCTATTTCTTAGAATTAAGGAGAAAATGGGGGAAAATATCAATGAATCATCTGCTTACTAGATTCATGTGATAGAGATCGTGTTCATATTTGATTTGGTTACATTTATGACAAACACCACACAATCATCATTGTACATAAAGAGTATCAAAGAAAGGTATATGTTAGCTCACACAATGGTTGAAAATCATACAATCTGCATATAATCCTGGAGCTTTTGTGTCAGTCAACCTCCATGATAAATACTTATAAACCATGGAAAGAAAAATCTTGTCAATCCATCTTTTATAACACTGCTAAAGAGGTATTCTTAGAACATAGATTTGACTATGTTCACTCCCCAATTCAATAAACTCCAATTTCTCCATATTGCCTCTAGGATCAAATTCAAACTTCAATTTGGCACTTAGAGACCTTCACAACTTTGTTTCAACTTATGTTTTCAGCTTTTCTCTACCATTATTCCCTTTAATACACAGTACAGCGCAAATGACCTTCCTTTTCCTTATATATGTCATTCTGTCTTCCATCATTATGTCTTAGAACACACTGTCCCTCTTACCTGGAAAACTTACACTCCACTCCCACAAAAGTCCAACTTTCTTTCATAATTCATTTCATGTACTACCTACTATCTGAGGTCTTTCCTGATCCCTACCATTGCCTCTGGCTTATTAATCACATTGTATTTACATTGCACGTATTTGCATATGTGTCCATGTTGTTTTTCCTTAAAAAAAGAAAGCTTCTTTAGGGCAAGGTATTGTTCCATTTTTGGTTTTGTATCCAAATAACATTGAAACTTAATAAGTATTTGCTTAGTCAATAACTTGGTAGATTTTACATTATGATGAACTTTTGTCAAGGACAGCTAGGTGGCTCAGGGGATAAAGAGCAGGGCCTGAAGAAAGGAAGATTACTTTTCCTCTCTGGCCTCAGACACTTATTGGCTATATGACCCTAGACAAGTCATTTATCATCACTTACCTCAGTTTCCTCATCTATAAAATGAATTGGAAATGGAAATGACAATCCGCTCCAGTATGTTAACCAAGAAAACCCCAAATAGGCACAAAATAATTGAAAATGACTGAAAAAGCCAAACTTAACTGCTAACTTTTCCCAGTTACCTATGCCCAGTCCAAGATACTTATGTGAAATTTTCTGACACTTCTCCATTTACATGTTTTTGTTTTAAATTAAGTATAAAGACAAATTCCTATAGACAAACCATATGCAGTGGTAATCATATATATATATTTGTCTGATTGATAAACTGCTAATTTCAGTATTTGAGAGTGAGAAAATTCTAGATAGGGTTTGTTTCATAGATTTGTGGTCTTGCTGTATCATATATTCTGCCTCCCATTAAAATAGGTACAATTTAGTCCAATTTACTTTTATTTCTCAATTCCACCAGAATAATAAAATTTATCTTCTGATTGATTCAGAAATATTTTACGAAAAAATATTCAATGTAGTGGAAGATTAGACCAAATTTATTATTTTCAAAACTAGTGCACTGTTTATTCAGAAATCTAAATAAGTCTACTCCTATGTTATAATACTATTAATAATTAAGACCATTTTGTTCTTAACAGAAAGGACCATAATTACTGTTCCACCCTCTCAAATGGATGTTACCGTTGGTGAGAGTATAGTCCTACCTTGTCAGGTGTTCCATGATCCTTCTGTTGACGTTGTATTCACATGGTCTTTCAATGGACATGTTATTGACTTCCAAAGAGGAGTACCTCATTTCAAAAGAATCGGAGGAGTAAGTTTCTTTATTGTGTAATAAAATGAAGCAAGACCTTGGATTGCAGAAAGATGTTTTTATCATTATTCTTCATATGAATGTATATTCACTTGTTTTATGCAGCTGCATCTGTTGTGTTCTTGGTGGTTTTATGTATTTCATAAAGATGCTTATGTTCCATGTGGAATGTTAATACCTAAATAGGGGGGAAAAATAAACAAACCAGTGATTCAGTATAGGAAATGAATGATGATGTGAGTGAATCTTTTAATTTCACAAATGTTTCGCTCTTGATAGTTGGAAAGCTCTAGCAATATTCCAAATGGAAGACCTGCTGTGTGTGATTATGTATTGATACTTTCGTTCCTTTTATCTCCAGGAATCTGTGGGGGATTTGATGATAAGAGAGATTCAGTTGAATCATTCCGGAAAGTATGTATGCATGGTACAAACGACTCTAGACAATCTATCTGCAGTGGCAGATATCATTGTTAGAGGTAAGGTAAAAGTGAGAAAATATGCAAGCATAAGGCTTGAATATATTGTCAGAAATTGGGCAGTTTTAATACTTAATTAGCTGACTCAATGAGAGGCCAAGTCCTAGTAGTGATTCTGTAAAATCTTATTATTTTCTAACCCTAGGGACTGAGTGGAAAAAAAATGGACTTTCAATTAATCAAGTTTGGATTATCCATTTTTCCCCCATTAAAAATCAGCAGGGGGCTTTGTTGGATGGAGAATATTAGTCAATATGAATAATATGTTATTCTGAATAAACTGGTATTATTTTAGGGTAGTTTTATTGCATATGTTCTCTTATAACCTTACACAACCTTTGTAAAATTCTCTCTCCAAGTTAGCTTTTAGAGTAAGGAGTAGAGAGAGATATCTTATTATTTGGATTAGTTATTTATTATGTCCAATTACATGCCACATCTAAGAACTCTATTTATGGAATACTTATAAGGACTTTTCTATCACCTTCATGGTATTTTAGTATATTTACAATGGATAAATGGTCTCCACTATTGGAGAAGAAAAATCTATGAGATGAAATGTAATTAGGTTATGTCCAAAGTTTTACACTGGGATCCAGACAATCAACTTCACAAGTACACATCCAAGGAGACGTAGTTAGACACTGGTTTGTTCTAAGAACTGGAGTTTTAGTGAACTACGAATTCAATAGTATTTATTAATGTGATTTTGTGACTAAGAATGCTAAAATATTTTTAGACTACATTGAAGGGCACAGATTCTAGAAATAAGGAAGTGATAGTCCTACTGTACTCTGTCCTGGCCAAAAGATATATGGGGTTTCAATTTTTAATTGGGACACTACAGTTTATCAAGGACCTTAATAAGCTGGAATGTGTCTAAAGGAGGACAAATAGGAATGGGAAAGAGTCTTGCATGATCTATGAAGTTTAGTTGAGGAGACTAGGGATGGTTGTCAAGTAGAAGAAGGAAGTGGGAGGAACATGGAAACTGTCTTTGAGTAGATTCATGAAAATAACTTGTGGATTTATGGGAAAATTGGATTAGACTTATTCCAAATACCCCAAAAGAGCAGAACAAAAAGTAATGAATGAAACTGACAATAGGAACATTTTGCCATAGTGTAAGGGTTAAAAAAATTTCCATCAATTAGAGTTATTAAAAATGAATATCTTACTGGGTAGTTTGTTTCCTCTCTTTAGAAGTCTTCAACCAAAGACTGAATGAACATTTACTGTGTATGTTGAAATAGGAATTCTTTGAGGAGTACGGATTGAACTAGATAGTGCAATCCCCTTTGATTCTGAAATTATTTAATTCTCTAAAAATAATCTCTGAATATATTGTATGAATTAACAAAGACTTTCAGGAAATTAATACTCTGTCTATACTTATATGATTCACAATTTTTATTTTCCTTGATTGCCAAAAACAAACTACTTGACTGTCAAAGAATAAACTACTCCCATCACAAACCAATGATTTTAACAGCTTTTTGGTATAATCACAAAATATCTTTTTACAGGTCCCCCAGGCCCCCCAAATAATGTGAGAATAGAGAACATTTCAAGTACCACTTCTCAGCTCTGCTGGAGACCAGGAGTCGATAATAATAGTCCTATTCAAATCTATACTATCCAGACTCGGACACCTTTTACTGTAGGCTGGCTGGCTGTTTCCACAAGTAAGAAATATTTATTATATTTTCTATGGTAATAAGTTAATTTAATTTGGCTACTGTGAAGACATCTGACTTATTCTCCTGAATATTTTCAGTTCCAGAAATTCTCAATGGGAAGATGCACACTGCAACAGTGGTGGGTTTGAACCCATGGGTGGACTATGAATTCCGTGTTGTTGCTGGCAATAGCATTGGGATTGGGGAGCCCAGTCAGCCATCCAAATTGTTAAGAACCAAAGCAGCAGGTGAGCACTAATGATTTCCTGAAATTTGGGAATCTTTTGATTAAAAATCGATTCATTCATTAAATTATAATTTCAGTACTTAATGTGTGCTGCATTCTCTCCTAGGACATAATGACAAAACTATCGATCAATTTATATACATATTTATTTCAACATGTGTGTATACACACCATATCTATCTACATTTATATACACATATGTACATAAATATGCATGTATGCATAGTGTGTGTATGTATATGCTTGTATATTCTTATTCCATGCCCTGAGGAAGCATCTTGTTTACAAGAGTAAATATTATGTACCAGTCTGAATAATATCCCTAGTATATGGGGACGGAACTTTTACGCAGGAGCTCTATATCCCCCATAGCTGCCAACCAACAACTATTCAAAAGGCAGTCAAGTCAGCCTTACTTAAACTGCAAGCCACTCAGAGAGCATGTGCTGGGAAGTTCAAAGCACCGTCATCACCATGAACACTATGGAAATGGCCTAGAACCATGACTGTGTGCTTCTATAGAAGAGCGATGCTTCTGCCTCAGCATCAAATAACACTGTATCATGAACTGAAATAATTTTATTTGTGGAAAAGGTACTGTAGAGGCATTGTTACATCCTTTTCCGTTGTATCCTAAAAAAACAAAAATAAAACCCCCCCAAACAAACAAAGCTATGGGACATGTCCATATGATTTTAGCTGAAAGCTCCCATATGTGTTGTCTTACCATTAGAACAGGAGCTCCTTGAAAAAGTGACTGTCTGTTTTTTTCTATTTATATTCCTACTGCTTAGCACAGTGTTTTACACATAATAGGTAAATTGATAAATGTATTTATTCATTCACATCAAACATATACAAAGTGGGTATAAAATATAAAGTTTGAGGGAGATCCTTAATAATTGGTGAGAATAAAAGTCATTTGTATTAAGTGATATTAAGAAAAATGGAAAAGGTAGAAATAAGAAAATAGTGTATTAGGGTCAGGAGAAAATGGAGAAGGGACATATAATAGGGGAAAAACAACCAAAAAGGTCTGTTTGGTTGTCACAGTATATGTGAGAGCAAATAATGTATGATAAGACAGCAAACATTGTCCATTATGTCCATCGTGAAAAAATGGAAGAAGGACCTAAAATATTATAATTTTGCACTGACATTCAGGTTTTATAAACCAAGGACTTCCTTTCTAGATTGTATTTCAAAAAAGCAGATGATGTTGCCGCAGACTCTTAAATTTAGTGAGTTGATTATTTTTGAGAGATAAGGTAGCATACTTAATAGATACCTGGCCTCTGATCGGGGAAACATTGATGTAAGCCGTCTTCTCATACTCACTGGCTAGATGGTACTAGGCACATTATTTAACCTTTCAGTGATTCAAGCAACTATTTAAGGCTAAAAGATGCAGAGTAGGTACTGACCTGCATTTTAAGTTTCCTCCTTGAGTTTTCTCTATACTAATGAAACTGAAGAACAAGTTTAAAAAATGATATAACCAAACCAGCCTGATAACGTCAAGGATATCTTAGAAGTTATCTCTCTATTCTTTCATATATTATTTTTTCTAGCCAAAATCCAGAAGAGAATCAGTAGATTTATGAATGTAAATGAGTTGCTGCTTGTTTCATTAAAATGTTGTAGCCAAGAATTAATTGAGCCTCTGTTAGTGCAGTGAGCCATACATTTCCATCTCTCTCAAGTATGACCTACTTGAGGCTTCATTGAGCAGTAGTATATTTTTGCTATTCAAATGAGCTACCTCCTGAATCCATTTAACAGGAACACTAATTGAACATCAACTGGTTCATAGACCAATGGCATCATAGTGGAACCTGGCAGGAAAGTCATTCCCATCTTTCTCCCCTTAATCTTGTTTGTTTCATTCTTAAACTCTTGAGCTCAAGGTGTCAGTTATTATGTTTGCGGTATTACCTTATCAAACAAGGTTCTTTTACATTTAATTAGTCAAGCAAAGAAGGACTCGGATTTTCTGGAGTACTTCTTAACCCCCTTGTTTACCCTAGAGAAACACAGAGTGTAGAAGAAGAAACCAAAACATTTTGTCCCCAGTGATTTTGTAGAATCATCCAGGCTAGTGATGTCAAACTTGAATAAAAACAGGGACATTAAACCTAACATAATGGTTTCTGCAGGTGACATATTGACTTAATTGTAAAATGTAATATTATCTGAATAATGTACAAATATTTTAATATGATTAATATTATATATATAATCTATATCAAATTGTTTGCTGTCTTGGAGAAGGGACAAGGGAGGGATAAAGAGAAAAAAATCTGGAATTCAAAATCTTATAAAAGTGAAAGTTGAAAACTATCTTTACATGAAATTGGAAAAAAGTAAAATACTATTAAATTGGGGAAATTAAATGTCATTTATGTCTTATTTTATTTAATGTATTTTGTTAAATATTTGTCAATAACATTTTAATCAGTTTCATGTCATATTTGGTAGTGTTGCACAGGGAGAGGACACGTGGCCATGGCATACATAGGAGTCATGTTCGAAACCTCTGTTTCAGCTTTAATTGAATGAGACATTATTGGTCACCCATTCCTAATCTTTAATTTTCTAAATATAGGAAATGGATTCCCATAGAAATGAAGTGAATTTCCCAAGGTAATATAGTTTATTAATCGTTTAACCAGGACTCAAAGTCAGACCTCTTGACTTCCAGTAATTGTTCTTTTTGTGACAGCTTCCCTTTTGTCCTTTTAACAATGCCTGTGTTGCTGGGCTTCTGTTAACTAGAACTATATATGAGCTGGTCTTTCCTGCTTTTGTAGCCTAATGGAAATAGTTGGTGATGAAGCTTGTTTTTAAGCTATGCATTTTTGTGGCTTGTCCTGGACTCTGAGAAAGGTGACACTTGACTTAGACTCCTACCCCTAGGTGAGGAGTCTAATTTACTAGCTGGATGGAAACAGCTGAGTGATGTTTCTATAAATTTTCAGTTTTCTGACCTGAAAGAGTTATAGTAATGTCTGTAGTCTGTGACAAAATGGATGCAAAACTGGACTGGCTTCAAGTTACACATCTAACATATCTTGATTGTAAGACCCTATTGAGTCGTTTAAGTTCTCATTACTCTAGACAACTCTGTAAGACTAAACTGCAGAGCAGGCACAAGTTTGCATTGATGGAGGGAGTTTATTCACTAGGACTGCATCAAAGAAGTAAAAAGATGAGTCTAACCATCCCCCCACCTTAAAAAAAAAAAGAAGGCGATAGTTCACATCTCATAGAGATATGATCAGATTAAATTATGGACATAAATCTTTGAACAATATATAAATATCAATCAGTTTTAAGAAGCTATCAGATGTGGATGAGTCCTTGTAATCAACAGAAACTATTTTTAGTATAGTTTCAGCACATTTTGTTTGAAAATGGACTAAGTACAATGATGTTCAATTAACTAAAATCAAAATATAGATTTTTAGACTATTTCTGCAGAAAGTAACTTACAGTGCAACTAATCAAATGTATTCCTTTTAGTCAGTCAGTAAACAAGAATTTATTTAATGTGTTCCACTGTGGCAGCCATTGTGTTAAGTGCTAAAGATACAAAAAAACAAAAACATCATCTCAGCCCTCAAGTACTTTATATTCTAATGGGGGAGGAAAACTGTAAAAAAAAAAACAGTGTAAATAGGATTATGCAAAGTAGAAATCCTCACAAGTCTATTAGAAGAGCTGAAATTAGAACCCAGAGCTTCTAAATCTAATCCAGGTGACTTTTCTACTTTCAGACACTGCCTTTTCTCATGGAATATTGCCATGGGCTGCTCAGTGTCCAGCACTTAGCATGATTCGGAGACGTGAATAAGAAATGACCAGGCCATGTGGGTAGTTCAAGTAAGAATGATGAACTCCATTTACTGATTCTTAGGACAAGGATTTTATAGAGCAATGAGACAAAGGAAGAGGACTCAAGTTTTCTAATCATTAGCTAGTCTGTTGTATCCTGGAAGTAGCACACAGATTAGATAATTTGATAAGGATTTATTATCCAGGAGACCCAAGTCTTAGGGTAAGACCTTTGATCTAGGACTCAGGTATTTGCTAATGTAGCCACAGTCATAAACGGATACAATTGAGAGCAAACTGCAAAGCCAAAGCTTCAGTCTTCAAAAGACATCACATTTAGAGCTGACCACCCAAAGATACCTGAGTGCTGAATCAAATATTATAGCTCTCAATAACTAAAATCTTGGGGTAGAGCCTATTGATCTCAGAACTCAAGTAACATCCTTAGAAGTGTAACCCATAACAAAGAACTCAGAAGCTAACTTAATAAAAAGTCACATCTCAAAGAGATTCTTGTTTTAAAGTCCACTATTAGGATTTAATATCTGAGTTCTGAACCAGGCTTCCATGGCTGCCCACAGAAGATGAAACAGCTTTTCCTCTATTTTCTATTCTTTCTGTTCTTTTTTCCATTCTTTTCCTCTCTCTTCCTTTTCTTCCTTCCCTCATTTCGCTTTCTCTCCTTTTGTTCCTTTCTTTTACCAAAAAAAGACAAATCTGATCAATAATGTTTAAGTTCAAGTCAGAATTTTCTTGCCTTTAAACAAGGTCATTTTAAGCCAAGTGTTCCTTGCAATTAAAGCAAGAAGGAAAGGAGAACAAATAAAATTTTAGTATCACTAGGTAGCAATTTGATATTCTTATTGTTAAGAGTAATCATTCATTTAATTTACCACTGTCTTTCCTCTGAACCAAAGAATTGGTTTTCTGTTACCTCAACTATTTCAGTGAATCCATGATCTTATCTCATCTCTGTCTATCCATCATCTATCTCTATATGTCATCCAATGATGCAGACCATAACCCATCCACCCTGCTTAAATGTGAGACTCGTCTCCTTCTTCCCTTAGATTATTGATAGAGGGTCTAGTCAATATGCTGGGGCATTTTCTTGTTGTTTATTTTAATTTGAACATTACAGTCCTATCAGTGTAGCATTTACACTCTCAGTTCTGTTTTCCTCTTGTTGCATGCCTGTCCCCCCAATTTTTCTATTATATATCTTATACATTATAACCTTTAGAACATGTTTTGCACATGAGTCCTCACGGATAATATGTTCCTGCCTACTTCTCTGCCTCTCCTGCATTTCTCTATTGCTTTGGGTTCATCTACTATTTATTGATATGTACCCATTTACAAACACGTAGATAGATAGACAGACAGGCAGGCAGGCAGGCAGACAGACAGAGAGACAGACAGAGAGACAGACAGACCGACAGACAGACAGACAGACAGACAGACAGACAGATAGATAGATAGATAGATAGATAGATAGACAAATATTTTAATGTAAATAGGGTGGGATTTAGTGTAATTATTACTTGCATTCAAGTTTAGCATCTAGCACAACAGGTAGCCAGTTTTCTCAGTGTATAGAGAACTGGACTGCAGTCAGGAAGATTTGAGTTCAAATTTAGCCTCAGATATTGTTAGTTGCATGATGCAGGGCAAGTCACTTAACCTCTTTTTGTCTTAATTCACTAGAGAAGAAAATGGCAAAACACTCCAGGAACTTTTGAGGAGGTAGCTAGGTGGTACAGTGGATAAAGTGCTGGGTCTTTAGCCAGGAAGACCTGAGTTCACTTCTGGCCTCAGACACTTACTAGCTGTTTGACCCTGGGCAAGTCACTTAATCCTGTTGCCTCAGTTCCTTATGTATAAAATGAGCTGGAAAAGGAAATATCAAACCACTCTTTGCCTGGAAATCTCCAAAAGGGGTCATGAAGAGTCAGACACAATTGAACTGATTGAACAGCAATTACTATGGACTCTGTGGCCAAAGACAAGTAATTCAATCTCTTCGGTTGCCATAGGCATTTTAGTAGTACTCTTAAATTGTAGAATTTATTACAGTGTATCAGTGAAAGGAATTTTCACTCAGAGTCCTTTTGGTCGATGAAATCATATATCTATGACCCTCCCAACAAAAAAAAAATGAAAAGCAAATTTGTGTATGTATAAACTAAAGTATCTTGCTAAAATGAGGAGGTAGTTTACTGGATTTTTTTGTGAGAAGATTTGGAAATACATAATTGGGGCAGCTAGGTGGCACAGTGAATAAAGCACCAGCCCTGGAGTCAGGAGATCCTGGGTTCAAATCCAGCCTTAGACACTTGACATATTTACTAGCTGTGTGATCTTGGGCAAGTCACTTAACCCCAATTGCCTTGCCTTCACCCCTCCAACAAAAAGAGAAAAAAAAGGAAAATACAAAATTGATTTAAAAAATATCCTCATTGCATGCTTAGCATGATGATATGTGGCAATAGTTATTTCTAAAGGGTCATTTCTAAAAAGTTAAAAGTGTTTTTCTCTCATTATAACTGGAAAAAATATGCTTTTCATACATTGAAAAGATTACAACATAAAGGAAAAGTCATTCTGATAACCATTGATTAATTCCATCTTCCTTTTTATGTTCATTTGAACTAATACAAGTCATTCTAGTATTTTTTTTTCTTTTGGAGGGCAATTGGGGTTAAGTAACTTGCCCAAGGTTACACGGCTAATTTGTGTGTGTGTGTGTGTGTGTGTGTGTGTGTGTGTGTGTGTGTGTGTTAAGTATCTGAGGCCGGAACCAAACTTGGGTCCTCCTGACTCCGGGGCTAGCACTTTAATCCCTGCACCCCCATTCTAGTATTTTCAGTGAATACATTTCTCTAGCTAGTAGAAATTATGTAAACGAACAAAATGAAATTATTCTCAATCTTGAAATGAAGTATGCCACCGAGAAATGAGCTTTTCATATATTGTTCACTCTAGCATGGGTTTTTTTAGTCAAGAGAAAATTGTTTAAAAAGTTGAAATTTTCTGATGACAAAAATAAAAGATCTTTTTTCGTTTGTTTATTGAAAAAATAATTAATATAATGCCTCAGTAACATGTTTACGGCACAACTGTGTAATTAGTCTGGGAATCAGCAGTGTCACACTTACCATCTGAATGGAACATCATTTTGCCAATTAGTAGATGATGAATAATAATGTCAAATACATGATGTTACTTGGTTTTTTAATTAATCCTGGAACTTGGGTACTCCTATATCAAGTACAACAGTGTCCTCTATCTTAAAATTTGGAAATATGTAAACATAATTTATGCTCAATAAAAATGTAAAACTATATTAGAATGTCCTTATTCAAAACTTTGAAGGGTGAAATACCAAAGCAATAATCTTCTAGTAAAGCATGGACTAGGATGATGACCATTCTGCATTTCTCTTTGTGATTTAGTCCCTGTAGTGGCACCAACAAACATCAGTGGAGGTGGAGGAAGTCGGTCTGAGCTCGTCATTACGTGGGAGGTAAATTTAAGTTCAGCTAAATTATTTTGAAAGGGAAAAAAAATATCTATCTGGCCAGGAAGATTTCTAGAAAAACAAGCAAAAATCAAAATGGATCCTTTGGTCATTGTTAAGATAGAAATATCAAAACTTAGTGCTACATTAAAAATTTGCTCAGAAAAAGCACTTTGAAATATATTATAAAATGAAAGAATTTAGATAGTGTTATATAAATCATCCTTATAAAGATGATTCATTATGAAAAAAATTATCCAAAATCGGTATGCATTTCATTAGAGGTCAACAGTCGTGGAAAATTGAGAGCAATCCCACAAAAAAATCCCAGATCTTGTGATGCCTTGGCTATTTCTCCTTAAGCCAGCGAACACTGCTTCAGAGAGCTAATGCGTGTGTTTGGTGGATATACACTTTTTTTGGTTGATGTTATGACTATTTGTGGTTGTTTAGGTTTGGTTTTGAAATTTGAGAGCATGTTGACAAAGCATCCTTTCTAGTAACAGTGTAATTTACAGAGGATCAAGCACACCAGTGAAAACTGGACATAAACAAATCAAGATATGTTACATACAGTAGGCAAACCATATGGTGTTTAGATTCAATTTTGCAGTTTTCTTGGGCATGCCTGATGTCAGGAAGACTCAACCTGTGTTTTGAAAAGGATATAACCCATTCTCTTTCTAGCAGATGGGCTGAAGATTAATGAAGCAACAGAGCAAAAATAAGTCCAAATAAACCAATACATTTTGCTCTTATGCAGGTTATATTCCAATCAAAATCTGAATAATTCTGAAGCAGTTGCCATTCCCTAATTCAAGTACAGGGAATTTCTGAAAATATTTTTTTTTACTCTATTGGAATTAAATGCTTGTTCAACCAAAAGCCCTTGAGCCTCTAGCTGGCAAAAGCACTTTCACATGATATCTTGTCTGTCCAAGCCTCCCACTGTATCATTGAGGTCTCCTAATGTATTGGGGTCAGATGAACCATTTTCTGCATGGAATAAATTGGCTTATGGTCAACCCTGGATAGTATTGCATTTCCTCCCTGTGATCAAAATGGCCTAAAGGTAGGTAGGAAATTGTTTTTAACACTACATAAAATCTTATAGCTCCCTAAAAATAGGGAAAAGATCATTATATATATATACATATATATGTATATGTATGCAGGTACGTACATATCATAAACATATCTATAAATATATGCAGAATAATAGATGTACACATGTACCCACATATTTGTATATCTGTAAATGTGCACACAAACACATACATATATATATCTGAGAATATTCACATATATGTCTGTATGTAAGTTTATGTGTATATGCTTTATGATTTAGATTTATGTATGTGATATATTTTGCTTTAACATAGCAAGCTCTTCTCAACACTCTGGTAATATCCTTTCCCAGACTAAAGTACAGAAGCACATGACCCATAATCTTGCTCTCAAAGTTACAAGTTATAAATAAGGGATGATTATGATTTCAAAAATTCCTCTTTCTCTGTATCATTTTTATTAAAAGAGAAATAAAATGGAGAATATACAATAAGTCTAAAACAGAAGCAAGCTGACCTATTGAATAATTTTTTCCACTATAAATATTTAATTTGTGGAGGCAATTCAACTGCTTCATTTGTCTGAATGGTTTATCAAGTTGCCAGATTTTTGACAATCTCTGTGTCACTAAATATATGCTGTATTTTTCATTCATATGTTTTGAATCTTGCAAAATAGACACTAAGCTAAATTCTACCAGTAGTCTAAGGAGTACATACAGTGTGTCTAGCAGGTGCATACTTTTTTGGGGGAGGGGCTGAAATACCAATAAATGCTACCCCCTTATAGATAGAAGTGTCTTACTGGCTTGTAAAACAAGAAGAAAATTGTGAAGGCCCTTTAAAAAAGCCCCAAAATGTGTCATTGCACAAACAAAACCTCTATTACATTTGCCAATGGACATTGTTTGATTAATAGGAGAGTGAGCAGAGTATATTGGAAAGATCCAAGAAAACCAATTCTGGAAACTTATACTGTCATTCCATCTCTGTCACCAAGTAGTCATGAGACCTCAGTTCAGTGCCTTCATTTTGTAGGACCTTTCTTTTTCTCAATATGAAAATAAGGAGGGTTGTATTCAATGGTCTTGAACCCTGTTCTAAAAGAATATATATAGTCAGTATGTCTTAGCTTTTGGTGGTTGATTCTCCTAGGCTGGAAACATACTTCCAATGACTACAGGAGATTGAATATAATAAGCCCTAATTCTCCCTCTTTGTAGTATATTTATTTCAGCTATTTGACTGAGCCCTGGACAGTTATGTATCTTCAAACACATATTTTTTAGTAGCTAGGACCATTCAAAGCCTAGTATTTTCTACAAAGTAGCTATCTAATGAATGGTTGTTCAATAAATTAATAGCCATCTAGGAGGCACAGAGACCACATGCTGCCCTTGGAGTCAGGAACAACTGACTTTGATTCTAGTGTCAATTTTTGACTATGTAAATAACCCTTAGCAAGTTATTTAGCATTAGCCTCAGTTTACTCATCTGTAAACAGGGATAATATTATCTACCAAACCAGGTTGTTGTGAGGATAACATAACAAGCTTTGCAACATTAAAGTTGTATATATTAATCCAATTTTCAGCTATAGACAGCAATATATTTGAATGATATTTTTTTCCAATGACAATAACTCCCTCCCCAGATGAATTCATGATTGTTTCCCTTCCTTTGTATGCTTTGTTTCACTATAAGAGGAAGTCACCTTTGGAGTCCCCTCTCCTACCAGTGAATCTTTTCCCTAACTTTTTGGCTCCTGCCTACCTTAGAAGATGTAAAGACAGAACATTTGTTTCCATACTTGATAAGCTGGACTTTGATCTTTTTGAGAATTAGCAAGAGAATTCCTAATTGTTCTTGACTAACACAAACAAAACATAATTTCTCTCCTTACTCTGATGAACTCACTAACCATCTTGATTAAATCCAATATCACAGAAGCATCAAAAAATTATATTCTCTACAAAGTAGCTAAAATTCACATAAATCTCTTCCATGTAGTTTTACATTTGACTCTCTCAAGTCTGATCCGACTGTGAAAGAGAAGAATGAAAGACAGGAATTAAAGCTATATGAAAGCTCTAGGGACAGCCTCTATCCAATCCCATTCCCAATTGTTACTGTCTTCTGATATACAGGAAACAAAGATTTCTCTCTCTCCCTATTTTCCATAATCTAGTGTAGTCCAGATCAACATGGATATTTCATTTCTTTCTATCATTTCAACTCTGCCACCAGATATAATTGATCACTCATTTCCAGTGTGGAGTCAATTTCTTTTTTATGTTTTATGTCATTCCTTGCAATATCTTTAGGTTTCTAGGAAGATTCTATCTCACTTTTTCTTGTAGTTTCAGTATTTATTTAATGTTTAGCACAGACATTACCAAACCATAACACACACACACACACATATCCTTATACTTAAATATTATTCAATGGATTGCTTCTGTTTATTTCATCCCTCCAACATGACCAATTTCTTCAAGCTTACTCATCCTAAGGTCTTTCTTATACATGTATTTTTGCATGTAGTCAACAGAGGATACAATAAGACACAATGACATAATTTTTCTAATTTTTTAAAGCATTGGATCTACCTTTAGATTTAGACTTGAAACATTGGATCTACCTTATTGTCCATCATTTATTCATCATTTACCTGATTTTCAGGTTATACTTACCTTTCATCTAGTGGTTAATATTAATTATGAATATTATTAGAGTATGAACATCCTATATAATAGGCATTGGATCTGTGATTTCATTGATATTAGAAATTCTCAGATGAAGGGTTCCATGACTTGCCCAGCACTGCATAGCCAGTATGTGACAGAGTAATGGCTTGACCCAGGATTTCCAGATTCTGAAGATGGTTGATAATGAAACCTTTCACTGACTTGTTATATTGTTATAGAGGTAGGTTTCTCAAAAAGAGTTATGATTAAATATTTGTCATTCTTCAGATAGAAGCTGAAAATATTGATGTAGCAAAGTTTAAAACCTCTGGAAACATAAAGGTTTAGCAAGAAAAAAAAAGCATGCACCATTTACTTAATCAGTGATGGAATGAGAAACTGGATTAAACTAATGATTTATTTTGTCCAAGGAACTCACAGGTGAGTAACCTCCCTCTACTCATGCAGGTTGATTCCTTTTCTCCTCTACACAGTTTTAGAGAGTTTTTCAGATCACTGAGAGTTTAAGTGACTTGCCCAATGCCATACATGTAAGCAATATGTGTGGGAAGCAGGTCTTAAACACCGATCTTCTTGGCAGAAAGGCCAGTTCTTTGTTCCAAAATGTCATGCCATGTTCCATTTCCATAATTGATAGAGAATTTCTTAATTACTCTCCAAAAACAATTTTATGTGATCAGTCCCACACATATGATATATATATATATATATATATATATGAGTGTATATATTTGTACTTACATATGCAGATATGTGTATATATTCTTTTATTAGAAATTAAATGAAGAATATCTGTATCTGGTATCTCCATGGGCCACTTTAACAAAGGAAGCATTTCCATTTCAATTCTGCACTGCTTATGGGGTTGGATTTTGGGGGGGGGTGGTGGGCTTTCTTTGAATGTATTAGAACCTTTTTTAAAAAATAGAATGCTTCTATAGAAATTAGTTGAGATTGAAGACTTGAAGCTAATAAAGGAATAGTGACTCAGCTAAATACCCACTTCTCACCCCTTTTGTAGGATATCTTTACTATTCCCCCACAATGGCTATTACCTTCCTCTTTGAAATTTCTTTAAAAAAAAATCTACGCATCTCTTCTATGTCTGTAGTTTTCAAGATGTTGTCTCCCTCTTTAGATTTTTATCTAATTGAGGGTAAGAATTCTTTTTTTTCATTATTTATATCTTTAGCCCTTAGAACAGTGCCTAGAATATAGTGTTTGATAAATATTTATGGGCTGAATATTGTCTTACTTGTAGAAACTGAGCATTGTGTATCAAGGAGATATCATGTTTGATGTCCCGGCAGGCCCACTTCCTCCCATTGGGTCTGGCACAGGGCATCTGTTCCACATAGTCATGCTAAATTGTGAATTTATGATAACTGTCAGAATTTTCATTGCCTTTGAGTCACCTACAATTTTGATTCATCAGAAATCATGGTATTCCATTAATTTCTTCCCTATAATAACATTAGAAAGATATGATTGGTAAAAAAGGAAGATTTTTATTTTTATATTGGTAATCACATGAGGATACAACTGTGCAGTTTCCAAAATACATTCCAGCCCAGCTAATTTATCCTGTTAATTTCTCAGCCCAACTCATTGCCTACCTGTATATTTTTCTTTAAATTATCTATCTGAATTATCAATCCCATCTATTATCTTTTTCTTTGTTTCATACACACACACAAACACACACAATCACTCATTTAGTCACCTACCTAGCTATTAATTTTTCTGTCTAATTATGGAATTATGGATTTAAAACTAGATGAGGCTTTATAGGTTATCCCAACCCAACCCCCTGTAAAGCCAAGCACAAGCAGCTCTCCAGAGGACTGCTGCTGTGAATAGCTTAAATTTCTGATCACATAGTATAGCGAACTCTATTTGTTCAGCAGTAAACTAAAGCAAAACATTCACAGAAACCAAAGTACAGCATTCACAATGATATAACATAACAACTTATCACTAAAGTGACCACATAGTTTTAAAACAAAAGATATCACTCCGTAAGTCCTTAACTCAAGCATCCTTAGGAACAATCCTCATTAAGGAATACAAACTACAAATGTCTTCAACCCCTAGTTCACATTGCCTTATTCTCATCAGTCAGAAAAACTTTTTTTCTTCTTGATTGGAGACTAACTTCCAATCATCCTTAACTCAATCATTCTCAAGGTGTACAAGTTCTTCCACCCCTAGGTCACAGTAAATCATGATCTTGGCAGCCAGCACTAAGTACCCAAGGAAAGGTCCTTTCATCTTGACTTGCTGCTGGCTCCCAAACTTCATGGTTCCTTTTCCAGGTTCCCAGCTCTCCCAAATTCACCCAAATATCAGCTGGATTCACAGGTAGTCCAACTCCTCATCCAGTTCCTCATACAGTTCCCATTCCATCCTGATGTTCACAATGACTAGACCACGTCAAGCCTTTCACAATTTCTGTTTCTGGGAAGACAAAGCTTAACAATAACATTAGCCACAATAACATTCATCTACATTGCCGGCACCATCATCAATTCATTTTCTGCCTGTGAAATCAACAAAGACCCAAAACAAGGTCTGAGAATCAATACAAATCATCAGTATAGTCCCAGGACCTCTGAAAACATCAGTAAAACCCTCCTCCAGGATTTCTGTAAACAGACAATGAGAAAATCCTCTTTCAGGGCTTCTGAACCAGCAGTAACTTCCCAAGGCTTCTGCAACAACAACAATGTACTCTATCAACAGACAGATCTGACAAAGTAACATCAACACAGACAGACAAAATGCAGGCTGCCACAGCCATGCTTCCTCCCAGTTCTGCTCAGTCCCAGCTGCACTTGAGCTTTTATCTGCTGTTAGCTCCTCCCTGTTCTGCCCACCTCTTAAGTCCTTCCTGTTCCTATCTTTGGCAAGTCTCTCCCACTGTGGACTTCACAGATTCTGTTTCTTAACAAAGACTTGATATAATCAGGGAAAGACTCAAAGACACTTGAACTGAAACAAGGTGGTAAATAATTAAGTAACTGAAACAAGCCACTAAGTACTTCTTTGCTTTCCATTACACCCCCTCCCCTCCTCAGTTCATAGGTTATGGAAATTAGGAGCGGTCTTAACTTGTTCTTGGTCACATATGTAATACCTGGAAAAGCTTAGTTTTGAATTTAGGCCCTCCTACCTGAAATACTGCATTTTTATTCTGTTGATAAAAAGTGAGATTCTTATCCTTTTAAATGAGTTTTATGTTTTGTTTTGTTGCTGTTATTTTCCAGCCTCTTTCTTTTTCAGTTTGAGAAGATAGACTGTTATATTTCCAAGACCTAAATATTACCTTGATAGTATTTAGCACAGCTTTGATGGCACAATCTATGATCTGCGAATTTTGAGGCTTCAATATTAACAGGGTATCCATCTATTCAGACTATGTCCCAGATGTCCTTAATGAACATTTTATGTGAATGTAACTTTTCCTTGGATAGATTGATGTTAATACTCTTTATTCTCAGTGAAGCATTGACTAGATTATTGGAACACCAGACTGTGCCACACTATGTGATACCATAAACAACAGGGGTTGCCAATTGAGTGGATATGAGGGGAGGGAGAGAGAGAGAGAGTGGTCATATTACATATCTCTAACTTTAAAATATTAAAATCTGTGTTATTAACAAAATAATGTTGTTCTCAAGAAACATAAAAGTTTAAAGAAAAGACAGATTATTTTTGGAAAAGCAATGACTTCCACATTGGAAATATTGAGTTTGATGTGCCAATATGACATCAAGGAAGAGATGCACATCAAGTAATAGGGGGTAGAAATAATATTTAATGGGCGGCCAGGTGGCTCAGCGAGTAAGAGCACTGACTCCAGTATCAGGACGACCTGGGGATAAAATCTGGGCTCAGATACTTAGCACCACACCCAGAAAAAACTGACCATGTAACCTTGATCAAGTTACTTAACCCTGATTGCTTAAAAATAAATGAATAAAAAGGAAAAAAAGAAATAATATTTAAAACTGATATTAATAATGAATTTACATTTGAGCATCATCTACTTAATCATGGTAATTAGAACTATAAGATTAGATGAAACCTTTGAAGAAGAAGACAGTATAGAAGAATGAGAATTGGGTCCAAAACAGAACCTTTTTTATATATCCATACTAAATTGGATAGGAAATCCCTATTGAGCTTACAAAGTAGAATAAAGAATAAATAATTCAACTTAATTCAATAAACAAATTAATTCATTTATAAGAATTTACTCAACATGGACCCATGGAAGTATCAGCTAATCAGAGTTCAAAGTTCAAAGAAAGTAACAGAAAGTCAATGGAGATGGTTTCTGGGTAGTTTTGTTGTGAGAGAGGATGATATTAATAACCACTCAGAGTTATGTTCTTTAAGAAATCCTTTTACTCTGTAAAACTATCAGAGTAGTATACTACATCTAGAGGATATGCCAAAATTTAAATGAAACATATTACCTGGTCCTATGGAACTTATAGTTTGAGTGGTGAAAGAAAATAAAGATACCAGCAATAAAAAATAAAGAATAAGAATATTAAAAAGGAAACCAGAAAAGAAATTTAAAAAATTAAACCAGGAAAGAATAATATGAGAGACAAGAACAATTGTTTTTGCCCTTTGTTCTCAAAGAAGACCATGACATCAGGAAGATGATGTCATGACTTTCAATGTTATGACTTGGATTTAAGTGAGGGAGGACTGTAAAAAATCATCAGCCTCACTTTCTCCTCTGGAGCCATCTGACTCAGGTCAGATATAGATCAGGACAACTTGAGAGTGCCCAGGATTTGGCAGGAGATCTTGGCTTTTTAAATCTAATGTCTTTTGGAGTTCTCACTTTGACTGAGGAACTGCCTTTTCAGTGATTAGGGCTGTTTAAGAAGTGAACTAAGGGATGCCTCCTTTAATCCAAATAAATAAATAAATAATCAATCAATCAATCAAATTGGGAGGGGAAGACCTTAGGTTTTCTGACCAAAAGAGTAGCAATTACTATCAACATTCACTCTGAACCCAAAATTGGAGCATAATAGAAAGAAACTGAAGATTTTGAGCACATGAATGACATCAACAGATTCACATGGGAAAATAAAAGATAATGCTCTGGGCATGGAATAGTCAGTCCTTTCAGGAGGTTTTTATCCATTGTTAATGAAGGTCTATAGTGCCATTTGCTGACATTTGTTCATATTCCTTTCAGTCAGTGAGTCAAAGAACCAGCCAAAAAGGATTTATTAAGCATTACTATATTCTAACTGTTCTTGTTCAATCATTTTCAGTTGTCTTTGACTCTTCATGACCCCATTTGGGGTTTTCTAAGCAAAGATAATGGAATGGTTTGCCATTTCCTATCCCAACTCATTTTACAGATGAGGTAATTGAGTTACAAAAGGGTAAGTGATTTGCCCAGGATCACACAGCTAGTCTGTGAGCCTGCATTTGAATTTGGGAAGAAGAGTGTTCCTCAAACCAAGCCTAGAAATCTATTCAGCAGTACACCTAGCTAGGCATTGTCCTAAACACAGGGTATACAAAGAAAAGGGGAGGGCTATCTAGGTTGTGCAGAGAATAGAGCAGCGGCCCTGGAGTAAGGAGGACCTGAGTTCAAATTCAGCCTGAGACACTTAACACACACACCAAAAAACTATCCATGTGACCTTGGGCAATTCACTTAACCCCAATTGCCCTCAAAAAAAGGAAAGAAAGAAAGAAAGAAAGAAAGAAAGAAAGAAAGAAAGAAAGAA
>NW_027185761.1:35310554-35312857 GCF_028583685.1 Petaurus breviceps papuanus | reverse complement strand
AAGAAAGAAAGAAAGAAAGAAAGAAAGAAAGAAAGAAAGAAAGAAAGGAGAAAAAAGCCCTATTCTCAAAGAGATAACGATTGAATGGGGGAAGAATACATTCAACCAACTATATATAAACAAATTTATTCTATATAAATTGGCAGTAGTCACAGAAGGAAAATGTATAAAGAATAATGAAAACTGAGGAAGGCTTCTTGGAGAAGGTAGACCATTAGCTAACACTTGAAGACAGTCAGGGAAGCTATGAATTTTAGTAAGAATCAGATGAGATAATAGATATACAACTGAAAAAACAAAACTGGAACACTATGTGTGTGTGTATTTAATCTGTATAATTATGTACTTCATCTATATAAGTATGCATATATATATATACATATATATATATATATATGTATGTATATATGGGCAGCTAGGTGGTACAACGAATAGAGTGCTAAGCCTGGAGTCAGCAAGACTCCTTTTCCTGAGTTCCAATCTCAACTCTGACACTTTTATTGACTGTTTGATCCTAACCAAGTCACTTAATCCTGTTTGCCACAGTTCTTTATCTATAAAATGAATGGAAGAAAGAAATGGCAAACTACTCTAATATCTTTGCCATGAAAGTAGAAATGGGCCAACAAAGAATCTGACACTACTGAAAATGATTGAACAATACTATATATGTATGTGCAAGTACGTGTGTTTCTGTATACAAATAAATATACATTTCTACTAGTGCTATTCTGAATTTGGTGATCTACCATTTATATTTCTTCATCCTTTTTTAGAATGACCTCCCTGTTAACTATTGCAACTTTTTTTCTAGCCCACTCACTTCAAAAAAATATATATATATATATTCTTTTACTTAGAGAAAACCAGAGAAAAAATAGCCATTAAAGAGTGGTGCCTTGTTCTACTCATTCTTGGCAGTGGTCCTATCCCTTCTTTAATCTTCCCTTCCCCTTACCAAACCTTCCAGCATGGAGAAATCTTAAGGAGAATTTGCCTTTGTGCCTGAGGCTATGGGAGAGCACAGTTATCCAGAACTGGTAATTATCCCCAAAGCTATTTAGGAAGCAACATCACTGTAAGAGAAAGGAGGTCTTGTGGCAGACTGGAGCCCCTTGGTAGGGGAGGCAGGGAGTGTGCTTCTGAAAGGGAAGTGTGATTCAGGAATACTTAGTTTATATAAGGGACATACTGAGCGGGAAGAAGAGAGAAAAGACAACAAATGATGAGATTGGCCTACCCTCAAACCAAGACTTTTTGTTGTGAAAAAGAGTTATTTAAGAAGAATAACTGTGTGTTGAGAAGCTTGGGGCCCCAACAGTGATTCTGTGAATTGAGCCTGGACTAGCTGCCAAAGGAAGAAGGGCCGTTAATAGCCTAACTCTCCATTGAATTCTGACACACTACATACAAATTCCCAAGCCCTGCTACATCACATTTCAGAAATATCAATTGGAGGCGCAAAGAGGAACATGTTATTGATAAAACTGAGTTTTGTGCCATCTATCTGAGTCATCATTTATTGAGTCCTTATAGGAAAAGAGACTAAATGAAGGAGGTATAATAGCAAAAGTTTTTGTACAGTGCTTTAATTTTTCCAAAACCCTTTAAAATATTATCATTTGATATTTACAGAAATCCTGGGAAATAAATTCTGTTGTTATCCCTATGTTGCAGATGAAAAAAAAAAACTGAGGCAGAAAATCGTCAAGTGACTTTGCCAATCCCAAAGTTAATAACCGTCTGAGTTATAAGCAGAACTGAGGTCTTCCTGAATCTAAATTCAGTACTCTATGTATTACTCCATCCAATTCTTTTCAAGGGCCTTCTGGTGAATCTATAAATTCAGGAAGGAATAAGAAAATGTGCATTAATTCAAGTTAAAACAAAATTAAAAATCACACCCCTATGTTTTTTGACCCTTTGTCTTTACTCAACTTCATCTCTCCTGACACTTTTCAATAATGTCTCAGATCTCTTCAACTTCCTTACATCCTTGTCATAGTCATGAAATTTGAAGATCCCTTTGTATTGCTAAGCAGAGGTTCTTAGCACCTATTTTCAAATTAAGCGTCTGTAAATGAAACAGAAGGTATGATCCCAGTTGTTGGCATAACAGGAAGGGGTTGAACAGGGAACCCCTATTGCTGATGTAGCAAGAAGGGGCTGAACAGAGATGAGATATACAGCATTTAAGGAAGAGCACAAGCTGGACACTCATAATTTCTTGGGGTAAACATTATGGAGGCAGAGCATCTGCTGAGAGAGAGAGAGAGACAGAGAGAGAGAGAGAGAGAGAGAGA
>NW_027185761.1:35302974-35310454 GCF_028583685.1 Petaurus breviceps papuanus | reverse complement strand
GAGAGAGAGAGACAGAGACAGAGACAGAGACAGAGACAGAGACAGAGAGAGAGAGACAGAGACAGAGACAGAGAGAGAGACAGAGACAGAGACAGAGACAGAGACAGAGAGAGAAAATTTCTATCAGCAAGTATCTGGATTCTGGGCTGCTACTGCTGAAGACTGAACTGAGATCTGAGAACTGGGAACTGACACAGAGCTTGGACTTGTGGTGGCAAGTCTTTCAAGGGCCAGCTGGAGCTGCCAAAGACCGAGGAAGCATGACTGGGGTGCTGGTATTTTGTACAAATGTTGTTGTGGCTTCGTTAAGCCTTGTCTTCCCAGGAACAGAGACTCTAAAGGATTTGAGATGGACTGGATTCTGTGAGCTCCAATGTGGAGCAGAACTACACAGCTGGACAAAGAGCTGGGAGCTGGTTGCCTTTGAACTCAGGTAGCAGTTTGTTAGATTCAGGTGGGAGCTGGGTCCATGGAGGAGGAACCATGGAAGCTGAAAGCCTGCCCCAAGTCAAGATGAAAAGACCTCTCTGTGGGTACTGAGTAGTGACTGATGAAACTGACTGAGCAGTGACTGATGAAATAGAATACTGAGTAAATTATAATTTAGTTGTGACCTAGGGTGGATGGCTTTTGTACTTTCCACTACCCCTTAAGAGGATACTGAGTAATGGCTGTTGAAGTTGTTACTTAATTGCACCCCATGGGTAGAGAATTTGACTTTTATAATTTGTGACCCTTAAGAAACCACCTTAAGGATGATTGAATGACTGAGTTACTAAATGATTGTACTTTGTTGAAAACTATGTGAGCACTTTGGTGAAAGCTATGTGGCCATTTTAGTGATAAGTTGTTAAGTTGTGACATGGTGAATTCTGGGTTTTGATTTTCTGTGATAAGTTGTAACATTCTGAATCTTGTTCCTTGATTTTCTGTAAATGTTTGCTGTGATTTGTTATTGAATAAATTGAGAGTTCACTATACTATGTAATAAGAATCTTGAAAGCTGTTCACAGCAGCAGTCCTCTGGAAAGTTGCTCATGTGTGGCTTTACAATCCTCCATTCATCTGTGAAAGTGATTTGCCTAAAATGCATTCTGACAATATCACCATCCTCAACAAACTTCAATGGCTCCCTGAAGCCTCTAGAATCAATAAATAATCCTCTGTTTGGCATCCAAAACTCTTCATTACCTAATATCTTCCTACCTTTCCAGTGTTCTTATACTTTACTTCTTGAGACCAACTCTTCTGTTCCATGACATTGGCATCACTATTATTCCAGAAATAAGACAGTCCATCTCTTGCCCTGGGCATTTTCTCTGTTGCCAAAATTCCATGACTGGAATGGTCTCCCTCCTAATCTCCTCAGAGTTTTCCCTGTTTCCTTCAAGTTCCATCTAATATTTCACCTTTTACAGGAAGACTTTTCTTACCCTTTTTAATTCTAGTGCTTTCCCTTTGTTAATAATTTTCTCTTTATCCTATAAACAGTTTATTTTACATAGTTGTTTGCATGTAGTCTCCCCCATTAAAATGTAAGGTCCTTGAGAACAGGGACTGTCTTTTGCCTTTTATTGTATTCTTGGAACCTAACATATTGCCAGGCACATAATATATGTATAATAAATACTAACTGAATAATTTGCTGATACACTAACTTTACATGGGATCCTTTAACTCTCTTGTATTTAATATGTAACCCATCCTTTTAACATTTTCTTTATGTGTATTTTTTAAGTCTAAATTATTCCATGAGTTTCAATTTATGCATTTCGGTCTCTTTAGAAAAATTCAGTTTTTCTTCCATATCAGAATCAGTTATATTTGTCATCAGAATTCCATTCCTCAGAGCTTAGCAATCATCTAGGTCCAATTGCTCTGGAAGAGAATTTCATGCCATTGAATTATACCAATATTTTCTCTAAGATCTTCAGAATCTGCTCTCAATAAATTTAAAGCACTCAAGTTATGTCAGTTTTTCCTTTTTACCATCATGTATTCTAAGAGAAAATGGCCATTTCCACTTTTTTGATAAGTATTAGCTTCTGAAAAGCATTTCCTTTTTCACTTCCTTTTTAAAAATATAACTATTAATGAATTGTCAAGAATTTAGCAGTTTTGAAAGAACTCCATTAGATATTGGTACACTTGAAATCTCTATCACTACTATATTATTCTTTAATGCTTACATTGTCATATTTTTTTTATTCATCACATTTTTCCTCCTTCTAACCAAAAATTCTGTGGTATACATTCTTCTCAATTTTCTTTCTCTCCACTTATTGTCATGTCCACCAACTCTAGTTCTAATAACTATTTTTGTCAGAAAATTAAGTCTTAATACAATATTTCAAAGTCCTTTAACCATCTCACCAAGTTTCCATTCTCTATTAAAAATATTTAACAGATTATTCAAATGGTATAGTCAGGAAGTTCTTTCTCAAATTGACCCTTTTCATCAAATCTCTTCTTTCCAATCTGTCCTAGAGATCTTCTCCAAAGTGATTTCCCCAAGGTAAAGATAAAACCATAATCTCATGTGCTTTGTAGTTTTGTGTTACATATAAAATAAAATACACACTCCTTTTTGTCATTTAAAGTCTTTCACAATCTATCTCCACTTCAGAACTTATTAAATTGTGATTCTTTCTATCCAACTGTTCTATTTATTCTACTATGTCATCTAGGTCTATATCTACATGTTTATCTTTTTCCATATCTACATTGACACCATCTATGCAATCTATATTGATATTATCTCTATCTATGCCACTCTCCTTAATCCTTAAGCATATTTCCCAATGAAATTTTCACCATTGTCCTAAGTGTATTCCTTTACTTGTTCTTTTAAATCACTGCCTAACAAGGTATACATTGACTTAGGTTGAAGAGTCCCAACAGGTCTGACTTAGAATTATAGTAATTTGTCAATTTGATAAGAGATATACTTCAAGCTACTTAATTTCTTTCTATCCACAGTGAGAGATTACAAAGTGACCATGAAAGAATATATTTTCTTGTCTATAGATACAGGATTATGACAAATTCTATAGTTATCTCCTCTGAAGACAATCTGTGAGCCAACTTTTCATTTATTCCAAGCCCTTCATGACTACTGCTTTTCTTCACAGCAATACATTGAATATGTTTATGATCCCTTTTATCCCTAAGGTATTAATTAATTGTTCAGTCTACAGAGGTTTTATATAAAAAGTAGCAAAAGCAGGTGAAGAAGGGAGACAGCCAGGTAGCACAGTGAGTAAGAGCACCAGCCACATAGTCGGGGTGACCTGGGATCGAATCCAGGCTCAGACACTTAGCACCACACCTAGAAATAACTGGCCATGTAACCTTGAGCAAGTTACTTAACTCCAATTGCTTAAAAAAAAGTAAGTAAAGAGCTGTGTTGAGTGTTTCCATTGTTTTCCTTCCTTTTTTTCCATCTTGCCCTCCCTTCATCATCACTGGTGATATAAACATGAATTGCAGAGGCCCAAGTGCCATTTTAAAAGTTTTTTATTGCTTTCATGTATTTCATTTTCTAGAAATTACTCAACAGGAATGAAATTCCTTTTCAGTACCCTTTTCAAAGTTATCTAGCTTCAGTTTTGTCCAACCACCACAGACTATTGTCAAAAGCTAATACTCAAAGTTATTTTTTTCCAAGTTGTAAAAAGCTACAAGATCATCCACTTTGTTGACCTGACTTTGGAGAAATGAGAATCACCTTCATTAGAAGGTCATGTACTAGAAGAAGACCTTAAGTGACAAATACATATAGTAATTTCTGTAGGCTTAAAGAGAGATTTTTCTATATATTTAAGTAAATTATCTGTATAATGGTATTTTTGTATTATATCAACCCTTGTCTTCAAAAGATCATTACAATTATAATTTATGAATTATTATATTATCTTAAATATGTGAATAAAACTTGAAATAGTCATCATTTAAAGCTTCACTTATTTATGCAAATACATTTTAAAAGATAAAATTTAAAAGTTACCAGAACAGTCTAAAGAACAAGAGTCAGAAGTCATGTTTTATTTATACTTTGACACTAGCAAGCTATGTGAACTTTGACAATTAACATAATCTCATTAGACTTCACCTGCAAAGTAAAAAATAAATAAATAAATAAACTGGAATTAATGATTTATATGTACTCTTACAGATCTAATGTATGGTTCTAGAAATAGGATAATAATTCATTTCATTGAAACATTCTATAATTAAGGAAAATACTTGTTTTCTTTACAAAAGAAATGTACATGAAGGATGAACAGGAGAAGGAAAAATTTTAGGAGGAAGATGATCTGAGTTCAAGTTCTGACTTGTTCCTACACTTTTTGTGTGACCTTAAACAAGTTGTTTAATCTTATTGTACTCAATTTAGTCATTTAATAATGAGGGGGTTGGGCTAGAAGGCTTTGAAATCCCTTCCAAATCTGAAAGTTTGATTTAAATATCAGATAACCAATGAGTTATATAATTGAATTTAAATAATCTACAATAAATATATATAGTATATAAATATAAATATTAAAGAAAATACTTGCCAATGACCAATATTCTTTGCTCTCTTCCCAGTCAATACCAGAAGAACTGCAGAATGGAGAAGGATTTGGATATACCATCGTGTTTCGGCCAGTCGGCTCCCTATCATGGATTAAAGAATCAGTGGCTTCTGTGGAAGCCTCAAAGTATGTGTACAGGAATGAAACACTTATACCTCTCTCCCCCTTTGAAGTAAAAGTGGGTGTGTATAACAATGAAGGTGAAGGCACATTGAGTCCAGCAACCATTGTGTACTCAGGAGAAGATGGTGAGCAGCAAAGCTTCATTGAAGAATCATATATGGTTTAAATTTGACCATAAATTGTGATAATGCCAACTATTCCTTCTTTCTTGTGATCACAGAGCCTCAGCTGGCCCCAACTGGAGCTTTTGTACAGAGCTATTCAGCCTCTGAAGTGGACATTTCTTGGAATGCCATTGCCTGGAACAGAAGCACAGGACGGGTGCTAGGTTATGAGGTAATATGTGCTCAGTTAATACAGAAATGTATTTAGAAACAGATATTTCACAGTTCTGCCATCTAACTTAACCCTCGAGACTGCTAAAGTCAAACAAAATGGACAAAATAAAATTCTGTCTGTGTTTGCATGTGTGTATGTTGCCCCCTAGGAGATATGATGATGTCCATGTGCCCCTTTTCAAAATAAGGATTTAAAAGGCATAAAATAAAATATATAGTATTACAAAATAAGCAAAAATGTTTACAAATAGTTATTAAAATTTGTTTTAAAAAGCAAGTTTCTAGATTCCCAATTAAGAATTTTCTTCTATATGGGGCTACTAGGTGGCGCAATGAATAGAGCAATGACCTTGAAGTCAGGAGGACCTGAGTTCAAATACGGAGTCAAACACTTAACACTTAATAGCCATGTGACCTTGGACAAGTTACTTAACCCTAATTCCCCTGCCTTCCCCCTCATAAAAAAAAAGATCATGCACAAATTTATGGATGCATCACTGGACCTTTTCTTTTTGTCCTTTATTTAATTTAAAAGGAAATAAACAAAAAATCCATATTCCCCTCTAGGACCTGGGCTGTCACCATCATGATCTGAAAGGAAATCAGAGTCAAGTACAGGGAGGGCTTTGACTTGCCTGATATGCTCTGATCCTTACATCAAGTTCAAGGTGCCTTGCTTCTTCAGTTCGGATGACTTGCCTGCTCTGTGGTTGATGACTTGTGGTATTGACAGACCCCATCTCCACAAGAGCTGATTCCCTAGATGATAGCTAAAAGGCCTGTGATTGAAAGTAGGACCAGTGGTCTAGGAAGTGATTTGACTTCCAGAGCTCCTGTGTCTATGTCAGTTTGGTGTCAGTTAACCAGCAATTGTCATTGATAGTGGAGAGGAAGTTGTTTTCCATCTCCTCATTATATATACGCGTGCACACACACACACACACACACACACACACACACTGTTTATATGTATGTAGGTATGTGCGTATTTGTGTGTGCATGTATAAACCCAGTGTTCTTAAACCTTTTTGCTAAGTTGGAATTATACTATATTTTTGTCTCTTCTTTATGAATATTCATATTATCTTTTGAAGTGATAATTTCAATGATAAAGTAAAGTATCTTCTTTAAAATCAATAAGTTGGATGCTCCCAATTCTTACTCCTTTCAAACAAGTTAGCAAATATTTGGAAATCATGAACTCCCTCTTTGTTTTCAATGATAGGTCTTATATTGGACAGAGGACTCAAAGGAAACCAGTGCTGGTAAAATCAGGGTCAGTGGAAATACAACAACCAAAAGCATCACGGGGCTAAAGGCCAATACTGTGTACTTTGCAGCAGTGAGAGCCTATAACACTGCAGGAACTGGGCCTTCAAGTGATCCAGTGAATGTCACTACTAAAAAATCCCGTAAGTATTTAAGCAAACTCCATGCATAGGTAGATTGCATTCGTCTATAGAGAGAAAAATATATGGAATATATATGTGTATATTGTGCACCAGCCCTGGAGTCCAGAAGATCTCTGTTCAAATCCAGTTTCAGACACATACTAGCTGCATGACCATGGACAAGTTATTTAACCATGTTTCCCTCCATTTCCTCATCTGTAAAATGAACTGGAAAAGGAAATAGCAAATCAATACTGTACCTTTGCCAAAAATACTCCAAAGACTCAGAGTTGGGCACTACCAAAGCAAATCAACAACAGCAAACATGTGAATACACAGAGATAGGTTTAGATGTGAATGTAGAGCAAGGGATAGATCATTTCATTGATACATAGACAGTCCTTCAGCTTCTGTAAGAAACTGTTGGATTATTTTTTTTGTCTAGAGGAGACTAAATTGTTTATAGTATAACATGAGACTAATTTGAAATTGTATTCCTGGTTACAGATTCTCAAAAAAAAAGGGTGCCTTATGTCCTACAGGTGACCCTGAAAACTGAAAATTCTGAATGTGTTCTCTTATCCAATCTTCTTATTTAAATCAAAAGCTCATATAGGACAGGTGCCATATCTTAATAGTTTTGTTTTGTTTTGTTGTTACACTTTCAAAGAGTAGCATTAATCATTGGACAAGTCTAAGAGATATTTGCTAACTGAATTATCAATTGTTTGGCCATTTTTTTGTGCCTGTCAATGGCTAACTGAGCTATTAGAGATCACTATAATAATCAACGAAAACAACAACCAAAAGAAATAAAGAAAAAACACAATTCCATTACTATTACAACAATTTTAAAACTTAACCTCTCTCTCTCTCTTTCTGTCTCTCTGTCTGTCTCTCTCTGTCTGTCTCTCTGTCTCTCTCTCTGTGTCTCTCTTTCTCTCTCTGTCTCTCTGTCTCTGTCTCTCTTTCTCTCTCTCTCTCTATCTCTCTCTCTGTCTCTGTCTCTCTGTCTCTCTGTCTCTGTCTCTGTCTCTCTCTCTCTCTGTCT
>NW_027185761.1:35298139-35302503 GCF_028583685.1 Petaurus breviceps papuanus | reverse complement strand
TCTCTCTCTCTGTCTCTTTCTCTCTCTCTCCCTCCCTCTCTCTCTCTGTCTCTCTCTCTCAATGTCTCTGTCTCTCTCTTTTTCATACAAGTGCAAATAGCAGCACATTTGCTTTCCCAAATTAGCTCAAATTCTCTGTATTATAGTTGATTCTTTATTATTTCTACAGTATGTAGAAAAAAGAAAAGCAGCTCTTGAACAACACTTACTGTCCAATTTACAACAATAATAGTATATAAATGTATATTCATTTACACAGAATTAAACTGATTCAAATTTCTAAATGGTTGCCTCTGACCATTAAGTCCAATAACAATCCCCACAGCACTGTGTAAAATCTGATTGTTATCCTTCATGTTGGAACTTTACAAGCTCTTGGCCCTCTGTGAAGTCATGCACGTGCAGCTTTCAAGGGGACTAATGCTGTGAATAGCTTTCAAGATTCTAATTACATAGTATAGTGAATTCTCTTTTCAACAACAAATTAGAGCAACACATTCACAGAAAATCAAAATACAGCATTTACTATATTACAACTCAACAATTTATCACTAAAATGGTCACATAGTTTTCACCAAAGTGGTTATATAGTTTTAAGCAAAATACATTCATTTAGTCAATCATGAAATACTTAATTCATTCACAAATTATAAGTCAAAGTTCTACACCCTTAGGTCAAAGTAAACCATAATCTTCTTACTCTTACTCAGTACACAGTATCCAAGTAAAGTTTTCTTTCAGCTTGACTTTAGGCTGGCTCTCCGTTTCCATGGTTCCTCTTCCATGTTCCCAGCTCCAACTGTCACCTGGGTTTAAAGGCAGGCAGCTCCCAGTTCTTTGCTTATCTCTTTGTCCAGTTCTTCATCCAGTTCCCATTCCGTATTGAAGTTAGCAGTGTCCAATACACCTCAAGTCATTCACAGTTCCTGTTTCTGGGAAGGCAAAACTTGACAGAGCCACAATATTCATACATATCAACGGCACCATCATCAATTCACTATCTGTCTGTGAAATCAGCTCCAACCCACCAACAAGGTCTGAGAATTCAATACAAATCATCAACATAGAAATCAACACAGACCCACAAACAAGGTCCAAAGTGTCAACACAAATCATCAGTAAAGTCCCAGGACCTCCAAAACCCTCCTCCAGGACTTCTGTAAACATGCAACAAGAAAATTCTCTTTCAGGGCTTGCAGTAAGGTCCCAGGGCTTCTGTCCAAAGTACAGCAAACAAACATCAACACAGACAGAGCAGACAAACAGAGTGCCAGGATACCACAAGTTTTCTCCTTTTTGATTCTTCTACCACAAGAGTCCTCTTCTCAGTTCTGCTGTCTGTAGCCTGGAAATTCTCCTTATATATGGTCATTAGCTCCTCCCCTTCCTGTTGCAGTAGTTCATGAGTTCTAGGGTTCACAAGTTGTGGGGTTCACACATTCTGTTTCTTAACAGACTTGATACAAGGCTCAAAAGAAACTTGAACAGAAATAAGGTGTTAATTCAAAAGCTGCTTGCCATTACACCCTCTTCTAGTCCTAGGCAATACCACTGTATACTTGTCCCTGGTTGGAGCTCCAATAGACTGATGCAGATCCAGTTCTGTCAGCTAGAGAAATGCCTGTGTAAATATAGAAAAAGGGTATGGCTCCCACTTGGTTTGAGATCTCTGCTCAGATCTCTTAGTAGTGGGCCTCAGGAAGGACTGGAGGCTGAATTAGCATTTCTCCTTGAGAAACAGCGGCACTCAGATACTTCTTACTTCTTTATCCTTGCACAATACAGACCCTTGAAAATCAAACTCACTTTTCCCTTTGCCAGAGCAACTGCTAGGTACACAGCACTTTCTTAGTCCATTTTGAATCTAACAACCAGTTCTTGAGCTACAACACATTTGGTTCTTGTGCCTACTCCTTAAACAGCTGCATAGTTTCAGACCTGTGCCTGCTGGAGTCAATCATTTCTTGACTGGATATATATCTTCAAGACCAGATACTGTCTCCAAGCCTGAAGTCTTCACTGCTTTCTGGCTAAATCCATCCTCAGTGTACATGGATGTCTATCTTTCTTCCTATGCTGAATTGGTCCAGTAAAATGAGTGTGTTCCACTTTCTTCTTGGATTTTCTGATTATGAATTGGTCTGGTACTCTTTCTAGATGTTTGGTGTAGTGTTTGGGAAAACCAGGTTTCATTGCTTCCTTATTCTCTACTATCTTTGCTAGTGAGTTGTTGTGAGATTTTTCAATAGTTGTTTTTTTTCCCCTGATATTCAAGGATAACTTTAAATAAAAATGTCTATATGAAAGAAACAATTTTATTCTCCATGAGAATATCATTAGTGTTAGATGAAAATGTGATTTTGGAAATGAAATTTATAACTCGATATATGATATTTTATCTTATAGTTAGAAGAGGTAATATTCTCACTGATCGGTCATTTACCTTAACTAGTTGATCAATATCTAAATATATTTCATTTTAAGCAGTCTGAGGCGGAGACAATGAGTAATGAAAAAGCTAGAACCACAAAGTGATCTCTGTTGGAGCAGGGGTGGGGAGAGTCTCTTTGACCTGAACTACCAGATCTGGCTGTCTAATGAACTAGAGCCTAATGTCTAATGAGCCTAAATGAACTAGAAAATTGTACAAGTCTAGATTCATCCCATGTATCCATGGATCAATCATTAGCCTTATTACATAATACTCATAGGTCAGGGTAACTGTCTTTCTAGATCTTTCAGAGATATATCAAGATCACTCTTTGGGAGCCCTGTGGATTAATCATGGATTATCCTCACAGCTTTTCCCTCCAATCCAACAGATATTTATTATGTAGCTAGTATGTATAAGATAGTGTGTTTAAGCCATGTACAAGTATGTATAAGGTACAAGGAGGTAACAAAAAAGGGGAAGCAATGTGTTCTTTGCTAC
Organism: Petaurus breviceps papuanus; assembly: GCF_028583685.1. Lineage (NCBI taxonomy): Eukaryota > Metazoa > Chordata > Mammalia > Diprotodontia > Petauridae > Petaurus > Petaurus breviceps. The sequence continues at coordinate 35,299,571 of NW_027185761.1, read as the reverse complement.
TACAGTACTTGTACCAGTAAGACACAGTGAGTAGAGATGTATGAGTTCAAAAGAATATTTTAATGGGGAAACTCACATAAAAGGCAATACTAAGATTGCTCACTATAGGAAAAGGATAATTGAGAATTGAGAAACTCAAAATTGGATGCCTCTGTTTTCAAAAGTGATATCTTCTTTTCTTGCTGAATGCTTGTTATATTTGACTCAGAATCCTCCCTTCCTTCTGTGAGTGTTCCACAGCAACTTTATTTGAATAGTTCTTGTATTTGGCTTTCTCCAACATGTATCATTCTGTGACAACATTAAAATAGCTAAAAGTAACTAGAAGTGCAGGATAAGGAGGGTAAGCAATTATCCATCTTATTATTGATCCCTACTCAAAGCCTTCATTCAAACTATCGGCGTTCTGTACAGGGGACAATATGAGAGTAGAATAACAAATTTACAAACCTTAATAAAAAGCACTTTAGTTCTTGGACTATTCCCCCCACTCAAATTCTCCAAATACCAATTATCTTCTATGTTCCCTTGTTATCTATATTTGAGGTAGTTTCTTTTTCATGTCATACACTGTAAGATGAATTCAGTGACTTGAGGTAGGCTTGTGTAGCAGGAAGCACCCCAGTATCCCCAGGGTGTTTGCCAAAACAGGTTCTTGGATCTGCTTTGTTAAAGGAAAGCAACGCAAAATGGGTTAACAAGCTTACTTTAGTCAGTCAAATGTGTATCGTTTACCTAGTTCAGGGGGAAAAGGTCAGCACCTTGAACTTCGGAATATACAGACAGAATTATCAAGACAGAGAAACAGATCAAGTAAACAGTTTTCCAAACTGTCCAACCATTACATCCATACCAAATCAACATCTGGGTTTCAAAGCCAGGAGGCCCTGGACAACGGCTTCCCAGAGTTTCCATCTGATCAAATCACAGAACACTTCTCAAAGTGAGCCCCAAAACAAAGCTACACATCAGTGCTTATATAGCCTTTTCCTGGCTCAGAGAATGTAACAACCTTATAGACTCACTGGCCAATCAAAAAATATCTACTGAAAAACAAGCCTCCCACCCCAGGATCCAGGTGCACTTTAGCCTAGGGGCAGGGAATAAGTTTAAATCTGCATTTCCATTATAGCTTGCTAGGTGAAACAGAAGATATACACTGGGCCTGGAGTCAGAAAGACCTGAGATCAAATACAGACTCAGAAGCTTACTATCTATGACACCTTAGGCAAGTCACTTTATGTCAATTTACTCAATTGTATAATGGGAAAAATAATGATACTTGTCTCACAAAGCTCTGAGGATCAATTGAGATGTTTGTAATATACCTCTCTCTCTCTCTCTCTCTCTCTCTCTCTATCTATCTACCCATCTCTCTCTCTCTCTCTCTCTCTCTCTCTTTCTCTCTCTCTCTTTCTCTCTCTCTCTCCCT
>NW_027185761.1:35261686-35298039 GCF_028583685.1 Petaurus breviceps papuanus | reverse complement strand
TCTCTCTCTCTTTCTCTCTCTCTCCCTCTCTCTCTGTGTAACTCTCCATATATACAGATGTATCTGTGTCTATGTAAATATTAATATTTATTGATTGATCTTAGGATGCAGTAAGAGAGCCATGGTACCTAGAATGCAGTAGGTCAGAGTTCTACTGTATTCTAATCTGATTCTGTCACATCTGAAATACTGGAGATGCTAGATGTTACGAAGTACATTGATAAGTTTGATAAAACATAATGGGTAGGAAGAAAAGATCGTGAAAGGTCTCAGTTACATAATGCTTAATTGAAGGAACTAGAGATGTTTAGCCTGAGAAGGAAATAAGGTCCACATTTGTAAGGGCAAGGACGACGGAGCTATACTCATTTAGTGCTTTCTTTGTTACTGAGGAGCAGAGGAAGAAAAATGAGTAAAATCTATCAAACTGTACTTCTTTTGACTGAATTTAAGGAAAATTTCCTAAGATATAGAGGTACCCCAAAATGAAAAGAACAGTATGTGAGGAAGAAATGGGTTCCTCCTTATACAAATTGTTTTAGGAAACAATGGATAACCACATTTATCACAAAAGTTGGAGAAAATTCTCAACCAGCTATACTTTGAATCAAAATGGCATCTGAAGTTACTCCTAACACAAAGATTCTGAAATTTTTCTATTCTAATAGAGATTTACCTAGGTAAAATGTAACTTTCCCTTTCCTTCCAATCTTCTTTCTTTTTTTCTGACTTCCTTTTCACTCCTCTCTTCTCTCCTCTTCAATCCTCTCACTTGACTATGCACTTTAAATAGAATGTAATAAGGTAATTCTGTTATAGCAAATTATTAATATTGAATGGACAGGGTATTGGTTGTTTATTCATTTTATAAGATTATTTGTCAAACCAAATCTTTTTTATTTAGATCCTCCTCTGTGGAATGGAAATGACATTGTTATGCAACATAATTATTTGTAATGAATTTTATTGTCTTGAGACTTCACCTTGGTATGGATTTTGACTGTTTCCTTCACTGTAAGGACAATTTCCAATTTAATTATTCACCTCTCTAAATCAAGTAGTGTTCTTTAAAGATTGTAGTTTAAAGCTGAAGGGGTCCCAGAGGAACCTTGGATAAATTCTCTTATTTTACAGTTGAGGTTTAGAAAGGAGAAGAAGCTTGTTTAAGGTCATGCTGACAGAAGGTGGAAGAGCTAGAATTCTAGCCCAGGTCACCTGAATCCGAATACAGCAATCTCTCTATTTTCTCTTACTATTATGCCACAACATCCAATGCATTGATTAGGACAGAGTCTTAAGAAAGGATTCTGAGAGGTAGAAGTAGAAGTGTCTTGGAAACCAAGTCTACATCTCTCTTTATAGATAAGAAAAGAGAGGCCCCTTGGACATGACTTACCCTGAGGACACATAAGCTAGTAAATTATGAGGTCAAGACTCAAACTCAGTTTCTTTTCTTTCCAGTCCTAAGTTGTTTGGTTGTTGTTGTAGTTGTTGTTGTTGTTGTTTACAATATAGAAATGTCATAAAAATCCCAGGAAGTCATTGGGCTCCATATGTTATCCATATATGTGATAGAACTATTATTTGTCTTTGACTTGGTATTCAGCTTAACCCTAGATACTCAAAGATCCGAAACAGACATCTGAATTCTCCACACAATTAGATTAACATTTAGCAAATTCATCACCTGGATGTTCAGTTCCCTCCAAAACTCTACCTGCCCCATTTGTCTGAAATATAAGTAAATGAAAAACCATGGCATGAATTAAGCCTAGACTCTATCTTAGAAACAAATGGCACTGGGACATCTTCCCCCAATCTTGTCCTTTCTTCTGCCCCAGAGGATTGACACATATCTTGTCCCATGCCTGCAATGTTCTTTTTTTTCACTTTGTTCCCCCTCACTTATTTACCTGTAGTAATCCTTCTTATCTTTTTTTTTTCTTGAACCACTACTTTCTCCATGAAGTCTTTGTTTTTTCCTCCAAGGTAGAAGGGCTTCCCTTCCCATACCCAAAGCTTGTGTGTCCACCTGTTTGACTTCTTTTGTGTCCTAATTAATTCTATCTTGAATCTCATGAGAGTACAGAATAGTTTTTATCTCAGGGGTCAGAAAATTGGGTATCAATTCTTTTTTTAAGCAATCCGGGTTAAGTAACTTGCTCAAGGTTAGATGGACAGTTATTTCTTGGTGTGGTGCTAAGTATCTGAGCCTGGATTTGATCCCCTGGTCATCCTGACACTGGAGCAGGTGCTCTTACTCGCTGTGCTACCTGGCCGACCTGGATCAATTCTTTACTCTGAAATATAACTGAGATCTTAAGCAAACTAATTTCTTAATAACTCCAAGCAAACCCTTAAGATTATACCATTAGTAGAAAACATTCCTACAATGATGAAATAATATGGCTGAAAATGATTCTATGATAGAAAGGGTGGCATAGCATACAGATAATTGGGATCATAATCAGAAAGTCTTGGTTTTAAATCCTGTCTCTGACACATAATAGGAACATGAAACTGCAGAAGCCACTTCAGAATATAAATCCCCCATAAAATGTATAAAAATATAAAGATGGAGTTGTTCATATGTATCTGTAGGGGGATTTTTTTTTCCACCAGAAGTTACCTAACCAATGAAATTGTGAGTGCTAAGAAAACTTTGTACCATCTGTGTGTGTGTGTGTTTGTGTGTGTGCATCTAATATTTCACTGTGACTTTTTTAAAGTTTTTGAGGAGGGAGTGGAGTCAAGATGGCAGAGTAGAAGCAGGACTTCCCCCCAGCTCTGGCTTCCACCTTTCCAATCCATATAAAAAGGGGACTCTAAAAAAAACTTTGGAGGTGCAGGACTGTAGCAGCAAGCACCCCAAGCGTCCTCAGGGTTTGCAGCTACCACAGGGTCTTGGATCTGCTTTGATAAAGGAAAGCAACTCAAAATGGGTTAACAAGCTTACTTTAATCAGTCAGACATATATCGTTTACCTTGTTCAGGGGAAAAGGTCAGCACCCCGAACTTCAAAGCATACAGGCAGAATTATCAAGACAGAAACAGATCAAGTAGACAGATTTCCAAACTGTCCAACCATTACATCCATACCCAGTCAACATCTGGATTTCCACATCTGGGCTTTTCAAAGCTGGGGGACTCTCAACAATGGCTTCCCAGAATTCATATCAAATCACAGAACACCTCTCAAAGTGAGTCTCAAAACAAAGCTACACATCAGGGCTTATATAGCCTTCTCCTGGCTCAGAGAATGTAACAACCTTTTGGACCCACTGGCCAATCAAAAAGTATCTACTGAAATACAAGTCTCCCATCCTAGGCTTCAGGTGCACTTTAGCCTAGGGGCAGGGAAGATCTTCCAAATTTGCATTCCCATTACAAGGACCTAGAAAATGACACAGAGAAACTAACCTCCTGCTGAGGACAGCCTGCCAGGCCAGCAGGAAACAGCCCAGGCAGCACTATGGAAACCTAGCCCAGCCCCACGAGGAGTTTTTAGCCCCAGAGAAGTTCTGACCAGCTGCCTGCCAGAGGCCTCCAGATCAGCAGCAGCTGTGGCCCTTTCTGGATTTATCAACACATAGATGCGCAAGTCAAAGTGAGAGGTCAGTGTGGACTTTGTGACACAGTAAGTGGGAGTGTGTGGCTTTTGCCCCTGGGGTGAGAAGCACCTGAGACTCCAGCATAGCCAGCCAGTACCACTTGGCAGCTTCAGCTTCTGACCTGCAGAGTGTAGGGAGACCAAGCAACCAGTCTGAGGGGTAATCGTTCTTGCTTTAACCTGCTTGGATCTGGATTGCAGTTTAGGGTGGAGGTGCTGGGGTATGTGTCCAGCTTGCCAGAGCATGTGGAGACCTCAGAGAGGGCACCCATCTAATACCTCCAGCAGCTGAGAAAAGCCCAGCATTTCGGACAAAAGCTCCCCTGTCTGGTGGCAGAGTCCTACTGTGGCAAAAAGCCCAGTGTTCAAGTGACTGAGGGGAGACATGACCAGGCAAAGGAAACAAAGCAGAGAGAAGATTCCAACATTAGACTCCTATTTTGGGGACAAAAAGCAGCAAAACATAGAACAGAAGGAAGACAGTGAAGTCAGACCTCCTGCACCAAAAGCTTCAAAGGAAAATACAAGCTGGTTACAGGCCATAGAGGACCTTAAGAAGCAGATAAGAGAAGTGGAGAAAAAATTGGAAAGAGAAATGAGAAGGATGCAAGAAAATTACGAAATAAAAGTCAACAGTCTGACTGAGGAGAATCATACCTTAAAAAATACTCTAACTCAAATGGCAAAAGAGGTTCAGAAAAGCAATGAGGAGAAGAATGCCTTAAAAAGCCAAATTTGCCAGATGGAAAAAGAATCTCAAAAGCTCAATGAGGAGAATCATTGCTTCAGAATTAGATTGAAGCAAATGGAAGCTAATGACTTTATGAGAAATCAAGACGTTGTTAAACAGATCCAAACAAATGAAAGAATAGAAGGAAATGTGAAATGTCTCATGAGAAAAAACACTGACCTGGAAAATAGATCCAGGAGAGATAATTTAAAAAGTATTGGACTACCTGAAAGCCATGATCAAAGTAAAGACCTAGAAATCATCCTCCAGGAAATTCTCAAAGAAAACTGCCCTGATGTTTTAGAACCAAAGGGCAAAATAGAGGTTAAAAGAATCCACCACCGATCACCTCCTGAAAATGATCCCCCCCCAAAAAAAATTCTAGGAATATTATAGCCAGGTTCCAGAATTCCCAGATTAAGGAAAGAATATTACAACCAGCCAGGTAGAAACAATTTGAATATTGCCCAAACACAATCCAGATAACCCAGGATTAGCAGGATCTGTCAGCTTCTACCCTGGGGGATCGAAGGGCTCGGAAAATGATATTCCAGATGGGAAAGTAGAGTCACCTACCCAGCAAAGCTGAGTGTCATGTTTCAGGGGAAAATATTGTCATTCAGTGGAATAGAGGACTTTCAAGCATTCTTGCTGAAAAAACCAGGGTTGAATAGAAAATTTGACATTCAGATACAAGAAGCAAGAGAAGCATGAGAAGGTAAACAGGGAAAAGAAATCATAAAGAACTAATAAAAATTGAATTATTAACATTCCTACATGGAAAAAACAATAATTGTAAGTGATGAAACTTTTCTCAGTATGAAAATAGTTGAAGGGAATACAAATATACATATATATATATGAGGATATATGGACATATGTGTATATATGTTTACAGGTATACATAGATAGAGGGCACAGGATCAATTTAATAGGAAGGGATGATACTTAAAAGGTGAAATTAAGAGGTGAGAGAGTAATATAATGAGAGGAGAAGGGGAGAGACAGAATGGTGTAAACTATCTGATATAGAAGAGGCAAGAGAAAATGCTTACAATGGAGTGGAACAATAGCAAGGCAAAAGGGAATGGGTCAACCTTATTCCCATTGAATTTGGCTTGAGGAGGGAAGGAAATACATGCTAAAATGTATCTCACTCTACAGGAGAGTAGGGGCGAAGGGGATAAGAGGGGATGATGGAAGAGAGGGCAGGATGGGGGGGAGGGAATTTGGAAGCACCCACTTTTGAAAAGGGAAAGGATCAAAGAAGAGAATAGAACAAGTGGGAGGTGGGATAGAAGGGAGGGAAATATAGTCAGTCTTTTACAATATATCTACTATGTTATTGTTTTGTATTAGCTACACATGTACAACCTATACTGAACTGCTTATCTTCCCAGTAAGGGTGGGTGACAAGGGAGGAAGGGAATGAATCTGGAATTCAAAGTTTTAAAATCAAATGTTTAAATATGTGTGTGTGTATATGTATATATATATATATATATATATATGTATATATATAATATGCATATACTACTATTAATACTATTTTACATGTAATTGGGAAATAATATATACAGGCACTAGGGCATAGAGATTCACCATGCCCTACTAGAAAAGTCCAAAGGGGTATGGGAGATTATATGGGAGAGAGCAGATTAGAGGAGGGGATATCCTGTGGGACTGCTATTTTGGGGCGGTGGGTAGGGGAAAACCCGGGAGAAAATTTGTAACTCAAAATCTGGCAGAAATGAATGATGTAAATCAGAAGTTAAAAAAGGATTTGAAAAATGAAAAAAAAAAGTTTTGAGGGCAAGATCTTTGTAAATTTTTTTTTTTCTGTATTAAATGACTCATGATGAACTTAATATTAAACATCCATGCAACTCCTTAGGCTTAATTAGCAATCATGTTCATTTACATAACTATGTTTCAATTAATAAAATGTAATCCTTTTTAAGTCATTTCTTCAAAATCTTTATTAGGTTCTTTTGTCCATTCTTTACAATTCACTGGCCTTCTTATTTAGTTATATTTATTGTGTCCTCTTTTCTGATTCATTTTTCTTTTTACAATTGAAGAAACTGAGGCCTGAACAGACTGAACAGACGGACTTGCCCAAAGACATGCAGGTTTATGCATGAAGGAGGATTTGAACAGAGGTTCTCAAACTCAGCAGCCAGAATAGCACTACATTGTATTCAAATTGAATACAGAGAAAGTGAAAGTACATGGCAATCTCTACGCATAACTTCAAAGTCTGTCTCCACCTTCACAAGTCTCATTTTTTTAAAGCCAATCTTAGAAAAATGCTTATTATTTAGAGAAACATAGCCATATCCTGTAAGAGAAAAGTGCTTGGAAATTTTGATTGTATTGGGATTCTGACTTTAGCTGACAAGCACTCTATGTTGGATTCTTTCTTGTTGTAAATATGCAATCAATCCCTATTTAGACATAAAGGAAATATTAAGCTTTTATTTCATCTTGTGCTGATTTTTTTTTTCTCTTGCCCAAATGTCAACCCCATGCTGTTCCTTAGAAGTGCAACATAAGAAGTTGTTTTTGAATTGAGTTCACAATGTGAAGTACAGTCAAATATAAGTGCCATCTACGAAAAATTGATCACAGAGAAACCATTAGAGTGGTGAAAGGCTGTTGTCATATCAGTGTGTTATCTGGTTAATGGAAAATGATCTAAAGAACAGTATAAAAAAAGTACAAACCATTATAATGATTCATGTTGGTTGCATATATATTGGCTAATATAATGCATTGTTAAGCACTACTTATGTGTTAGTGTGCTAGGTGCTGAGGATACAAAGACAAAAATGACAATAGCCCCTGCCCTCAAGGCACTTATACTTCCTTATATACCAAGAAGGGTTTCAGAGTATTTGCTTCCCAGAGTACTGTTTATCCATAAAGTCCATTGATAGCTATTGTGGTTAATGCCATCAAATAAACCAATATTGCATTTTAAACTGCGGACAGATAAGAATGATGGCAGTATAAGCAATAAAATTGCCACTATAAAGGAATTGAATAGAAAAAGACTTTTGATAATTCCCATTTTGTATTGTCAAATCTTATTGTCACTTTTCCTTGAGATCCCCAAATAAAAATAATAATAATCGTTTCTGTGATTTTATCAATGTGTGAGATTCCTAGTAGGGAAACTCCTTTCACTAATGAATTTGTACAACTTTTATATAAGATAGTCTTGGAAAGTTGCCTGGGATAATTTAGAGGTTTAATTAATGGTGGTCCCATAGCTAGTATGTATGTGAGGCATGATTTGAATGCAGATCTTCCTTTTCCTAATCCTGACTATCTATTAAGTCATGATGAATCTCAAGTATCTTTTACAATTCAAAATATATTCACATATAATATTGCAGGACATTATCAGGAAAATATTAACGTGTGTGTTGTAAGCATTATTTACCCCACTTTATATATCACAGGTTATGTATATAATTTAATGAATTAATTTAAAAGGTATTTATTAAGTACTTATCTATTGGAGGTAGATATCAAAAAAAATCACTATGGCTTTGCTCTAAAGAAACACTTCTAATGGAAGACAACATCTATAAGAAGTTTCAGCTGCAAGTCAGATGAAATGGTGTTACTAGCCTTAAGATGCTGTAGCAAAGCAGATGGTAAAGTCTCCTTTAATATCAATTCTAGTGATTAAAAAATATCATTTTCTAATACCAGTAAGGAAATTGTAACTGTTGAGGTTTAGTGGCCATCCCAATGTCACACAGTGGGCATGTGACAGTACTGACCCAATCCTCAGTCTTTTCCCAGGCCACCATGGTCTTTCCATTATACTAAATTTTCTTCCATATGAAAAAGAAGGTTCAAAGAGGATCAGTTGAATTTTGAATCCTAATATGACAGTTATTCCTAAGTGTCTTAGATTTTTTATTTTAATGAATTTGCCCTCATAACATTTCTTTGGGCGTAGTTATGAGGCAGACTCTTTATCTCTGTTCGAGGAGATAGAGAAGCAATGACAGAAAGGTGAGGTTACTTAATAAAGCTTGCAGAATTCCTGGCAGAGTATGAAGGAGAAGCTGCTTTCCTGGCTCCCAGTTGGTGTTCCATCAAGCAGCTCATGTTGTTGGAAAGAGTACTTTTTCTTTATAAAACAAATACAGGAGAGACAGCAATAAATGAAACCTTCAGAATCCATCATTGCCAGCGACAGAAAAGGAGTAGATTTATATTTGCTCAGTATTGATCGCATGTGAAGCTGCTAATGTGTGGGCTTAGTTTTTAAGAACACAGAAATAAAGGAAGCCCATCAAGACTGCATCCCTGGGATTAAAACTGGAATCCCAGGAGAGCTCAGTTTCTGTATCATTATAACAATGAAAAAAAAATTGGAAAAGGCACCTTCAACTCAGTTGAGGGAGAGAGGGTACATAATCATTTTTTGCTGCCATTGTAGCTCTAGGAAGAAAAACATCACCCAGATTTTTTGAGTCCTTATTGAGTGAAAAGCCTAATTTTTTTTCCTGGAATTATTATTGGGTACATTATATTTTAAAAAGTTAGTCTGATATGGCCAAATTAAGCCATTTTGTCTATCTTAACAATTCATAGGTATTTATTAACTTTGTTTATTAACACTAATTTAATCAGTAAAACAAGTATTTATTCAGTACATGATAATCCAAATATTCTGCTAATGACTGGTGCTAGAAGGAAAAACTAAAATTTTGTTCTTTACTAGAAGAAGTTTATAGTCTATTGGAGGAGAAAACAAGTGCTTAAAGAAGTATTATTCAAGGCCCAAAGCCCACTTTGAAGGAATTTTTCTCCTCATTGGTGGTGAGGGCAGGACAGAGTTGGCAGGAGTGGGATAACTTAGGTAACTTGGGGCTCTCAGCATCCTCTCAACAAACAGAGGCCAAAATCTCACTCAAAGGGGAATTACTCAGACCTCTAGCTGTAAATGAGGACAGGATGAGTATTGTCAGAACCTCTTATGTCAGCTTCTTCCCAGGCTTTTTCTCCCATTATTCTCTTATTTTACCTTCACTTCTCTCTTGATGATGGAAGCTAAGAGAGTTCACAGAGACAGAGGAGTTGGAAGAGACTCTATCTCTCTTCTCTTCCATTTCTGCCAATGCCTCCCCAATTTGATACAGTGAGGAACTGATCTTCACCAGTGAAGAGAGTCACATACCAATGGCCTTTGGGGCTCTGGTCACAGAAGTATATGCAAAATAACTCTTAAGTCAGAAACTTAAAACTTACTAGCCATATGACCTTGGGCAAGTCACTTAACCCTAATTGCTCTGCCCTCCCCCCTCCAAAAAGGAAAAAAAAATTTTAAAAAATACCTCTATAATAGATAAAAAGTAAATTTGGAGTGGATGTCACTAGCAAAGTCACTAGAAAAGTCTTCCTATAGAAGGTGATAGTTTGGGGGCAGCTAGGTGACTCAGTAGATACAACACTAGACTTGGACTAAGGAGGACCTGAGTTCAAATCTGACCTCAGATACATAATACTTACTAGCTATGTGACCCTGGGCAAGTCACTTAACTCCAATTGCCCTGCAAAAAGAGAGAAAGTGATTGTTTTAAAACAGAATATATGTATAAATGAAGTGACCTATTGCTTTAGATGTATGTGTCAGCATGTAAATATGGACATTGTCTAAAGTGAAGGGCATATGATCAGGGCAAGTCAGTGCATGCGTGTGTATTTATGTGTGTTTGTGTGTATTTCTGTCCAAATTTGTTTATTGATTTGGGGAGCTTCTATTTCACTAAACACCAAAGACTGACAACTCATGCATACATTATTTTCCTGGATAGTTGTCTAAGATATTAACAGGTTAAGATACTTGTCTGAGGTCACACAGCTAGTATTTTTTTTTAGAGGCAAATCACGAAACTATTTTTCCTGATACTAAGAATCATCCTCTATCCACTCCAGTATGCTTGCTCTATATGTCATATATAATAGATTCATTGGAAGAAAAATTATAATCATACCCCACATATAGAGGTATGCCTGTGTGTATGTGCGCATAATGCATGTGTTAATGTAAATATACACGTGTGTATACACAATACATATATACATACATATCTACAACCCACATACCTATGTATGTGTGGGGAGAGAAAGAGAGAGAGACACAGAGAGAGAGACAGAGAGAGAGAGACAGAGAGAGAGACAGAGAGAGAGAGAGAGACAGATAGAGAGAGAGACAGAGAGAGAGAGAGAGAGAGACAGAGAAGATTGGGGTCACAAAAAATGAACCATCTTATACTATGTGGTTCATATTATAGGGGAAAAAACATAAAATTTTTAAAAATGGTGGTTAGGATGGGGCAGGTTCAAGAAATTTAATTGGGATGTCTAATTATCAGGGCTAGGAGGGAATCCAGGATTTGTGGTAATAAAGTGGCCAACCAAGGGGGTAAGGGGGACATAGTAATATATTTCTTATTTCTACTGGTTTTAAAAAGGAAATTTTATAGAATATCTAACTAATTTAACAGGTTTAATTTAATCAAGGCTCCCACGGAAAAAAAATTCTATTTCTGCCATTGTTAGAATGACTTCAACATTGTGTTCAATTATTCTTTTGTATTAAAATTGAGACGATAAGAATCAATGACATACAACTTATCTCTGCTTTAGCCTTACAGATCAGAAATTATTGATTCTTCATTTTTCCAAAACCTATCATCATCATCATTATTATCACTAATATTCATTTGGTAGTTACTATGTACCAGGAACTGTGCTAAATACTTTAAAATTATTATCACATTTTATCCTTAAAATAAACCTGGGAATTAGATGCTATTATTATCCCCATTTTACAGATGAGGAAACTGATGTAAATAGAGTTTAAGCGGTAGTCACACAGCTAAGCAGTATCTGAGGGCAGATTTAAACTCATATTTTCCTAACTCCAGGCCCAGTCCTCCCTTCACTGCGCCAACTAAGGAATCATAAAGAATGATAGCTTAGAATTAATATATTGGACAGCACAAAGTTCAAATGTTGAAGATATTCTGATACTTCTTTGGACTTTTGATGTGGGTGTTTCCTCCATTGAAACAAATTGTAACCTATCTATGCTTTATCTATGGATTTCTTTTTTTTCCATATATTCCCATAAATTACTCATAGGAAGTTTACCCAACATCCTTGGAGCTTTTTTGTCATCATATGGATGCTAATTAGGCGACTAGGCTGTCAATCATGTGTTTCTCACACTCTCTTGTCCATCAATTTTTTTTTCCAAATAGATTGTCTCTACAATGCCATAATTTATTACACTCTTGCTAATTCGTTATTTTGTTTTCCTCTGTTCATTCCCATTATGTGGCCCCATCCCCATCCTTCTGGCCATATTTAGTTTAAATTCTTCAAGGAATATGGCATTCCTTTTCTCAAAGATTTTAAAGTATCATCAGAAGAATACTCTTATTTTATTTTAAAATGTGTTTGTGTAATGTGTGTTCATGTGTGCTTCAAGTAGAAACTTCAGCCATCTGAAAACATTACATATTATGTGATTCATAGTTTAGACATAAGTTATATATATATATATATATATATATATATATATATATCTATATCAAGGTAGAGAGGGGTGATATCCCAAAAGTAATTCTTCCTGTATTGTTGGCAAAATGTCACTTTTTTTTTGGTATCCATAGATTAATGGTCATTTGAAAAAATGTTTAATGATGCCTTCAAACATGCAGTAAGGTAAACAAATTCAACAGTAATTATTAACAAATTAATATCAGACAAGCACAAAGCCATTATTCATTCAACACCTTCTGCAAAATACACTCCCAAATGAGTAGAATTTGAATGAATTACCTCACCCTGATTAGAATTAATATGGTATTTATAATGACATTGCAGCCATTTAACTCCTTCTAATGCTAACCAGCCATGACTTATTTGCCTTTTCATGTTGATGGGTCATTCAGCAACCATAAACAATTTAATATTCATTTGTATCTTGTGATTGATATTTTTTGAAGCTCCAAGCCAAGCACCGTCTAACATAGCCTGGAAACTGACAAACTCAAAATTATCTTTGAATTGGGAACATGTTAAAACCCTGGAAAACGAGTCTGATGTGTTGGGCTACAAAGTGAGTATAGAGAAATCTACATTTTAAAAAATCATCTCAATTATGCAAATATATTTAAGATCTGTTATAAAACACAGAGTACTCTCTTCACAAAACCCATGAGGCCACCCAAAATAGCCTTGATAGATAAGCTTTATATAGTTGACTAGAGAACAGAGATTTAACTGATTGTCCAGGGTCATACAGTTTGTTTCTGTTAGAGGTAATACATGAATGCTGTTCTTCTTGATATCATGTGCAGCATTCTAACAACTACACTAAAGTGTTTTTCTTAATAATCTCCTTGATTAACTTAGCCTTACCCCTTCCTCCAGAGAAAATGACATGTTTTAAATATCTTAATACCTTTACTTTAATTTATCCATTAATTTATAGGATCATAGATTAAGAGGTAGCTAGCACCACAGCCCCCTCAGTTTAGAGGAAAACTGAGGGCTGGAGAGACAAAATATCTGTCACATGATCACTTTTTTACTAAGTAACAGATTCAGGAGTAGATCCTGAGTCCTCTGGCTCAAAAAATTCACCTCTCTTTCCCAGGTAGCATACTTGTTCTAATTAATATAACTATTGCCTCCAATAGTGCAGATCAGACCATTTCACTTGGTTCTTCTGCCTTTGTTCTTCCCAAATGCTCCACAAATGAGTTATTGAGTATACTGGAGCCCTACTTAACCATGTGATAAAATAGTTTGACTATATTTGAGGAATCATACTCCATGCTAATGAAACAAATGACAATCATTTTTTTTAATGAATAAGTACTGAGACAAGTTCATTATATTAACACATCAGAAGAAATAATTTGTTGTCTAACTTTGTTTATGGAATAGAAAAATATAAAACTTCCGTGACTTATCTAATTGAATACAAAAATTATTCATCAGACAGCAGGTATGTGTGCCCCTATCACTAGCTAGTAATAGTTGATGATGCAGAAAAGTAAGTTATTGATGGAGAAGCCTGGAGGGATCTATGAAGTCTAAGGGAAATACTATTGCTTATGTTCCAAGCTCTCTTGGTTCCAGGAAGATGGCCTCTTGTGACAACAGATTAATGATTTAGTAGAAATGCAGTCAGGGATACCAGAGTAAATCATTTCCACTTCCATCAGTGTTAATGGGCATCATCTCTTGGCAGATAAATATTCAAGCGTTTGAAACTTGTCCAAACTAAACACTGACTCTTCACAGCAAGTTCTAAAGATAATATCCTCAAGCTACTTAATTAATAAAGACAAATTGTGTTCATTTAGATGCAGTGGCCAAAAAATATATTTTCTTTAGTAAAAGTGGCTAAATTTAAAGAAAAACAGAAAAGACAACCTCTCTAATTCAGTTTATGATTAAGCCATACAATATCAGTAATGATAATTCTATCATTCAGTTCAGGTCAACAAGCATTTATCAAGCACCTAATGTATATGGAATACTGTGCTAGATTCTGTGCTATATAAAAATTAGATGAGATGCAATATTGGAGCTTTAAGTCCAGTAGGAGAAAATGGCATATACTCAAATGAATATATAACCAGGGGAAACAAAACTCAAACTCTGGTACTGTACCAACAATTTCTTATGTTGGGCTCTTATGAATGAGCTGCATAAAGCTTTGCATTAGGAATTAGGAAAAGCTTCTCTTTTAGGGTTTTAGGAGTCTAGAATTGCAAAGGACACATTTTATTCTCTAAAAATCTCCAACCATGGAAACTCCACAAAAAGAGATAGGGAGGGAAGAAGCAGCATGGTAGGAGGGTGGGGAGAGGTGTTTGCTAGATTTTGGATTAGGAAGAGTATGTTAAAAGCAGGATACATGAGCCCAGGAAGTAGACTTCCTGCAGTCTGGGAGTCCAGGAGAATCATAGCAGCTACCTCTGTTCCCATGGAAACCAAGAAAGGCTAGTAGAATCTTGGTGGTCCTGTTTTCCTGGGGTTGGGGATGGCCAAGGACAAAGCACATTAAAGAACTCTGCACTTGACAAGGTTAGAATTCAGTCCCACAACCATAGAGGGTTCTAGCATTTCCAGAGAAATAGCATAGATCTTTGTGGTTTCCAGGAAAAGGTGCTGGAGCTCTTGGCCAGCGTCTCTGTAGCTCCTTATCCAAGGATGTCTGGAAGACTTTGCATCAGTAGCAGCAGTAAAAGACCAGGAAGGAATGTGGAGTCATCTTCTTGGCTCAGTCATCGAAGGGATTCAAAACAAAACAAAACAAAACAAAACCAAAAAAAAACCCTAAAACTCTCAAGACTGACAGGGGTCACCTGTAACTTCATCTTGAGAGGGAAGGAGGGGAAAGAGGACCTCCCTTACCTAAGGGAGTCATTTGCTGCCTCTCTCCCCCCTTTCTGGATTCACACATAATTCTTGGTTGGGTATTCAGCCCTCTCTGCCCCCAAATTCCCCATAACTTATACCACTATGTTCACACCTAAAGTTTATGCTAAAAAGCTTCTGAACAAAGTATATGTCTAGAAAAGAACTCATGTTGATAAAAATTAACCTGAATACCATAAATTACTCAGGATATCAATAAATTTATTAGCATTTCACCCCTTTTATTTTACCCTCTCCCCAAAATAGCAAAAACAAAAATAACAACAATAGAGCATAAAATCCTTTCTAATGCTATTTCTATTCCAGTGAATCTCAGGTTCATTGCACAAATACCTTCTGAATGCTTCAGAATCCTCTCAAACAGGAAGCTCACCAGAAAGACAAGTACATATATCCCATCCTAATAGCTCACAATTCTATACCCTTGGACCTATAGCAAGAGGATGGGTCCAATGACTTTTGTTACCACATTCCTTATTTTAGCTCATTGAAATTCCTTCTGACTGAAGCTACCCAATCCTTGATTATATCCCTTCATCAAGAAATATCCTCTTATAAGAAGGCTGCTTCCTGAAATTCTTGATGTTGAGGTTATCTATGAAGCAAATTCAAAGTCTAGGACAAGACTAGAGTTTCCCCGTCTTTTACAAGAAGACTCGATTTTAGGATTGTGCTACACTGGAATATCCACCTATTCAAACTAGATAGCTAAGATTTAGGAGAGACTACTCCAGACACTGAGCACTGAGAACAAAATTTAAAGTTGGTCAAGCAAACATCCTCAAGGGCTTTAGATTTTAATAAAGGTAAATGGCACATAACGAGAGTTATACTTTGTGGAGGAGATAACTGATATAACTGGCTAGGGACTCAGTTCTGCACAAGGTGAAGCAAAATGTCATCTATTAGATAGACTCTGACATTATAAGAGTCTAAGATTCGTTTGGGAGAGGGATGAAATTTATGGTAAAGTATAGGCAACAGAGAGTAATGATGGCCACAAGTATAAGGAGAGTCTTTCTTTTTTGAAAGTTGAGTTCAGGAAGGACCAATGCTTCTCTAGAATGAATCTATGTTTCCCCTCTTCATAGCTGCCTTGTCAAAGAGATTCAGTGCTGGGGTCAAGAATTCAACAAATGGACAAAAGTATGTCTGTTTCCTACTATTTGTCTCTATTCGAAAGCAGCTATTAATGGTTCCAAGTACGCTGTGTGTGTATGTATGTGTGTGTATACTCTTTCCTTACCCCCACTGTAAGAGTGGAGTACAGAATTGGTTCTAGAAATAAAGTGGATTTGTTTAGAAAAATGATGTCAAGTAATAATCATTATGATTTGCTATTATTAGAAATTAATAGAAATGGAGGGAGAGAGAAACATATTTGGTTTAAAAGGAAATAAAACCCAGCATATTAACAGTCATCTTTATTTTATTTAGATTTTATACAGGCAAAACAGACAGAGTAAAACACATATTTTGGAAACAAATAAGACATCTGCTGAGCTTCTTGTTCCCTTTGAAGAAGATTATATAATTGAAATAAGAACAGTCAGTGATGGTGGTGATGGTAGCAGCAGTGAAACAATTAGGATCCCTAAGATATCAAGTAAGTTTCATTGTGGTGGCTCTGGGCTATTTTATTATGCCCAGTGGTAAAATGAGGCAATAGGCATTATGAGGTGTTTATTCCTTTTTTAAGCAGTGTGAAAAATTAAGAAGTTTCCATTTGAGTTGAAAGCTGTGGGCAAAAAGATACATCATGACGATCCAGTTTCTATCGCTGATATACGAAGAAAGAAGAAGATGCAATAAAAATACTTAAGGGCTCTTGAGAGAAATACTCACTTGCCCAACAGATGTCAGTCAGTCAGCCAGTCAATAAACAATGCTTAATCATCTACTATATTTGAGGCACTGTGCTTGCCATTAGGGATACAAAGTAAGGTAATTGAGAGGTCCTGCACTCAAGGAACTCACAGAAAACTGGGGCAGGGAAGACAAACTGCATATAGTTGTATATAAAATACAAATTCAGGGTAAATGGGACATAATCAAAAGAGGGAAAACACCGGATTTTAGGAGAAATGGGAAGGCTTTTTATAGGAGAGATTTTAGCTGGGACTTTAAGGAAACCAGGGGAACCAAGAGGAAGAGATGACAAAGGAGAACATACCAGTCATGGTGTCAGTCACTGAAAGTTCCCCTGGTTGGGAGTATCTTGTGGGAAGAATATAAAAATCGTTGCTGTCATTGGATCACAATGTGTGTGTGTCCATGTGGGGGGACTTTAAACATCTCTATATGCCATTTTTTAAAAATGCTGGTGTCTATTGGACTTAACTGCCCTTTACGGAGGTCATTTCGACAGCTCAGTGGAGGAGAGAGTATAGTTCAGAGAGGTGTGTGGCTAGGAGACCAACTAAGATGGTATTGCAAAAGGAGTGGTGTGAGGTACAGAGTGTCTACACCAGGATGACAGCAGTGTCAGAAGATAGAAGGAGGTACGTACAAAAGGCATGTATAAAACGTAAAATCAGAAGGATTTGGAAACAGATTAAATATGGGGTGAGCAAGAATGAGTAGTCAAGTAAAACACCCCAGTTGGGAAATGTGGATGAAAGTAGCAAATTAGTTAGAGAGAAAACATTAGGGAGGAAAAAATTGAGTTCAGTTTTGGATATTTTCAGTTTAAGGCAAGACTCAAATCAAGATGTCCAAGAGGTAGTAAGAGACTGAAAGTTGTAAGATAAACATGGTTAGAGCAGTTATTCATAGATTTTACAGTCGTCAGCATAAAGATGAAAATTGTTTCCATGGGAGCTTATGAGAACACCAAGTGAAATATAGTATTAAAAGGAGAAGAAAGCCCATAACAAAGTCCTAGGGAACGATCATGTGATATATGACATGAATGAAGATCCAACAAAGGAATTTAAGAGCACTCAGCCAGAAAGGAAAAGGCAACATCTTGAAAACCTAGAGAGAAGAGAATATTGAGAAGAGAGTTATTAACAATGCTAAAGAGAAAGTCAAGCAGGATGAGGGCTGAGAAAAGGCAAATGTTTGGCAAGAAAGAGATCATTAGTAACTTTTTAGAAATAGTTCAATTGAATGATCGTGATGGAAGCCAAACTCAAAACAGTTAAAAGAGAAGATATGAAGTGGTGGCACTTATCTAAGAAGGATTTTACCTACAAAAGTGAGGATATATATGGGATAATACCGTTTGGGGTTGAAGGACGTAGTGAAAGTTTTTTGGAGTACATTTATAGGCAATAGGAAAGTAGCCAGTAGTCAGGGAGAGATTGAAGTTAAATGAGAGAAATGGGGTGAAATTAGGGGAAATCTGCTAGAAAAAAGACACGGAATGAGATCACTTATACATATAGAGGAGTTTGCCTTTGCAGAAGGATGTGTGTTTCTCTAAAACATGAGAGAAGACAAGAGACACTAGAAAAAGGAATTCAAAGGATGTGAGATGTGGAGAAGTGGAGAAAATTGAGCTCAACAAATAATCGTTTTTTTATGAAATATGAAGCAAGGTTCAAATGTGAGAGGGTGGGTAGAAGTGGGGACTATGGGTACCTTGCCATCCGAAGCTTCTTTTTATTTAGTGGTTCCACATGTCAACATTCATGGAAACTCTGTCCATAGTAGCCCTCAAGGCATCAAAAAATAATATATGGCACTTAGTAAATAAGTTTCTAGGCAACTAGAAACTCATTATCCTAGGACATGAATTCCATGACCTTTCTTTTTGAAACTCTAGCATTTTTAAGATCTCTGTAACATCTCACGCTGTTGACCACTGCCAAGACAAACTCTTGGCAATGAATTTTATTTCCTTTTAATTAATTAATTAATTTTTAGATTTCAACATTCATTTCCACAAGATTTTGTGTTAAAATTTTTCTCCCCATCTATTCCCTACCCCCACCCCAAGATAGTGAGCCTACTCAATACTCCTTCCCCCCAATATGTTCTCTCTTCTATCCTCCCCCATCCCTCCCTTACCTTTCTTGTAGGGCAAGATGGATTTCTATACCCTAGTGCCTGTATATGCTATTTCTCAGTTGCATTTAAAAATCATTTTTTTAACATTTGCTTTTAAAACTTTGATATCCAGATTCTTTCCCTTCTTCCCTCCTCACCCATGCCCACTGGGAAGACAAGCAATTCGATATAGGTTGTACATGTGTAGTTATGCAAGACTTTTCCATAGTAGTTATATTGTGAAAGACTAACTATATTTCCCTCCATCTTATCCTGCCCCCCACTTATTCTATTTTCTCCTTTGTCCCTTTTCAAAATTGTTTGCATCTAACTACCCTCTCCCCCTATCTTTCCTCCCTTCTATCATCCCACCTCTTATCCCCTTGCCCCCTACTTTCTGTAGGGGAAGATACCCAATTAAGTGTATATGTTATTCCCTCTTTAAGCAAAATTCAAATGAGAGTAAGGTTGGCTCATTCCCTTTCACCTTCCTGCTCTTCCCCTCCATTGTAACAGTTTTCTCTTGCCTCTTTTATATGAAATAATTTACCTTATTATATCTCTCCCTTACTCCTTCTCCCAATAAATTCCTCTCTCACTTCTCAGTTTTATTTTTTAGATATCATTCCTTCATATTCAAATCATCCTCTGCCCTCTCTTTACACACATACCCACATATGCATACATATATTCCCTTCAACTATCCTCATACTGATAAAAGTCTCATGGGATATAATTATCCCTTTTGCATGTATGAATGTAAATAATTAAACATTAATAAATTCCTCATGATTTCTTTTTTCCTGTTTATTTTCTCATGCTTCTCTTGCTTCTTTTATTTAAAGGTCAAGTTTTCTGTTCTGCTCTGGTTTTTTCATCAAGAATGTTTGAAAGTCCTCTATTTCATTAAATGTCTATATTTATCCCTGATTATTAAACTCAGTTTTTCTGGGTAGGTGATTTTTGGTTTTAATCCCAGCTCCTTTGACCTCCAGAATATCATATTCCAAGCCCTTTGATCCCTTAGAGTGGAAGTTGCTAGATCTTGTGTTATCCTGATTGTTTTTTCTGCAATACTTATATTGTTTCTTCCTGACAACTCATAAGACTTTCTCCTTGATCTGGGAACTCTGGAATTTGGCTATAATATTCTTAGGAGTTTTCTTTTTGGGATCTTTTTCAAGAGGTGACAAGTGAATTCTTTCAATTTGTACTTTACCCTCTGGCTCTAGAATATCAGGGCTGTTATCCTTGATAATCTCCTGAAAGATGATGTCTAGGCTTTTTTTTTTATCATGTCTTTCAGGTAGTCCAATTTTTAATTATGTCTCCTGGATCTATTTTCCATATCAGTGGTTTTTCCAATGAGATATTTCACATTGCCTATTTTTTATTTGTTTGGATCTGTTTTATATTATCTTAATTTCTTATAAAGTCATAAGCTTCCATTTGCTCTAATCTAATTTTGAAGGAATTATTCTCTTCAATGATTTGTTGAAGTTCGTTTCTCATCTGGCCAATTCATCTTTTTAAGGTATTCTTCTACTCATTGGCTTTTTGGGCCTCTTTTTACATTTGAGTTAGTCTATTTTTAAGGTGTTATTTTTTTTTAGTATTTTTTGGGTCTCCTCTATTAGGCTGTTGACTGGCTTTTCATGATTTTTTTTTGGTATCATTCCCATTTCTCTTCCCAATTTTTCCTCTACCTCTCTTACTTAATTTTCAAAATGCTTCTTGAGCTCCTCTATGGATTATCACTGATTCATATTTTTCTTGGAGGCTTTTGTTTCAGGAGTTTTTACTTTTTTATCTTTTTTGGTTTCTATGATTTGATATTCTTTGTCCTCCAAAAAAGATTCCATGATCCAATTGCACTTCCTCTGTTTGTGAATCCTGCCACTCAATTACTTGGCTTTTTAACTCATTCGCATAGTAGACCTCTGCTTCCAGAGTGGAGGGAGTTGTGTCCAAATTTCTGGGTTTTTGAACAGCTATCAGATCTGTTGTTAGAGCTATGAGGGGGATACCCTCTCTACAGACACCACAAGCTCTCTCACACTAGGGCTTCTCACCCCAGACCACCTCCCAGATCCAAGCAGGTCAATGCAAGAACAATTACCCTCTGAATCGACTCTTGGTCCCCCGACAATCTGCAGGACAGGAGCTCTGGAGACAGCCATGTGGCAGAAGCTTCAGCTGCCATGCTACGACCACATCTTCCCTGGGGGCAAAGACCAGAATGCACTCTTCTTTCACCCAGTTCCAACAGAGTTCCTCACTAACCTTTTACTTTCTCTTTGGCATTTATGGGTTGATAAGTCTGAAAACCATAACAGCTACTGGTGATTCATTCTCCTAAAGTCTGCTGTGGCCAAACTGGGCCACAAGTCTGGGCTGGTGCAGCTCATACAAGACTGTGCTCAGCTCCCAGCCTGGTCTGATAGACCCTTTCTGTCAGCCTTCCAGGCTGCCTTCATTGGGATATTTGTTTTTTTTCTGTCACTTTGTGGGTTCTATAGCTATAAAATTTGTTTAGAGTAATTTTTTACAGATATTCGAGGTGGTTGGAGCAGGATCTCAAGCAAGTTCTTGCTTTTACTCTGCCATCTTGGCTCTACCCCCTTTGGGGTTTTCTCTTGGCTATGGATTTTCAAAGCCCTAATTCTAAAGGTTCTCCTATCTCTGTAGTTCTTTTTTGATACTCCTTTGATTAATAGCCAGTGTTTCCCTACTACTTCTCCATGGTTTACCTCAGGGTTCTGTCCTGGACCCCCTTTTTGTCTCCATCTAGATGTTGTTATTGATGATAATGATTTTATCAATTCCAGTCAGTTCAAGTATCCTCTAAGCAGATAAATCCTATATACTTATGTCATTTTACTATGTCCTCTAATCTACAGCTTCACTTTAGTAATTACTTGTTGGTCATCCCTAGTTACTTTTAAGACCAAATTTTCTGATGCTTAATTTATTATCTTCCCTCCTTACACCTGGAGTTGTATCCTTCCATTAATTTAAATTTTCAATCTGAGTCAGTCTCAATTTTTCACTCTCACTTTTTTCTTTTGAAACATCTGTCAAGTTTTGTTGGTTCAGTCTCCACAACTTCTTTGGCATTTTCCTCCTTCTGTCCAGTCCCAAGACTACCATACTAACTCAGACCAGAATCACTTATCAACTGGACTATTTCAATATCCTCCCAATGACAACTCAACCCTAATCCATTGGTTGTTTTTGTTACTTCATTTTGATTAGTTTTGAAGTTGGATCTTTATATCTCATCTAGGCTACAAGTGCAATAGCTATTCATGGACCAGATTTCAATACATATGGGCATGGAAAGTTTAACCTACTAGATGTTTTTGTTTGTGTGTTTTGTTTTTCCAGAATCAATGTGGTTTGCTTCACATAATTCAGTCTAATGACTTTCCACTTTCACAGATTAAATATATGGATGACTGATCTAACATGCCTAGACAATCCTCTTGAACCTACTAGAGCTCAGAATTCCTGAATTCAGCCTCCCTAGCAGAAAGAACTGCAGGAATAAATCGACAAGAGGAACTTTTTCAATTTTATTTTTCCCATTTAACAAACATACTGTAGCCTTCCACCTGGGGGGGGGGGATTGGAGTTAAGGAAAGGGGGAGGAGGGAAGGGAAGGAAGGAAGAAAAAAGGAGTAAAGGAGAGAGAGAGAGAGAGAGAGAAAGGGAGGAAAAAGAGAAAAAAGAAAAGAATGAAGAAACAAGGAATCAAAAGGAAGGGAAAAAGAGAGGAACAAAGGAAGGAAGGAAGGAAAGAAAAGGGGAAAAATTAAAGGGACAGAAAAAAATCACAGAAAGAAATCTTTTTTTTTTTTTACCCATACTAGCAAAACAAATTTTCTCATTGGTCATTTCCAAAAACATATTTCTCATTCTGCATCTTGAGCCCTTTGGCTGCCTTATATGAAGTGCTTAACATACTTCATCATTGGTTTTCAGGATTCATGATAGCCATTGCATAGATCTGAGGTCTTAAGTCTTTCACAGTTCTTTTTCTTTATTATTTTGATATATGAATTGTTTTCCAGTTTCTGCTTACCTTACACAGTATCAGTTCATACATTTCAGCTTTGATTTCTTTGACTCCGTTGATCTGATCACCCATAATCCCCTCTCCACAAAGCAAACAATTGAAAAATGCTTTAACCATGTCATTTTCCTTCTCCAGAAGTTTCAGGAGCTCTATTGTGTCTCTAAGACAAAATATCAAGTCCTCTCTTTGATTTCTTGTAGTCTTTTTATAACCCAACCTAGTTCTTGACTACCTTCCAAGACATGCTGCCCATTACTATCTTCATATAATTCTTATTCCTTTCAAATGGGCCTATGTGCAGTTTCCCCTAAAAGACAGTCCATGTCACATTTCTCTGCTTTGTCATACTTTGTCCTCCATGTCTGGAATGTGCTCCCTACTCATATCTACCTTGTAAAATTTCTAGGTTCCTTAAAAGCATTGTTCATCTTCCCCAAATAGTAGCACCTCAGAATGTTACTGTGCCCTAGTGCAATGTTTGAAAAAGGGAAGGTAACTGATTCAATCTAGACAGCGCAAATCCTACGGATTCTAATGCTGAGCATAGGTATTTCAGGACCAAACCCATCATCCTCTTTAAGTGAACTGAGAAGTAAAGCAACCAAAGAGCTTGAATTTGCAGATGGTCTAAAATCTAAAAATATCAGTGCCATTAACTTATCATTCTCTTTATCTTTAGGAAACAGAAGCGATCAAATTAGTCAATCAAGAAGCATTTATAAAGCCCCTACTTTGCACCAGGAAGTGTATTAAGTGATTGGAATAAACAATTAATGACACAATACTTCCTCACAACTCCTTATGATATTTAATAATCAATATGAATGGTAGAGACAATTTTTTAAATAAGGGAACTAGGCCTATGCAAGGCTCATTTCCCAGAATGACTACAAGTTACCATATTGATTTGACCTATTATTTTGACCTTAGAAACTTTCTTTATCTTTATTGTCATATTATACCAATGAGAATGTTCTTTACCTCCTGGTGGGCAAACGATCCAATCCCATAGATTCAAATGTAATTTGAGAATTTCCAATTCTCATTCTTTTTTCATTATTTCATTTTTCTTGTTATTGCTGATGATTACTTGCAGAGACCAATACGTTAATTGACCCTTTTCTTTTTTCTTTTTAGCATACTTGAATGATAGAACTCCAGATAGTGAATTTTTAATAGATAAATAAACAGATAGATGGATAGACAGAAAGAGGTCTAGATATATTGAAATACTGATGCTTAGATAAGTAATGGATTGATAGATACATGCATAGATAGATATGCATATTTTAAGTAACTTAAAAAACAACACTCCAGGAGATAGTTCTCAAAAAAGCCCAATAAGCACATATAAAAATAAGTAAATTATTTATTTGTAAGGAAATGAATTCATACCAACAATCTATTCATTTAAGAATGTTTGTTGAACAAATGTAACCAATTCTTTCTGAGTTATTTTTATTTTTTTTCCAGGCTTAAGTTCTGGAGGAATGCACATTTCAGAACCTAGAGTCAATTTCCTGTCAGCTGTCATTGTGATTTTGGATTGTTTTACAGCTGTGTCACTTCAATGATAAATGAAACCATAAACCATCCAGGACTTTTGAAAGCAGATTGTTCCATATATACAATTCGCTACACTTCAATTGTCACAGTAAACGTTTTTTTTTATAAAGACTTCCTTCGAATGAAATGAATTGGACATTGTTCATACGGTGTAAATATCTCTGATGCATTGATATAGTGATTTTAAGCAACTTTGAATGTGGAAACACCTAAGGGAATGCTAACCTTTCAATGGTGCTGAAAATGTGCTGTGCAGTTACAACTAGAGTAACTTTAAAAATAGTTATTAAGATCATTTATAAAATTCCACAAATAGGTTGGACCAATCCCATTTGGGATAGTGGTCATGATAAACATTGCTTGTATTGCTTGTAAAGACAGTAATTGAGATGTGAATTTTTATTTGCCCACACCTTCACTTCAATATGACATTCTTACTGTGTTTGGAAAGGAAATAAAGGTTATTTGTTTATGACTGAGTTTTATTTACTTATTTAAACCAAGGTACCATCCCAAGAAATGTGATGCATTATATTTTTTGACAAATGACTTTGTATTGGGAGAAATTAAAAGTATCAGCATTACTAATGGATTTGTGGTGGCCTTCAAAATAATTTTGTCTTCCTAGGAATTGATATGGTTTGCCCTTAGCATTTTTTGTAATGTATAAAAGTAGAGGAATAACTCAGTTCACCACAAAATGTCCCTGACTACACATTTGATTCAACAAATGACATTCAACAACAACAACAAAAATCTTTCAAGGCTATTGCATTGGCTCTAATCCACAAGAAAATCATTTTTACTCAAGAAGCATTTTTAAAGGACCTACTATGTACCAGGATTAAAAGAAGAAAAAAATTAGTTGACTCTTTCTATGTCTTCAAAATGGAGATGATGAGACTTATAGGCTTCTTCCAATGTGTTGCACTGAGAATAAGGTCGAGTAAATAGTGTTCTATTTCCTTAGTCTATTATTAAGTCCTTGTGAGCAGGCAATGTTTCTGGTTTTCTCTTAGAATCTCCAGACATCTAAGAGAGTGTCTTCTACATACTATGTGCTTGATAGATTTTTTTTTTTACATAGTAAGCAGTGGAAAACACTGTGATGGGATCTGAAGATATATATTAAAAAAAAAACAAATAAAAAATGATACATGATTCTCCCCAAGGGAGCTTATATTCTCCTGGAATTAGGGTCACAATATGCACACATATAAATAAAGGAAAGATGTATGCAAAATAAGACAAATTACTAAAGGGAAAGATCATTTCTTTATGGAGACTATCAGGAAATTTTTCAGGTAGCAGAGAGCACCACACGAATGATAAATAATTCACCTTTCTTTAATCTGTTCCATAGTTTACTGGGAGCCAGACAGTAGGATAGGTGAAGGAATTTTAAAAATTCCTGGAGACAGGGGCGGCTAAGTGGCACAGTGAGTAAAGCGCCGGCCCCAGAGTCAGGAGGATTCGAGTTCGGTTCCGGCCTCAGACACAACACATACACACACACGCACACACACACACAAAACTAGCCATGTAACCATGGGAAAGTAACTACCCCAATTGCCCTCCAAAAAAAAAGGCAAAAAAAAAGTTCCTGGAGACTGACACCAACTAAAATGTTCTTGAGCTAATATATGTAATCTGGATACAACATCACTACTACAGGGGATGGGGCAAACATTTGTTAAGTGTTTATTATGTGCCAAGAAATGTTCTAAGAGCTTTACAAATATTATTTCATTTGATCTTTACAACAACATTGGGAGGTAGATGCTATTATTAATTTCATTTTATATTTGAAGAAACAGATGAGAGACAGCTAGGTCATAGAGTAGATGGAGTGCCAGTCCTAAGGCAGGAAAATTGATCCTTCTGAGTTCAAATCTGGCCTCAGACCCTAGACAAGGGACTCAACCCTGTATGTCTCAGTGTCCTTCTCTGAGATAGAGAAAGAAATGGCAAACCATTTCAGTATCTTGGAAAAGAAAAACCCAAATAAGATCACTGAGTAAGACATGATTGAAATGACCAGACAAAACCAACACTGAGTTATAGGTTAAGTGACTTGCCCAGGTTCACATTGCTATTAAATGCCTGAGGAAGAATTGAGAACTTCAAGACCATGATCAGTGCTCTACCCACTAGTAGGTCAGTTATTCAGTTAACTAGCACTTATTAATTATCAGATATGTGCTAGTTATTGTGATAAGAAATTTCTGTTTGAATATATTGGCCATTTGCTCTTGTATAAAGGAAAAAAGTGCAATCATATTAATAAATTAAGTAAGAAAATGTTTTCAGGACTTGACTAATGGTTGTAGTTGAGAAGTAACTTGTTGTACCATATCAAGATCAGGATCTGGAGTGTGAAGACCAAATTTCATTCTTAAGTGTGTTAATTTCCTATTTGTTTTGCATTGCTCTCTTTGATACACTGTACAATCCAGTTGAACTAGTCTAATCTTTGGTACTCATATCACAGCTCATTGCCCTGACTTTGTATCAGCTGGCTACTAGTTCAATGTCTGAAATGTTATCTCTTCTCTTCCCTTAGAATCCCAGCTTACTTGAAAGACCATCTGGAAAAAGTTTTATTACATAAGCCCTTCTCCTCTCCCCAAATGCAAGTCTCTCACTATAAATTACCTTGTATTTATTATATTTGTATTTTCTACACATTATGCATGATGTTTCCCTCCAAAAGAAAGTCCCTTTAGGAAAGTAACAGTATCTTTGTGGGTCTTTGTGTCCATACTGCCTACCACAATGTCAGATACAAAGGAGCTGCTTAATAAATCCATGTCAAGTGACTGATTCTGTGATTTGATTGTGTGACATTAGGTAATTCCCTTGTTCTATCTTAACTTTACTCAGCCTATCTGCTTTGTAAAGTGGTGTTCTGGGATTGTGTGATCTCAAATTTCCTTTCCAGCTCTCCTTTTATGAATACATGTTACACTAAATAGATCCTATTTCTCTGAACTCTAAATACATTTATAGCCTTTGGGAGAGCTGCCCAGGCTATATAAGGTAAATTTCTAGGTTAATCACAGTATTAACAAAATCATTTATTTTAAAAACAGCTGTCTTGTAAGGTTTGCCATAGTTTTAAATGATTTCTAGCCATCACTCAATTAGGTAGGAAGCATAGAGCATGAATACTTGTCACATGGTTTGGATTTGTCCACATGGCCTAACTTTTTGTTATTACTGAGAAATGAAACTCTACCATTCTGCTCTATTATAGAAAAGTTATATCTACTTCAGTGGAGAGATGATCCAAATAACATTGTAAAGGGATGGGAAGGGAAGAAAAGTTTGCAGAAAAAATTCTAAAAATCATAGTATCTTTGAATTGGAAGGACCTCCAATGATCTTCAGGGTCTCTTTGCAAATGGGAACATAGAGGCCCATAGCATAGAAGTTAATTTTTGCAAGATTAAGTGAGATAGTAGAACCAAAAGTGGAAGAGCTATTTAGATACATTGTCCAGAAAATTGATTACTATCTAATTCAATTCAACAAGCTCCTATTAGGTACTTGTTTTATGCATGATACTGTTTGGGAAAGATGTGATATGAAAATAAAATATGTGCCATCCTCAAAGATTTGTATTTTATTTACCTTCAGCAAACTATAATGAATCAAAGGAGCTAGAAATCTTTACCTCACTTCTCATACTGCTAATAATATCACCCTGCTCCCTTATAAA
The DNA here is from genome assembly GCF_028583685.1 of Petaurus breviceps papuanus. Classification (NCBI taxonomy): domain Eukaryota; kingdom Metazoa; phylum Chordata; class Mammalia; order Diprotodontia; family Petauridae; genus Petaurus; species Petaurus breviceps. Next base: position 35,269,850 of record NW_027185761.1, on the reverse strand, counting down.
ATTGAAAAAAAAAAACGTTTTAAAAAAACTGAACAGTTTAATTCTTTATAACTCATAGACCAAATTAAATATAACAGCAAAATTGACTAGTTAGGCTCAAGGCCTACTTGCTCTACTTCTCAAAATATGTGGGGCTCTTGTAAAGACATGGCCATGGTCAGCAGCAGATGGACAACTGCTTGCCAAGCTTGGGAATTTGTCATTTGCCTGAATAGGTTTTCAAGTACATAGAACACACCGTAATGAGCTATATGCCCTCCTGTGTCTCAGATGTTGACTGTTTCCCTATGGAACAAAATAAAAGGACAGCATCAAAAACTGCTAAGCAAGGTTCAATGCAAGCTAGCTGTCTTAACAACCCCATGACAGAAGTACATCAATACTAATCAAGCAGACTGACTGACTGCTTGATTCAGACTGGTTGTTGGTCCCAGTATAAAGCTGTTAAAGATGAAGCAACGAGGCAAAGTCATAAGTAGGAATTCTGGCACAAAGGACAAACTCAGAACTGGGCTTGAGGAAGGGGCAGTAAGTCCCAGTCAAGTATTCTTATGTCTATAGAGAATGGGTCTTTTGACTCAGAGTCCATAAGTGCCATAAGTGTCTTTTTCTGCTGATCTCTGAGGGATACAAAGAAATAAAATGGTACCAACCATGGAAACTCATATTCTGTTCCAATATGTCAATGTGTACACAGAAAAACACACTCAGAATATGCATGAAGAAAAAATGTGAGTTAGATGGCTCCATGGGTAGAGTACTGGGCCTGGAATCAGGAAGACATGAGACATGAGAATCTTAATAGCTGTGTGACCGTGGGAAAGTCACCTAACCTCTTTTTGCCTGAAAAAAATAAAGGCAAATCACATTAGTATCTTTGCCAAGAAAACACCATGGACAGTATGGTCCATAAAATCATGAAGAGTGGGACACAACTGAATTGACTGGACAAAAACAACAGTAGAAAAGAAAATTCAATTTATGAGGTGACAGTGACCCAGTGACCTACTAGAAATCAGCAGATGAGAGTAGACCTCTTATACAAGCAAGCATTTGAATTAAGTCTTAAAGAGATCTAGTGATTCTTTAAGGTTAAATTAAAAAGAGAATACATTCAGTGCATGCTGAACAGACTGAGGAAAGACATGAAGATGAGAAATTTAATGCACTATTTTGGTAGAGCATGTAAACCTATTTACCTTAAAACAGCATGGGGCAGGGAATTAGTGACAATAGGCCTGAAAGGGTAGATTGAATCCAAGTTATAAAGAATTTTTAACGTCAAATAGAATAGTTCCGAATTTTACTCTACAGCAGGGCTTCTTAAACTTTTGCCACTCAGGACCTCTTCAGCACTTCCTCAACTGAGGGTCGTGGCCTGATATGGTGTAGAGATGCACAGTTTAAGAGGTAGGAGGGAATTATTAGAGCTTTTGGAGTAGGATAGTAACATTGTCAGGTCTATGTTTTAATAGTCTCATTTTAAATTGGAGAAGAGAAAGACTAGAAGCTAAAGAAAGGATTAGGAGTTTGTTGCACTCATACAATATAAAGCTGATGTCCTGAACTAGGGTGGTTGTCATATGAATGGAAAGGAAAGGTCAGATGAAAGAAATATTGTGGGTTAGAATATCTAAGATCTCACAGATGATTGGATATTGGAATTATAGAGAGGGATGAGTTGATAAAGGCTGTAAGGTTTTGAATCTGGATGGAAAGAGAGATGGTGGCACTCTTAACAGGACTAGAGAAGTAATAGCAAATGACATCTTAGAAGAAAGATAATGGGTTCTATTTTCAAAATAGAAGCATAGATTTCAAACTAAAATGAATCTTCTAGGTCACCTAGTCCAACTTTTAATTTAACAGCTGAAAATAATGAGTTTAAGATGATTAAAGGATATCTGGTTGTGTGTATGTGTGTGTATATGTGTGTGTGTGTGTGCATTAGGTAGTTGGTGATACAGAACTTGGAATGAGAGTAGAACCACATATAGAGATCATTGGCACAGAGCTGTTACTTGAACACATGGGAGAAAGTGAGATCACCAAGTGAAAATGTATAGAAAAAGAATAGAAAAGGGTCCAAGGACAGAAATATAGAGTACACATAGGAGGCAAGATGGGCATGATGACTAAGCAAAGAAGGCTGACAAAAAAAGCCACATCGATAACTATGAAGAAAATTAGTGAAATGTAATCCAAGAGAGAGGAGAGGGGCTGGAATATTTGGATGATAGGGGAATTAAAAGTATCAGATATTGCAAAGAGGTTAATGATTACAATTGTGAAGAGAACAATCATCTGGTTAAATAAGATATTGATATTCATGGGCAGGGAAGTTTCAGTTGAGTGATAAAGTGGGGAGCCACATTACAAAGTGTTAACAAATATATGAGGGGAGAAAATTGAGGTAAATATATTTAGCCATTGCTAGAAATGTGTTTGTGAAAAGGGAACATAGACATAGAAATTTTTAAGAGGGCATGGTGGAGTTAAGAAAAAATCTATTAGGAACAGGGCAGATCTTGTATCCTAAAAAAAAAAAAAGGGTAGAAAAAGCACTAATGGAAGTTGGATCTTGGTAGATGGGACCCTCAGGGGAATATTGCAGTAAATAACAATATACATTCACATGATATTTATTATTACCTTTCTCTGAGCAAAGGACAAGGCATCTGACTCTAATTATCTTGTAGTATGTTATGTTGTTACAACACAAAAGGAGCGGAAAATTAGCAATTAGATTTGATCAGTGCCTTAATCAAATTTATTGGGCAAGTGAATTATTTGGGTAGACAAAGGCTCAAACCATACTTTATCATTAATGCTTTTAGTGACTATTTATTTTGCTTCTACTGCCCTAAAGGGGAAGAACTAGGAAAAGAGGGTAAAAATAACACAGATAGATGTCAACTCAATATAAATCAAAAAATTCCCTATAAGTAAAATTGCTTCCAAAGTAGAATACAGAATCATTGACAGTTTTCTGCTAATCATAAATAAATATTGGTTTTGTATTGTTGCCAGTGTGATTATTTTTTAATTAAATTTTTATGTTTATTTTTAGTTTATATCATTCATTTCCACAAGATTTTGATTTACAAGTTTTCTCCCCATTTTTCCCCTACCCACCAACCCAAAACAGCAATCCCACTGAATATCCCTTCCCCCAATCTGCTCTCTCCTATATCTTCCCCCATCCCTAATCTGCTTTCCAGTAAGGCAAGATGCATCTCTATACCCCAGTGCCTGTATATCTTATTTCCCAGTTGCATGTAACATAATAATAATAATAATAATAATAATAATAATAGTAATAATAATATTTTTAAACATTTTATTTTAAACCTTTGAATTCCAGGTTCTTTCCCTTCCTTCCTCATTACCCACCCTTACTGGAAAGATAAACAACTCAATATAGGTTGTACATGTGTTGCTTTGCAAAACATTTCCATGGTGGATATATTGTAAAAGACTAACTATATTTCCCTCCATCCTATCCTGCCCCTGACTTGTTCTATTCTCTATTTTGACCCTGTCCCTATTCAAAAGTGTGTGCTTCCAACGTCCATCCCTCCCCACCTGCCCTCCCCTCCATCATCTCCCCTCTGATCCCCTTCCCCCGCTACTCTTCTATAGGGTGAGATACCTATTTAGTGTGTATTTCATTCCCTCCCTAAACCAAATTCAATGAGAGTAAGGTTGACCCATTCCCTTTTGCCTTCCTGTTCTTCCCCTCCCTTGTAACAGTTTTCCCTTGCCTCTTTTATATGAGATAATTTACCCCACTCTGTCTCTCCCCATCTCCTCTCATATTCCTCTCTCACCTTTTAATTTCACCAGTTAAGTATCATCCCTTCCTATTCAATTGGCCCTGTGCCCTCTGTCTATGTATACCTGTACACACACACACACACATACACACATATGTATATGTATATGTGTATATATATATACTCATACTCACATAAATATTCATATGCTCATATACCCTCCTATATAGACATACATATGTGTGTATATATCTACAGTTTTTTCCATGTAGGAATGTGAATAGTTCAATTTTGATAAGTTGCTTATGATTTCTTTTCCCTGTTTACCTTCTCATGCTTCTCGTATCTGAATGTCAAATTTTCTATTCAACTCAGGTTTTTTCATCAAGAATGTTGAAAGTCCTCTATTCCATTGAATGACTATATTTTCCCCTGAAACATGATACTCAGTTTTGCTAGATAGATGATTCTTGGTTTTAATACCAGCTCCTTTGATCTCTGGAATATATTCCAAGACCTTTGATCCCTCAGTGTAGAAGCTGCTAGATCCTGTGATATCCTGAATGTGTTTCCACAATATTCAAATTGTTTCTTCCTGGCTGCTTGTAATATTTTCTCCTTGATCTGGGAACTCCAAGATCTGGCTATAATATTCCTAGGAGTTTTCTTTTTGAGATGTTTTTAGGAGGTGATTGGTGGATTTTTCCAACCTCTATTTTGCCCTCTGGTTCTAAAACATCAGGGAAATTTTGCTTGAGAATTTCTTGAAGGATGATTTCTAGGTTCTTTTATTTTTTTTTCCAAATGCTTTATTAAATTCTGATTTACATCATTCATTTCCAGCAGATATTGAGTTAAAAATATTCTCCCCATTTTTCCCCTACCTACTGCCCCAAAATAGCTGTCCCACAGGATACCCTCTCCTCTAATCTGCTCTCTTCCATATTTTCTTCCATATCCCTTTCAACTTTTCCAGTGGATCTCTATGCCCCAGTGCCTGTATATCTTATTTCCAAATTACATATGAAATAGTATTAATGATAGTATATATATATATATATATATATATGTATATATATATATATATATTTGAGTATTTGATTTTAAAACTTTGAATTCCATATTCACTCCCTTCCTCCCTTGTCACCCACCCTTGCTGGGAAGATAAGCAGTTCAGTTCAGTATAGGTTGTACATGTGTGGCTAATGCAAAACAATAACATAGTAGATATATTGTAAAAGACTGACTATATTTTCCCAATCCAGATCCAAGAAGGTTAAAGCAAGGGCGATTACCCATTAGACTGGTGCTTGTTCCCCCTACTCTCTGCAGGCCAGGAGCTGAAGCTGCCATGTGGCGCTGGCTGGCTGTGCCGGCTTCTCAGCGGCTTCTCACCCCAGGGGCAAAAGCCATGCTCTCCCCCTTACTGGGTCCCAGAGTCCAGACTACCCTTACCTCTCACTTTGTCCTTTACATCTTTGTGTTGACAAATCTGGAAACAGCCACAACTGCTGCTGATCTGGGGTCCCTCTGTTTGGCTGCTGGTCAGGACCACCCTGGGGCTAAAGCCTCTGGTGGGGCTGGGTTCAGCTCCCAGAGTGCTGAGCTGGCCGATTGCTGCCAGCGTGCCCAGGCTGTCCTCAGTGGGAGGTTAGCTTCTCTGTGTCATTTTGTGGGATCTGAAGCTCCAAAGTTTGTTTAGAGTCCCCATTTACATGGATTGGGGAAGGTGGAAGCTGGAGCCCAGCGGAGGTCCTGCTTCTACTCCGCCATCTTGACTCCATCACCCCTAGGTTCTTTTTTTAATCATGGCTTTTAGGTAATCCAATAGTTTTTAAATGATCTCTCCTGGATCTATTTTCCAAGTCAATGGTTTTTCCAATGAGATGTTTCACATCGCCTTCTATTTTTTTTCATTTATTTGGATCTGTTTAACAGTATCTTGATTTCTCATAAAATTACTAGCTTCCATTTGCTCCAATCTAATTCTGAAGGAATGATTCTCTTCAGTGAGATTTTTTTTTCATCTGGTAAATTCAACTTTTTAAGGCATTCTTCTCCTCATTGGTTTTTTGAGCCTCTTTAGTTATTTGAGTTACTCTATTTTTTTAAGGTATGATTTTCTTCAGTAAGGTTGTTGACTGTCTTTTCTTGTATCATTCTCATTTATCCTCCCAATTTTTCCACCACTTCTCTTATTTGGTTTTCAAAATCCTTCTTAAGCTCCTCTATGTCCTGTAACCAACTCATTTTTTCTTGAAAGATTTTGGTGCAGGATTTCTGACTTCCCTATCTTCCTCCTGTTCCATGCTTTGATCCTTTTTGTCCCCAAAATAGGAGTGTAAAGTCAGATTGCTGTGCTTGCTTTGCTTCCTTTGCTTGCTCATGTTGCCACTCAATTACTTGACTTCTGATCATTTTTGCCACAGTAGAATTCTGCTACCAGAGAAAGAGGCTTTGTCCTAAATCGCTGGTGTTTTCTCATCTGATGGAGCTATTTATTAGCTGGCCTCTCTGAACCTCCACAAGCTCTGGCAAACTGGTCATGCACCCCAGGACCTCCACCCTATACAGTGATCCAGATCCAAGCAGGTTAAAGCAAGAGTCATTACCCCTCATAGTGGTCGCTTGGTCCCCATACAATCTGCAGGCCAGGAGCTCTGAAGCAGGAACATGGTGGTGGCTGCACAGCTGCCATGCCATGCCTCAGCTGCTTCTCTCTCTAGGGGACAAAAGCCAAACTGCACTCCCAAACTCCCTTTTCCCAAAGTCCACTTACCTTTCACTTTGTCCTTAGCATCTATGAGTTGATAATTCTGGAAACCACCATAGCTACTGATGATCTGAAGTCCCTCCAGCCAGTGGCTGGTTGTTGCCACCCCGAGGCTAAAACCTCTGGATCACAAGGGGCTGGGCTTGGCTCCCAGAGTGCCAGGCTGGCCCCTTCTTGCCGGCCTGTCGGGCTGTCTTTGGCGGTAGGTTAGCTTCTCTCTGTCATTTTGTGGGTTCTGTAGCTCCAAAGTTTGTTAGGGTCATTTTTTTTTACATGAATTGGAGGAAGTGGAAGCAGGAGCCACATGGAAGTCCACTTTCTACTCCACCATATTGGTTCCCCCACCCAGTGTGATTTTTGTTGGGGTCCAAGTACTACAACCAGATCTCTTATGGCTTTTCCTACCTTGAAATTTGAAAATCCAGTTATGTTGATGGGCGGCTGAAGTAAGAAAACACCAAAACATAAGCTGCATTTTCATAGACCACACAAAAAGCACTATTCATGTACTATCTTTATTGTTCTAAATCTGTTGAAATGGAAGGAGCAAATAATACAGATTGTTACATTTCAAGTTTTGCATAAGAAGGGATTCAGCAGTATTGCTAAAATAACTATAAAAATCCTGAAGAGGAAGGACAGACACTAAAGCCAAATGAAGGTAATACTGGTTTAAGAACAGTCAGACTGCTCACTCAGCACATTTCAGGGGAACATTTTGATTGCCTTTCTCTGTTCCTTCATATTGAGGGACGATTGCCAATTGATCCCTATGTTGACCCAGTGTATCACTCCCATGGACATGAAACTATGTTCAATCCCCTTTTGGGAGAGACAAAAATGATTGAAGTTGAAAAGAAGCAGAGAAAAAAGTGGGGCAAAGGGGGCAGCAGGTGTTAAAACAGCTCAATCCAACAAGGATGCATTAAGTATCTATGTTCAAAGCCCTCCACAAAATGCTAGAGATGCAAAAATACAAAATTAAAAACAACCCCAGCCCTTCAGGCACTTACTTTCTATGGGATGGGAAATACATAGATTAATAAAGGCAAGATAATTTGAGGAATGAGACAGTAATACCAGTGGGGTGGGGATGGGATAGGTTAGGGAGAAGGAAGAATAAGGAAGGGATTCTCACAGAAGGTGGAAATTAGCAATGAAGGGATCCAATTATTCCCAGATGCAGAATTGAGGAGGGGGTACATATTATGCCTATACAAAATCAAGGAAGGGAAGAGCAGAATGTCAAGTTTAGTGTATAGCCAGTAATTTATTTTTACCTTTAGTGAAATGCAAAAGTATTAAAGATAAATATTGTGAAGTATATTATTTAGTAAGTGGATAGAGTGTGAGAATCAGTGTCACAAACTGAATTCAAAGCCAGCCTTAATGATCTGGTTGCTATATGATCATGGACAAGTCCTTTGCCCTAACTGTGATTCAGTTTCTTCATCAACAAAAATCATTCCATCACAAGATTTTAATCACTTACTATGTGCCAAGAATCATGCTGAGCAAAAAAAGAAAAAAAAAACCTGACAGTCCCAACTTCTAAGAGCCTGCACAATAAAGAGGAAAACTCACACTTTGACTCTCTCTTTCTCTCTCTCTCTCA
>NW_027185761.1:35239111-35261586 GCF_028583685.1 Petaurus breviceps papuanus | reverse complement strand
TCTCTCTCTCTGTCTCTCTCTCTCTCTCTCTCTCTCTGTCTCTCTCTGTCTCTCTCTGTCTCTCTCTCTCTCTGTCTCTGTCTCTCTCTCTATCTCTCTCTCTGTCTCTCTCTCTCTGTCTCTCTCTCTGTCTCTCTCTGTCTCTCTCTCTCTCTCTCTCTCTCTCTCTCTCTCTCTCTCTCTGTCTCTCTCTCTCTCTCTCTCTCTCTTTCTCTCTCTCTCTCTCTCTCTCTCTCTCTCTCTCTCTCTCTCTCTCTCTATTTCTCTCTCTGTCTCTCACTCTATCTCTGTCTCTCTCTCTGTCTCTCTGTATACACACATATATACACTTGCATATATGTATGTACAGACAGGTATGTATATCTATATCCATATATGTATAGATATAGATATGTGGGTATATGTTTATATGTGTGTATGTGTATGTGTTGTGCTCTCACATCAAGGAAAGAGCCAATAGACAGCAAGAGAATGGAGTTAGAGCAAGAATGTGGATAAGAGGCCATAATACTGGGAAAATGTACCAGAAGAATTTCTGTGATATTCAGATAGATTATTAATGTATGTTTGTGTGTGCGTGTGTGTATGACCACCTTGAACTTGACTTGTCCTGTTTCTCTAAGAAACTTTATTCTTATTCTCTTGTCTCATTGTGGTTAGTCCTGTATTCTAGAAGAGGACCATGACATCAGAAAGATAATGACATGACTTGTAATTGACTTTGATTTGAGTGATGGAGGGCTGTGCAAAGTCATTTTATCCTCCAGAGCCATCTGGGTCCAGTGGCCAGATATTGATCAGGATGACTGGAGATGGCACAGGCTGTAGGAGGAGACCTTGGCCCTTTTAAACTAAAGGCTTCAGATTCTCACTTTGAGTGAGGAAACACTCATTTAGTAAATAGGCCTGTTGAAGAGGTGAATCAAGGGATGCCCCCTTCAATTAAAAAAAAAACAAAGCTGTGAGGGAAAGACCTCAGCTTACTGGCCAAGAGAGAAACAGTTACTATTTACATTCACTCTGAGCCAGGAAGGCCTAAAAAAACAACCATTAAATGGTGCTTGGGCAGGGACCTATTGTCCAGTCATTGAGATCCAGGGTGCATTATGTTTAAGGCTTGTTTTTTTTTTTTTTTGTGAAAGAAATCTAGCTAGTAAAGTCCAAGGTAACTAGGTAGCTTTTGGACATAAAAATTTACCTTCCTTTGGGCAGAACACCCTGAATAGAGTGGAGAAGAGGAGAGGAGAGAAGAGAAGAATTAAATAAAAGAAATCCTATAGAAAAAAAATAATTAAAAAAAAAGAAATCTTATGGAAGGTGACCTAGCCATGCCAGATTTTAAATTGTATTATAAAGCCGCAATCATCAAAATTACTTGATATTGGCTAAGAGATAGAGTGGTGGATCAGATAGGTTAGGCACACAATACACAGTTGTCAATGACTATAGCAATCTCCTGTTTCATAAACCCAAAGGCTCTAGCTTCTGGGACAAAAACTGCCGGGAAAACTGCTGGGAAAATAATATGGGAGGAAGTAGGCATAGACCGATATCTTATACCACATACCAAAATAAAGCAAAAGTGGGTACACATTTTAGATAAAAAGGCTGATACTATAAGCAAACTGGGAGAGCAAGGAATAAGTTTCTGTCTCAGATTTATAGAGAATGGAAGAAATTATTACCAAACAAGAGATAATGAACACTATGAAATGCAAAATGGATAATTCTGACTACATTAAATCAGAAAGGTTTTGAACAAAGCCAATGCAATCAAAATTAGAAGGGAAGCAGAAAACTGGGAGAAAATGTTTATAACCACTGTCCTTTATAAAGATCTCTATATACAGACATGAGTCAAATTCATAAGAATTTAAGTCATTCCCCAATTGATAAATGATGAAAAGATATGAAGTCAGTTTTTCAAATGAAGAAATTAAAGCTATCTATGGTCATAGGAGGAAATAAAGCATTAATTCTGTACTGATTAGAGAAATGCAAATCAAAACAACTCTGAGGTACCACATCACACTTATCAGATTGGATAACATGACAAAACAGGAAAATTATGAATGCTGGAGGATATGTTGGAATATTGGAATACTAATGCATTGTTGGAGGAGTTGTAAACTGATCCAACCATTCTGGAGAGCAATTTGGAAATATGCCCAAAGGGCTATAAAAATGTGCATACCCTTTGACCCAGCAATACCACTTCTAGGTCTGTAACCCAAAGAGATCATACAAATGGGAAAGGACACACATACACAATGAATATTTATAGCAGCTCTTTTTTTGTGGTGGGAAAGAATTGGAAATTGAGGGGATTCTCATCAATTAGGGAATGATTGAACAAGTTGTGGCATATGATTGTAATGGAATACTATTGTGCTATGAGAAATGATAGATTTCAGAAAAACCTGTAAAGACTTATATGAATTAATGCCTGAGTGAAGTGAGAAAAACCAGAAGAACATTGTATACAGTAACAGCCACATTATGTAATGACGAATTTTCATAATCTTGGCTCTTCTCAGCAAAGCAAGGATCTAAGAAACTCCAAAAGAAGACTCAGGATGGAAAATGCTGTCCACATCCAGAGAAAGAACTGAGCAGTCTGAATGCAGATCAAGCATATTATTTGCTGTCTCTCTCTCTCTCTCTCTCTCTCTCTCTCTCTCTCTCTCTCTCTCTCTCTCTCTCCCCCTCTCTTTTCCTCTCTCCCCCCACCCCCATGTGTTTCTTCTTTCTCATAGTTTCTCCCCTTGGTTCTAATTATTCTTTACAACATGACTAATGTGAAGATTGATTTAATATGAAAGCAGATATATTGCCCATATCAAATTGCATGCTTGGGTTGGAGGAATGAAACAGATGGGGAGAAATTTGGAATAGAAAAAACTTACAAAAGTGATTGTTGAATTAAAAATAAGTAAATTTAATTTTTAAAAGAATGTATTTATTTAGTTGACCTGGTTTTTGTTTTGTTTTGTTTATACAATTGCGTGTTTTCTGATTCTTTGCTAGATGAGAAGGCTCACTTTGTGAGTTTATCCTGGAGTCCTCAGGACATCAGGCATATCAGGCACTTCACAGCTATGTGACCTTGGGAAAGTTACTTAATTTCTCTTACCCACAATTTCATACATGTAAAATGGGGACAATAACATCAACCACCTCTCAGGATTGTTGTGAACATAAAATTTGATAATATTTGTAAAATAATTTTTAAATCTTAAAGCTCTATATAAATTCTAGATATTATTATAATTATAATAATGATTGTATATGGTTTCACATAGCAATAGAATCGATAGTGACTACTCTTTGAAACCTATCCTTCAATTAAATATACCATCTTAAAATTATATTTGTAACTAGTTCATGTCTCTATCTCTTTGTCTTAACAGATTGAGATAAAATGTCTAGGTAAAGCCTAATTGTGGCATTCCTGTGCTTTGTTGGTTTTAGACACCTAATGAGAAAGAAAATACAGTGAATGAGGAATCATCTATTACCAATGAAGCCATGCTGATACTATGTTCACACTTCTCTTTCCTTAGTCTTCATTAATCATTTCTTTAATAGGTAATTTTCCTAACAATTAATTATTAATACATTGGTTTATTGTCATATAAAGTATATTATTGCTCTCAGTTTCTGTGTCTCTCCATCTCTGACTCTGTTTCTCTCTCAACTGGGTCTGTGTTAGCCCATCTCCAAACCTATTGTACCTCCCTGATATTTCACGATCTTTCCAAAGCCAATAACTTAACAATCGCAGCTCCCATTTTTTTTTTCATTTCTCAGGAATATAATCAATCTCCAATTGATGACTTTATCAGGGCAGGCACCTAGCTATTTCTTATGTTTGTTATCATTATTGTTTGGTTGTGTCACTTTTGTTTTTGCCAGTTATAATGCCAAGCAAAGGTAACTTCCCAAGGTTCAAAATACCAGCATAGGTGCTCTCCATTTTATTCAGTGAAAAATTAAGAGCAGAGAAAATCAAAATATAGTGTAATTCCAAATACAGCATTCACCAAGTATAATTCTATAATCGCCAAGTACTACTCCACCCCTGGATATTATAATTCATTTAGTCAATCCCAAAGACACTCTTCTAAGTACTACTCCACCCCTAGGCTGTACATTCATTTAGTCAATCACAAAGCCCCCTTCTCAAATGGAGATTCGTTTCCAATCATTAGTAATGTACATTCATTTGTTCAATCACAGAGCACAAAAAGGTCAAAAGTTCCCCACCCTTGGATCACAACTGAATCTTCCCCAGAGTTATAACAAGCTTAAGCACAGCATTTAATACCCAAATGGAGGTCTTTTCTTCATCTTGACACAAGAGGCAAGTTCTCAGCACTCTTTGTTCCTGGGGAGACAAAGCTTAGCAAGGCCACAAGATACATTGACAGTGTCTTCATTAATTCATTCTCTGTCTGCAGAACAGTCCTAGGAACCCTGAAAACATAAGCAAAACCCTCTTCCAGGATTTCTGTAAACATACAACAAGAAAATCCTTCAGGGCTTCTGAACCAACAGCAAGTTTCCAGACCCTCTGCAACAACAGCATTGGCCTTCACCAGTGGACACAATTCACTCTCTGTTTGCAGAACAGTCTCAGGAGCTCTGAACCAACAGCAAGGTTCCAAGACCTCTGCAACAACAGGACTGTCTTTTACCAGAGGACAAATCTGTCAAAACAACATCAAAACAGACAAAGTACCAACATAGCAGCCATGTCCCCTCAGTCCTTGGAAGCTCTGGGTGGCAGCTCTCAAAGGTCCTGGGCAATTCAAACTGGCCCTCAGGGACCCTCTCCATCTCTCTCTGCCTCCAAGATGCTGCTTCCAAAAAAAGTTCTTCTGCCTCTCTCTTTGCTTGTGTCTCTCTAAATTTATGTCACCAGATCCTCCCAGTTCCACACTCTCTTTTCACATCAACAAGTCCATCCCATAAGTGGGATTCACAAACTCTGGGTTTTAACAGAATCAATCCAAAAACCAAGCCAATACAGGGGAATCTTTAAATACCATTACTATTACACCAGTATAAGTGATATTTTTAATATAGATAATTCCCCTACCTTTATCAATGTGAACAGGAACCTTCTTTACAATGCAGATTCATTAAGGGTAATTTGCATCCCATAGAGGCAAATGACTTCTAGATCATGCAGTTAACGTGTTTCAAATTTCACTGGACTTCCTGACTTAAAGGCAAGCTCTCTACCCACCATGCTCTAAACCCTGTTGAAGGAAGCAGACCTTTAGCAATTTTAAAGTGATATTTGTCTTCAAATTCTCAGATCAAAAGTTATGAAGTTGCAACATACAACAGGAGTTTGGTGGGGACCAAATTAAAATTTTACATTTGACTATTATATTTTTGCTATGGCTACCCAAGAGAAGAGAGACAGGCACTAATCTGAGAACATGGTAATGGATTGTAGTCACATTTTGTTGTTGTTTTAATTCAAATTATATTTAGAACAACATGCATACTTTTATGTCAGATGTTCTTTTTTTTTTAAAGCAATCAGGGTTACATAACTTGCTCAAGGTTACATGGCCAGTTATTTTGTGTGGGTGCCAAGTATCTGAGGCCAGAACCAATCCCAGGTCTCCTGGTGCTGGGGCTGGCACTATAACTCACTGCGCCACCTGGCCACCCCTAAGCAATTGGGGTTAAGTAATTGCTCAAGGTTACGTGGCCAGTTATTTTGTGTGGGTGTTAAGTGGTCTCCCAACTCTGGGGCCGGCACTCTTACTCACTGCGCCACCTGGCCACCTCTCTGTCAGATCTTCTGACAGAGGAGATGACAGCAATGGGCTACTGGCACGATCAGCTGCGTTGCTTCTTTTCATCTCCTGACATCAGCCTACAGCATGACTATATCCTGGAGGGGGATGGGTGAGCCAAGTAAGCAGGCTCCCAGGAGAATTGAATAAGCTGCCATCATTACTTGATATGATCCAAGATGGCCCATCTTCCTGTGAGCATTTTCTGTGCCTCTTAAGGAGATTTATTTGGCTTGATCATCTACCCAGGGCATAGATCTGGGGTTGTATTCTCCAGAGAGAGCGGCAGCCGGTAGTCATCATTATTCTAGTTTATCCACAGCATCACAATTGGTGTTATCAAGGGCCAGCGCATCAATCAATATTTCCAAACTGATGGCACCTGTGATGCAAGCATGCCCACATGCTGGCTTGTCTGCACACATGGAAATGAGGCATTCTCCTTCTCCTAGGGCAGCAGCTGCACCAAAGAGTCCCTGGGCACCTGAAAACAGGCCACTGATGCTCTGCATTGGCAAAATGTTTGGCTTCCAAGTAGCAAATGTTAGGTTTTCCATAGTGATGTATCTCTTAGTGGTGATTTTATATTCTGGGCCTTAATTCACTCTGTCTTGCTTTCTGCAGATTCATTTGACTTGTGTGGACCCCCAAGGTGATGAGTCACAGGTAAATCAACACAGAGAGTAACCATCAAGATAAAGATCCCAGGAATTATATGCTAGGACACCTCTAATGTAACTGTAACAAGCCAATACCAATTCCTGGCCTATCTCCACTAAAGAGAATTTGAAGGAATTGTACTCATCCTGCTTGGCTGGAGCCCCAGGAGTGACTTAGTGAAGATAGGAGATATTATCACCTTGGGAAAAATCCATGGAGAGAGCGTTGGGCTTAGTTGTTAGCATATTATTTCAGAGATGTGGCTTAGGTGTTTTTCTTTCTCTCTTTCCCTATAAAGGGAGCCTGCACAGATAATACAAAATCTTTCTCAGAAGACGCTAAATATGACCAAGTCTCCCTCACAGTTCAATCCGGGGTGGAGGGGTTGGGGGGCGCTGCTGCTGTTGCTGCTTCCAGTGCTCATGACAAGGCATAAATTCTTAAACAAAGAAGGGTTATAGAAAAACACGAATTGAAAAATGTACATTTTTTTTTGCATGGAACTGAAAAGCTTTTGCACAAAATGAACATAAATAGGATAAAGGAAAGCATCAACTAAGAAAAAAAATCTTGGCATCAATATATGTAATAAAAGTGTGATTATGTATGCACACATATACATATATATGTACTCACATATATTTGGCTATATAAAACTGGGAACTAATTCTCAGACACTAAGTGGTCAAATTATATGAACAATATACTCCATAGAAGAATTTCCAACTGTTCAGAAACTTAGGAATGACTGCTTAAATCACTTGTAATAAAATAAATAAAAATTAAAATATCTCCAGTGTTTCACTTCATATTCAGCAAATTATCAAAGATGACACAAAATGAGAAAAAGCCAATATTGGAGATGCTGCCAAAGACAGAAAAAAACTGGTATACTCTTGGTAGAAAGATGGCATGATCCCTGTCATTTTATAATGAAATTTAGAATTGTGCTAAAATGTATACTAATGTACCCATGGTAAAGAATAAAAAGATTTTATGGCTAATCATAAATATTAAGGAAACCAGTAACATAAAGAGGGTCTTATGTGCAACCATATATCAATAGCAATATTTTTCAAGGCCGCATTATGCTGGAAACTAAGTAAATGCCAATCAGTTAGAGACTGCCTCAACAAATTGGGGTACATATATGTTCTATTTCCGGATCATTAGGAAAAAAATAAATTTGAAGAAATCAAAGAAACATGGAAATATTGATCGAGATTGAATTGAAAAGAGCAAGGAAAGTGATGTACATAGTCAATAAAGTGATATAAATAGAAATAGGGAAAGCAGCAGAACTGAACATTAAAAAATTTGATGACCAAGGTTGGTCTTAGAGAAGTGTTGAGAGGGGTGGCTAGGTGGCGCAATGAGTAAAGCGCTGGCCCTGTAGTCAGGAGGACTCCAGTTCGGTTCTGGCCTCAGACACTTAACACCCACGCAAAAAAAACTAGCCATGTAACCTTGGGCAAGCTACTTAACCCCAATTGCCCTCCAAAAGGGAAAGAGAGAGAGAGAGAGAGAAGTGTTGAGCAAACATACTTTACTTCCCTCTTTGAAGAGATAGGGGCAAAGTGTTTGAAATATTATATATTAGCACACCTGGTTGATATGTTAATTAATATTATTGATATTTTCCTTCTTTCATCACCCCCCCCCAGGAGAGATGTAGAGGTGTTTGGAGATGAGAGCTATGGGGGAAAAAAAAATGTATTTTTTAAGGACCTGACCAGAGACCTCATCAGTGTATGGAGTTCTCTGAGATATTTCTCACTCAATACAGAGAAAAATCTCCTCAGCAACTTGGATGACTTATCTAGCCTCATATAGGCTGTAAGTGTCAGACGAAGTACTTGGACTCAATATTCCCTGATTTTGAGGATATCTCTCTATCCAGCATACTATAAAGCCTTTTATAAAAGAAGACAGAGAGAGAGTCAGAAGATGAGAGAGAGACAGAGACAGACAGATAGAGACAGAGAGAGAGGGACAGAGAGAGAGAGAGAGAGAGAGAGAGAGAGAGAGAGAGAGAGAGAGAGAGAGAGAGAGAGAGAGAGAGAGAGAGAGAGAAATTGAATTTGTTTCAGAATCTATGGCCTACATGAATCTTGAAGGGTATTTATTTTTCTAAGTAAAGCAAATTACAAAAGATATCTCAAACCTTTGGGAGTTATTTCTAAGTTTATTTTATCTCAATTACAATAAATTTTTTTAAGCATTCATTTAAAAAAATTGAGTTCTAAATTATCTCCTTGAAAAGACAAGCAATTCAATATAGATTATATTTTTGAAATCGTGCAAAATATATAAAATATTTCCATGTGAGCTATGTTGTAAAATAAAACACAAAAAAAACAAGCAAAATAAAGTTTTTAAAAAAGTATACTTCAATCTGCATTCAGACTCTGTCAATTCTTTCTCTGGAGGTAGATAGCATTTTGCATCACAAATTCTTAAAAGCTGTCTTGGATTATTCTATTGTTGAGGATAGCAAAGCATACACAGTTGATCATCCTTAAGTTTTTCCTTTCATTGTTGATAATGTTCTCCTGTCTTGCTCACTTCACTTTGTATCACTTCATATATGTCTTCCAAAGTTTAATTGTTTTCTTCTGAAAGCATCCTGCAAGATCTTTGGGATTATCAAACATTAGATTACTATGGTCATTTACTGCCATGTATTGTATACCTCGTCTATTCCACTAATTCATAACTCTATTTCTCAGACAGTAACTGATTGTTTTGATGATTTACCTTTGTAATAAAGCTTGATATCTGATATGGCTAGGCTTCCTTTCTTCACATATTTTTCATTAATTCCCTTGATATTCCTGTCCTTTTCTTCCAGATTAATTTTGTTATTATTTTGTCTAGTTTTATAAAATATTTTTGTAGGTTGATGGTATGATATTGAATAAGTAAAATAATTTAAAGAGAATTGCCATTTTTATTATATTGGCATGATCTCTGCATGAATGATAGCTATTTCTGCAATTGTTTAGATCTGACTTTATTTGTGTGAAAAGTATTTTGTCACTGTTCATCTAACTCCCAGGAAGGAAGACTCCCAAGTGTTTTATATTGTCAGTCGTTATTTTAAAGGGAATTTTTTCTTTCTCTGCCTTCCTGATGAACTTTTTTGGCAATATATAGAAATGATAATGATTTATGTGCGTTTATTTTATGATCTGTATCTTTGCTGAAATTATTAATAATTCCAACTAGATTTTTAGTTGTCTCTAGGATTCTAAATATTCCATCAGATCATCTGCAAAAACTGATTTTTTTCCTCATTGCCTATTCTTATGCCTTCAGTCTCTTTTTCTTGTCTTATTGCTGTAGCTAGCATTTCTAGAATAACATTGAATAATAGTAGTGATAATGGGAATCCTTGCTTCACCCCTGATCTTATTGGGAAGGATTCTCACTTATGCCCATTAGAGATAATCCTTGCTGATGGTTTTAGATAGATACAATATTAATTTTAAGAAAAAGCTCCACTTATTCCCATGCTTTCTGGAATTTTAAATAGAAATTAGTCTTCTATGATATCAAAGGCATTTCCTGCATCTATTGATAGGGTCACACATTTTTGTTATGGTTAATTGTACTTATAGCTTTCTTAATATTGAAGCAGCCTAGCATTCCTAGTATAAATTCTGCCTGGTCATAATATATTATCTTTGTTATATGTTGCTGTAATGTTTGCTAATATTTTATTTAAATTTTTTGCATCAATATTCATTAAAAAATTGGTCTATTATCATTTCTCTGTTTTTGGTCTTCCTAGTTCAGGTATCAGAAACATATTTGTGTAATAAAAGGAATTTAATAGCACTCTTTGCCTATTTATCCAGATAGTTAATCAAATACTGGGATTAATTGTTCTCTAAATGGCATAATTCCTTTGTGAATCCATCTGGTTTTAGGGATATTTTCCTCTTAAGATCACTGAAAGCTGTTCAATTTATAATTCTTTTTTTTAAAATTATTTATTTATTTTTAGTTTTCAACATAGATTTCCACAAGATTTTCAGTTACAGTTTTTTTCTCCTTGTCTTTCCCCTACCACTACCCCAAAATAGCAATCCTAGAAAATAACCCTTCCACCAATCTGTTCTCTCTTATATCCTCCCCCATCAGCCTCCTAAATTTCTAGTAGGGCAAGATGGATTTCTCTTTTTTAAATATTTTTCTTTTTGCTTTTTGGAGGCAGAAAAATAGGGCAATTGGGGTTAAGTGACTTGCCCAAGGTCACATGGCTAGATTTGTGTTAAGTGTCTGAGGCTGGATTTGAACTCATGTCCTTCTGACTCCAGGGCCGGTGCTCTATTCACTGAGCCACCTAGCCACCCAGCAAGATGGATTCCTATACCCCAGTGCCTGTATATCTTATTTCCCAGTTGCATGTAAAAATAAATAAATAAATAACACTTGTTTTTAAAATTTTGAGATCCAGATTTCCCCCCCTTCTTCCCTCCTCACAAGCCCCCATTGGGAAGATAAGCAATTAAATATAGGTTGTACATGTGTAGTTATCCAAAACATTTCCATAGTAGTTATATTGTTAAAGACTAACTATATTTCCCTCCATCCTATCCCACCCCACACTTATTCTATTTTCTCCTTTGACCCTATCCCTTTTCAGAAACATTTGCTTCTAACTACCATCTCCCCCTTTCTATCCCCCCTTTTATCATCCCCCATCTTATCCTCTCCCCCCCCATTTTCCTGTAGGGTAAGATACCCAATTGAGTGTATATGTTATTCCCTCCTTAAGACAAATTCAAAGAGAATAAGGTTGTCCCATTCACTTTCACCTTCCTTTTGTTCCCCTACATTGAGTCTTCTCTTGCCTCTTTTATATGAGATGATTTACCCTATTCTGTCTCTCCCCTTCTCCTTCTCCCAATAACTTCTTCTCTCACCTCTTAATTTTATTTTTTATATATCATCCCTTCATTTCCAACTAATCCTGTGCCCTCTATCCATGTATACATGAACATACATATGCCCACACACATATATATTTATATACACCTATACCCTGCTACACATACATACATATGTATGCATACATATATTTCCTTCAAGTATCCTCATACTGAGAAAAGTCTTATGAGTTAAAATTATCTTTTTATCCATGTAGGAATATAAATAGTTCAACTTTAATAAGTCCCTTATAATTTATTTTTCCTCTTTACCTCCTCATGCTTCTCTTGCTTCTTGTATTTTAACGTTAAATTTTCTGTTCTGCTCCATTATTTTTTTCATCAAGAATGCTCAAAAATCCTCTATTTCACTGAATGACCATATTTTCCCCTGAAACATTTTACTCAGTTTTGTGAGGTAGGTAATTCTTGGTTTAATCCTAGCTCCTTTGACCTCCAGAATGTCATATTCCAAGCCCTTTGATCCCTTAATGTAGAAGCTGATAGATCTTGAGTTATCCTGATTGGGTTTCTTCAATACTCAAATTGTTTCTTTCTGGCTACTTGTAACATTTTCTCCTTGACCTGGGAATTATCAAATTTGGCTATAATATTCCTGAGAGTTTTCATTTGGGGATCTTTTTCAAGAAGCAATTGGTAATGAAATTATTATTTTCATTTTGATACTGGTAATTTGGTATTCTTCTTTCTTTTCCAGTTCTATTTTTAATTGCATGCTCAATTTATTAATCTGTCCTTTTCTTTATTTTATTGATAAAAACATTTAGAGACAAATATTTTCTACCAAGTACTGCTTTGGTTGCATCTCATAAATTTTGGTATCTCATTGTTATTATTTTCAATGAAGTTATTTATTGTTCCTATGATTTGTTCTTTGACCCACTCATTCTTTTGGATTCAATTATTCACTTTCAAATTAAATTTTAATCTATCTTTCCACAGCCCTTTACGAATTATAATTTTATTGCATTATGGTTCTGTAAAGGATATGATTTACATTTCTCTTTTTCATTTTTGTTTGTGAGGTTTTTATGCTCTGATACCTGTTCAGTTTTCTGTGTAGGTGCCATATAAAGCTGAGACAAAGGTACATTGCTTTCTATTCCCATTCAATTTTCTTTAGAGGTCTATCATGCTTATTTTTTTTTCTAAAATTTTCTCCTTAACTTCTTATTGCATATTTTATAATTAGATTCATCTAGTTGTGATAAGAAAAAGTTGGGGTCCATGTAATGTAATGCCAAAAGAAAGGCAACTTCCCAGGTTCAAAATACCAGCATAGGTGCTCTCTATTTTATTCAGTAACAAACCCAGAACAGAGAAGATCAAAACATGACATCATTCAAAATACAGCATTTACTAAGTGTGATTAAATCATCTCCAAGGCCTACCCCACCCCAGGACTTTCCAATCATTCAATCAATTACAAAGTCTCTGTTCCAAATACTTCTCCACCCCTAGGCTATACCTTAATTAAGTCCACCACAAAGCCCCTCTTCTCAAATGGAGATTAGTTTCCAAACATAAGTAAAATACATTCATTTGCTCAACCATAGAACACAAAAAGGTCAAAAGTTCCCCACCCCTGGATCACAATTGAATCTACCCCAGAGTTACATCAAGTTTAAACACAGCACTTAATACCCAAATGGAGGTCTTTTCTTCATCTTGACACGAGGCAAGTTCTCAGCAATCTTAGTTCCTGGAGAGACAAGGCTTAGCAAGGCCATAAGATACATTGCCAGTCCCTTCATGAATTTATCCTCTGTCTGTAGAACAGTCCTAGAACCCCTGAACACATTAGCAAAGCCCTCTCCCAGGATTTCTGTAAACATACAACAAGAAAATCCTTCTTCAGGGCTTCTGAACCAACAGAAAGGCTCCCAGACCCCTGCAACAACAGCACTGTCCTTCACCAGTGGACAGTATTCATTCTGTCTGCCGGACAGTCTCCAGACCCCTGTAACAACAGTACTGTCCCTCACCAGTGGACAGTATTCACTCTCAGTACTGTCCCTCACCAGTGGACAGTATTCACTCTCTGTCTGCAGGACAGTCTCAGGCCTTCTTAACCAAATGCCAGGTTCCAGGACTTCTTCAACAGGACAGTCTTTCACCAGTGGACAAATCTGGCAAAATAACATCAAAACAGACAGACAAAGTACCAGCAAAACAGCCATGTCTCCTCAGTCCTTGGCAGCTCAGGGGGTAGGTCTCAAAAGTCCAGGGCAATTCAAAGCGGCCACCAGTAATCTCTTAGTCTCTCCCTCTCCACGAGGTGCTGCTTCCAAAAAGAACTTCCGCCTCTCTCTTGTCTCTCCAAATCTACATCACCAGCTCCTCCCACTTCAGGACTTTCTTTTCACATCAACAAGCCCATCCCACAGGTGGGATTAACAAACTCTGGGTTTTAATACAATCAATTTGAAAACCAAGCCAATACAGGGGAATCTTTAATTGCCATTACTATCACAGTCCACCACTAGCATCTGCTTACTGAAATGACTCATAGCTTTTCTTTCAAGAATTTGGATGTCATGCTGTTGATCCATACATGTTTAATACTTATATTGCTTCATTAGGTATGATATATTTTAGCAAAATGTAATTTCCCTGCCAATCCCTTTTAATTAAGTCTATTTTTGTTTTTCCTTTGTCTGAGATCATGATTACTACTAGTTTGATTTTACCTAAGGTGAAGTATAATAGATTTTGCCCAAGCCCATTATTTTTACTGTGTGTGTCTTTCTGAGTCAAGTGATTTTCTTGCAAATAACATATTGCTGGATTCTATTTTCTTTTTAAATCCATTCCACTATCTGCTTCTGTCTTAAAGGTAAGTTCATTCTATTCACAATCACAATCATTATTACTGTGTTTTCCTCTAATTTTCCTTGTTCATATTTCTCTCTCTCTTTTAACCCTTTACCTCCTCACAAGTCTTTTTTTTTCTTATGACCATTCTCTCCCTTAATCTATCATCATTTCTATCAAACCCCATCTACTTTCCCTCCTACTTCCTTTTATGGTAAGTGAGATTCCTTTATTCAACTAAATGTGTATATTATTCCTTCTTCAAGCCACTTCTAATGTTTTCATTTGAGGTTAAGTCTTGTCTTACAGCACCCTGTTTTATCTGCCACTATACTATTATTACCAACATTTTGTAAATCACCCCCATCTCTCCCATCTTGGGTAAGTTTGTCTAGAGGACCTGCCCAAACTTGCCTGGAACCCATAACCCCCCTTTGTTTAGTTCTCAAAATATACTAGGGAACTTTTCAGTGGGGCAACAAATGGATTGCTAGGCAATGAACTGATCACTATGTGATCTAACCATTAAGTTAAGGTTTTTTTCTTTATAAACCCTGAGCACATACTCCATGGGGCTGCTTGATTTGGCTACTGTTCACCCCTTGAAGTCACCAGCTATTAAACTCCACTTAAAACTCCAAACAGTCTCACTCACTGTCACTTTTGTTTCAATGTTTTGGAGGCCCTAGAGAGATTGCAGCATTCCATGTCACCACTGAAACCTCAGGGCCTCAACCTCAGGAAAAGGGAAGGAGTCCCCTGACTCTGAGGGGAGCCAACCCCTGAGACATTCAAGGGTCCCAAGAACTCAGGCAGAGTTGGCCTAATCCCTCCTTGCCTCTTACTTGTCCCTGCATTAGGCTATTCTGGAGTCCTAGTCTGTCCTCTAGATGTTAGTTTTCTTCTGGTTCTGTCTCCTGGTTGGGAGTGAGTGGCAGCTTGACACAGCTTAACACACTCTCCCTAGTTTCCCCAAGACATTGGTTGTAGCTATGGGGGTAAGTCAATCAGACTGATAGTCTATTCCAGTCTGTATGGCTTGTCATTAGGTATAGGTTTTAGTGTCACTGTCTGTTCTGGTCTGTTTTAATTGTTATGTGCACAAGTTGTCTATTTAGGGATTTCTGTAAAGTTTTTCTTTGTTTGTGTCTGCCTGTCTTTCAAGTGCCAGGTTAAATTCTTGATTGGATTTTGGAGAAGTTCCTCCAAGGGAGTTTTCCCAACTTCTTGTGGACAGACATCCTTTTTTTCTGTCTGCTCTGTACCTGTGTAAAAACCTGAGTCTGCCACCATGTAATATTCAAAATGCAGCCAGCCAGAAAAACAAAAAACAAACAAAAAAAACTGTACCTGGGCTAGAAAAATTGATACTCTTTTAAAGAAATGTTATTTGCAAAAACAAAAAACACAGAAAAGAAACACTCTATCCCTTTCTACTTCCTTGGACTTTGGCCAAGTTCTGGAGGTAGATAGAGAGATGGAAAAAGGGGGAAAGGTGAAACTTCTCCCCTGAGATCTATCTAAGAGAAAAGGTGTCACTTCTCTGATCAAAGAGAGGCAGGTTTCAAAGCTACACTTTGGAATAGGACCAGCACTTAACCCTTTCCTGGGTCACAGCCCAATTCTTCCCAGGCTAGGGTTAGAGGGCCTTCCCCCGTCATCCTGGCTCTGACTGAGCTAAAGTTGAAGTGAAAAGTTTGAAGAATGGTATGGAATTTGAGTAAACCTCTCCCACCTGGTGAAAGGAACAAGGTGGTGAGGCACAACATGTAAATCAGGGCCCCACTAGCAATAGCTCTAGGTCACTGGGAACCCTAAAGCCCACTCCTCTAAGTAAGCCCCAAAGCCATGCCTTCCCACACAAGGAGTGGTGCCTTTTTCTCCTTCCTTTCCAAATCAACCACCCCCACAACCAGGTTCTGCAACTGTGGGGAGATAAGAAAAGAAGGGAAAATGAGGTCAGAAGTCAGCTAGCTGTACTCTACACTTGGTAAGCTCAATTTTCTATCAATAATTTTTATATGTGATTTGGAAATGCAATTAATGTGATCTTACTGTTTGTGTTATTGTATTTCTACATTGTAGTATAATGCTTTTATATTGTAAAACTTGAGTGAAATTTGTGAGCCAGAAATGGTGTTAGACAAAGCAACTTTTAATCTCAATTTAGTTGAAACTAAAAGATAGTGGGAAAAAATTTGTTTAAAACTAGCTATGTTATTTTATAAAATCCTGCTAATCCTGTCTTAAAGCTAAAACAAATTGGCCCTCACTTATAAAAATTGTAAAATTGTTAACTAAGTTATTTGGGATTATTATTATAATGTTAAAACTTAAAACTGATCCCCCAGCAGCTCTAAGGGTAGACACTCCCTACTCCCCTCCCTTAGGAAGATGGTCAAGATCACCTCCAATGTAGGGGTATAGGGGGTGACCAGAGGCCACATGTGCCAGCTACCATATACTGAGATCCTAAAAATAAAATATGGGGACCCTGAAAGACATCCTGGCAAGGAAAGAAAAATCAGTATTGAAAATAGGGGACTTGTCACACAGAAAGTATGTGGTTTTCATCAGTCCAGAGGAAGAATTTCATAGGGTGGACAGGCAGATCAGCCACTTCTTTGGGGTCCCTATCAATTTCTCTTTATTTGTCAACTTGCCAGATTCCCAGAAGCCATCTCTTTGGCAAGGTCATCAGGCTCAGGAAAAATGAAAGCTTGTATGGGTTACAGAGTTCCTAAACAATGAACTTAGCTTACTGAGAAATGAAATCTCTTATGTATGTAAGTCATGGTAAAATTTATTGCTTATTGCAACTCCACACAAATAAAAGCAATTGTATCTAGCTCTAAGCTATGATTGGTGAGACTTGCCATTTGAGGTAAGAGCCATTTGAACCACAACTGGTTTTATTTTGAGCTTGAATTTAGATATAGTTGTCTGCATTAAATCAGGATCTGAGAGAAATGCCACAATCTACTCAGAAGGAATCCTGCTACAGGTGAAGTTTTGCTTTTGGGAAAAGCCAAGAGGGCAATTTTAGCCTCAATCTAAAATGGGACCCTCCTGGCTCAGTTTCCCCATTGTTTTCCTTTGAAAAGGAATGTTTTCCACCTGGCTCTTCCTGAGTCTGGCTATGAGGTGAAATTAAAGTGAATTCAAACTTATCCAAATTCAAGCAGAGATAAAGATGTTTTATCCAGGAATATCTGGAATGTTCCTGCTTTTTCTTTTTATGATGAATTTCTCTAATTAGAACAAGTGGTCAGTAAAAGATAGTAAAAGTACAATGGAGGTATGTGAAATTTTGCTGTTCTCAATCTGAATGTGTTGTCATTCCATATCCCAAACAACTGGGTAAATTAATACACAGGCTTGTCATCTGTCTACCTGCATAATCAAGTGAAAGGTTAAACCCCTGGAATAGAGCATTTTTTTCTCAATGATATGGGAACAATTAGGCAAAGGGAAAAAAAGTATGTGAAATAAAGGTATAAACACAATGTTAATCATTATCCCATATACTAAGGCTGGGATACATCTGAACTACTAAAATGTGTGCTAGATTTGAGCTATTCAGCCTAAAACTATATTCCATTCTACATACTAAATAGTTTCCTGAAAAAGTACTTGGGCTAGTCAACTACCTGTTATTAGATATATTTGCCTTTCTCCTTATACCTTGGGCCGTGCATATTGAACTTGCCTGTAAGATTTGTGTTTCTCAGACTACAGACCAATTAACCTACAGATGGCAGCAAGCAGTGGATATCAGTCTATACTCACCTATCATCCCCTGGATGTGGTCTGTGCTCAGTTCCAGCCAACTTCCATCTCAGGATCCACTGAGACAGGGACAGCTCTACACCCCTTTTCAGCCTGAAGAAACTATGGAAGCTGAGACCTTAGTCCATTCTCCCAAATTAATTTGGACCCCCAGATCTTTGAGGGGGGGATGATGGAATCCTAATAAAGTTGCCCCAAGAACTAATACTAAATACTTCCCAAACTGACCTTGGCCCTGACTGTTGGCTTTGTATGGATGCCCAGCCCCCCTATTATGTTGGTCTAGCCCTCCCTGAGGAAGTCTCCCAAGCATCCAGTTCTGAGGCATGTGACTTGGATCAACCAAGTTTATCTCTATGGGATATCCAGGGCTCTGGTACTTGTCTGGTCACAATTAGAGTCTCTGCTCCCTCTTTGGGCTCCCTCTATTTCCTGGCTCCAGACCTAGACTTGAGCCATCTGGAGCACTCTATCTCCCAACTTGAGAGACAGGTTAACTCACTGGCGGAAATGGTCCTTCAGAACCACAGAGGATTGGATCTCCTGTTTCTAAAACAAGGAGGCCTCTGTGCTGCACTAGGGGAGGTCTGTTGTTTCTATGTCAACAATTCTGGCATAGTCAGTGAAAATCTTTCTCTGGTTCACAAGAACCTGGATACCAGACTGCAGGAGAGGGAACATGCTGAAAACTGGTACCAGGATCCGTTTTTGATATCTACATGGTTGACCATGCTGATCTCTGCCTTAACTGGACCATTATTGCTTCTTGGCCTGGCCTTCACTATAGACCCTTGTTTCTTTTCCCACCTCTTAAAACTCATTTACTCCTGTATTAACTCAGTCAAGCTTCTCCTTGTAAGGGAACCTAGGTATCAGTCCCTGCATGAGTTGCTTTCCATACAATGTCACCAATTGTGAGTCAAGGGTTTGACTCTCAAAAAAAAGAAGTAGGGATTGGTATAATATCCATTTTGTGAACCTCTCCCGTCTCTCTCATCTTAGGTAAATTTGTCTGAGAGACTTGCCTGAACCCACCAACAAAGCCCACCTAGAAGACCTGCCCAAACCTGCTACCTGGAATCCATAGCCCTACTTTGTTTAGTTGTCAGAATAGACTTGGGAACTTTCCAGTGGGGCAACAAACTGATAACTATGTAATCTTACTGTCATGTTGTGGGTTTTGCCTTTATAAACCCTGAGTACATACTCCTTGGGGCTGCTTTATTTGGGTATTTTTCTCCCCTTTCAGTCGCTCGCTGTTAAACTCCATTTAAAACTCTAAACAGTCTCACTCATTGTCACATTTGTTCAATAATACAAACTTTTGCTTTCACACGTCTTTTATGTGAGATAATATTCTGAATGTTTCCTTTCCCATCTCCCTTCTAACATTGTTTTCCTCTTTTTTACCCCTTAATTTATTTTTTAAGATTTACAAAGTACTTTTTATATATAATCTTATTTAATCTTCACAACAACCCAATTTTACAAATAAGGGAAATGATGCCAGAAAAGTTACAATTTGTGCAAAGGGCAACAGTGTTAATGTCTGAGGAAGGATTAGAACTCAGGCCTTCTTAACCCCAAGTACAACATTCTATCTTGTCACTTAAAGTTCACTATTCCATTAATCCATCTTATGCAGTAAGACTCTAAGAAACTTCTAGTACTTTCTAAATTCCATAAAACCTTATTGTTCCTTCTGGATCTTTGATTTTTATTCTGATCAACTTATCCCTGACAATGGTAATGGCCAAAGTTAAAACTAGTCATATTGCACATAAAAGCTCCTTGTGGCTCTTTCTTTTTTTGGGTGGGTACCCTTAATTTGATTTTTAAAAAATCCTCAGGGGTGGAGCCAAGATGGTGGGGTAGAAACAGGAAATTCTGTGACTTCCCCCCACAACCACCTCAAATACCTACAAAATATGACTCTAAACAAATGTGAGAGCTACAGATCCCACAAAGTGACAGAGAGAAACAAATCTCCTGCTGGAGGCAGCCTGGAAGGCTGACAAGAAGGGTTCATCACAGCACACTGGGAGCCAAGCTCAGTCCTGCATGAGCTGTGTTGTTTTGGCCAGGGAGGAAGCGGTGGCCAGAGCAGACTTCAGGACATTGAATCACCAGCAGCTGTAATGGTTTCCAGAGTTCCCAACCCAAAAAGCACCCAAAAGAAAGTAAAAGGTCAGCTGGGATCTCTGTTGGAAAGGAAGGGCATGGTCTTCCCCACATCCCTGCAGCAAGAAGTGGTGGAGGCATGGCGGCTGCAGTGGTTGCAAGTTGGATGACTCAGGAGCTCCTGGCCTTCATATCGTAGGGGGAACAAGTGAACATTCAGAGGGTAATTACTCTTGCTTTGATCTGCTTGGAAATGGGCCTCTTTCTTAGGTGGTAGTCCTGGGGTAAGAAATGCCACTTTGCCAGTGTGGTGTCTGTACAGAGGGCACAGACTTCTGACAACATTTTTGAAAACCCCTACTATTTGGGACAAAGTTTTCCTCTCCAGAAGCAGAGTTTTACCATGTCAAAGAGCTCAAAAATCAAGTAATTGACTGGCATATGAGCAAGCAGAGGAAGCATAAATAGATCATAGAATCCTTTTTGGCATTCAAAAAGGATCACAGCTTGGAATGGGAGGAAGACAATGAAGTCAGAACTCCTACATCAAAAGCTTCCAAGAAAAATATGAACTGGTTATAGGCCATGGAGGAGCTGAAGAAGGTTTTGAAAATCAAGTAAGAGAAGTGGAGGAAAAACTGGGAAGAGAATGAGAATGTTGCAAGAAAATCAAGAAAAGAGGGTCAACAACTTGAATGAAGAAAATAACGCCTTAAAAAATTGATTAACTCAAAAGGCAAAAGAGGCTCAAAAAGCCAATGAAGAGAAGAATACCTTAAAAAGCTGAATTTTCCAGATGGAAAAGGAATTTCAAAAATGCATTGAAGAGAATAATTCCCTCAAAATTAGAATGGAGCAAATTTAAGCTAATGAATTTTTGAGAAATCAAGATATTATAAAATAGATCCAAACAAATGACAAAATAGAAGGCAATGTGAAATGCCTTGGTGGACAAACCACTGACCTGGAAAATAGATCCAGGAAAGATAATTTAAAAATAATTGGGCTACCAGAAAGTCATAATTAAAAAAAGAACCTACAAATCATCCTTCAAGAAATTCTCAAGAAAAATTCCCTTGGTATTTTAGAACCAGAAAGCAAAAGAGAAATTGAAAGGATTCACCTTTTGAAAAATATCACCATAAGAAAACTCCCAGGAAAATTATAGCTAGATTCCAGAGTTTCAAGGTCAAGGAAAAAATATTACAAGCAGCCAGGAAGAACCAATATGAGTATTGTGGAAACAATCAGGATAACACAAGACCTAGTAGCTTCTACATTAAGTGATCAAAGGCTTGCAATGTGATATTCTGGAGGTCAAAGGAGCCAGGATTAAAACCAAGAATCACCTATCCAGCAAAACTGAGTAAAATGGTTCAGGGGAAAATATGGTCATTCAATGAAATAGAGGACATTCAAGCATTCTTGCTGCAAAAACAGGAGTTGAATAGAAAATTTGACTTTCATATACAATAGGCAAGAGAAGCAAGAGAAGGTAAACAGGAAAAAGAAATCAGAAGGAACTAATTAAAATTCAACTCTTTACATTTCCACATGGTAAAACTATAATTATAACTCAGGAGACTTTTCTCAGTATGAGGATAGTTGAAGAGAATATATATGTGTGTGTGTGTGTGTGTGTGTGTGTGTGTATATATATACACACACACACACACACATATACATACATATATATTTATACATACATATATATGTTCATATGTGTGTATAAATATGTGAGTGTGTATATATGTGTACCTGTACACATAGACAGAGGGCACAGGTTCAGTTGAATAGGAAGGGAAGATATCTAAAATATAAAATTAAGAGTTGAGAAAGTAATATAAAGAGAGGAGATAGGGAGAAATAAGACTACGGCAAATTACCTCATATAAAAGAGGCAAGAGAAAACTGTGACTATGGAGGGGTAGAACAGGAAGGCAAAAGGGAATGGGTCAACCTTACTCTCATTGAATTTGGCTTAAGGAGGGAAAAACATTCACACTAAATTGGGTATCTTACCCTACAGGATAGTAGGAGGGAAAGGGATAAGAGGGGGAATGATAGAAGGAAGGGTATATTGGGGGGGGGGGGGAGGGTAGTTAGAAACACACACGTTTGAAAAGGTACATGGCCAAAGTAGAAAATAGAATTATTGGGTGGTAAGAGAGGATGGAGAGAAATATAATCATTCTTATTTTTTGCCTTTTGGAGGGCAATTGGGGTTAAGTAACTTGCCCAAGGTTACATGGCTCATTTTGGGGGGTTTGTGTGTGTGTGTGTGTGTGTGTGTGTGTGTGTGTGTGTGTGTGTGTGTGTG
>NW_027185761.1:35205637-35239101 GCF_028583685.1 Petaurus breviceps papuanus | reverse complement strand
GTGTGTGTGTGTGTGTGTGTGTGTGTGTGTGTGTGTGTGTGTGTGTGAGTGAGTGTTAAGTGTCTGAGGCCGGAACCAAAATCTGGTCCTCCTGACTCTGGGCCAGTGCTTTACTCAGTGTGCCACTTAGCTGCCCCAAAATATGGTCATTCTTTCACAATATATCTACTATGGATATTTTTTGTGTAACTACACATGTATAACTTTTATTGAATAGCCTTTCCTCCCAGTAGGGGTGAATGGAGAGGGAAGAAAGGAAATAATGTGAACTTGAAGTTTTAAATATCAAATGCTTAAAATATGTATTTTTTTACATGTAACTGGGAAACAAGATATACAGGCACTGGAGTACAGAAATTCATCTTGCCTTACTATGGGGGAGTATATAAGAGAGAGCAGATTGGCATAAGGGGTATTCAGTAGGATCGCTATTTTGTGGTGGAGGGGAGGGGAAAGATGGGGGAAAATCGTAACTCAAAATCTTGTGGAAATGAATGTTGAAAATTAAAAATAAATAAATTAACCCCCCCCAAATACAAATCCTCCCATCACAGTCAACTAACACCCACCTTATGTGTCTTTATATACACCTTCTCACTTCCCTAATAATGATAAAGTTCTTAGGCGTTAAAAGTATCCTCTTCCCTTATACAAAAATAAACAGTTTAATCCTTATTTGCATTTTTCATATTAATCTTTTCATACTTCTCTTGAGTCCTGTATTCGAAATTCAGATTTTCTATTTAGCTCTGGTATTTGCATCAGTTATACTTCAAAGTTTTCTATTTTATCAAATATACTTTTTTTTTTGCCTTGTATTATACTCATTTTTTTCTGTGTATATTATTCTTCATTGTAATTCTAGTTGTTTTGTCTTTCAGAATATCATATTCTAAGCCCTTCACTGTTTTAACATAGTAGCTGCTAAATCTTTTTTTCTGATCCTGACTGTGGCCCCATGTTATTTAAATGGTTTCAGTCTGAATGCTTGGAGTATTTTCTCTTTCACCAGGGGAGCTTTGGAATTTGGCTTTAATATTCCTGTGAGTTTTCATTTTGGCATCTCTTTTAGGAGGCTATAAGTGAATTCTTTCCATTTTGATTTCAACCTCTAATTCTAGAATATCGGGACAGTTTTTTTATAATTTCTTGAAATATGCTATCTATGCTTTTCTTCCTTCCTTCCTTTTTCTTCCTTTCTTCCTTCCTTTTTCTTCCTTCCTTCCTTCTTCTTCCTTCCTTCCTCCCTTCCTTCCTTCCTTCCTTCCTCCCTCCCTCCCTCCCTCCTTTCTTTCCTTCCTTCCTTCCTTCCTTCCTTCCTTCCTTCCTTCCTTCCTTCCTTCCTTTCTTTCTTTCTTTCTTTCTTTCTTTCTTTCTTTCTTTCTTTCTTTCTTTCTTTCTTTCTTTCTTTCTTTTAAAATCATGGCTTTCACTTAATCCATTAATTCTTAAATTGTCTTGCCTAGATTTGTTTTCCAGGTCAGTTGTTTTTTTCAACAAGATATTTCAAATTTTCTTCTTTTTCCCCCTTCTTTTGCTTTTGTATTGTTGTTTCTTGCCGTGTCATGGAATCATTCATTTCCATGTACTCAATTCTAACTTTTAAGCAATTGTTTTCTTCAGTGAAATTTGTACCTCTTTTTCCATTTCCATTTCCATTCTACTTTTTATATACTTTTCTTCAGTGAATTTATTTTCTTTTTTGCATTTTTCCAAGCCTGCTCTTCAGTGAATTTTTGTATCTATTTTACCATTTGGCCCCTTCAGTTTTTTCAGGTGTAATTTTTTAATGATTTCTTTTAGTATTTTCTGTCTCTTTTTACCAAGCTATTGATGCTTATTTTTGCATTAACTCTCATTTATTTTCCCAACATTTCCTCTGCCTCTCTTATTTGATTCTGAAAATCCTTTTTGAGCTCTTCCAAGAATCCTTGTTGGACTTCTGCCCATTTGGCTTTTATTTCCTTTGAGGTTTTATTTGCAGTTAGTTCTTTTGACACTGTTGTCTTCTCAGTTTGCTTCATCTTCCCTGTTGCCATAGTAACTCTTTGTGTTCTGATTCTTTTTTGCTGCTGCTGTCTGATCATTTCTTTTGTCTGTTTCTTACCTTTTTACTTCATGTTAAAGTTGATCTCTGCTCCCAGGACAGAGAGAGCATTGCCCCAAGCTTCAGGTTTTTGTGCTGCTGTTTTCAGAGCTGTTTCTGGGGTTTTGTAAGTTTTCAGTGCTTCCAAGCTGGTATGATCTAAGGACAGGTGTGGTCACTGCTTTCTTGGCTTATGCTTTGGTTGCTGCCCAGGAAGTAATCTTGTTTCCCTTTAGTAGCCTGTGGTTCTGCTCCTCTTAGCTCTGGAATTGTTGCCAGTTTCCTTGCTTTCCTGCAACCACAGACTCTAGCACTCCTTTCCACCTTGTAACTGAGACCAGGGCTCCTCCTCCTTTATGAGGAACCACAAGCACTATTCTTCATTCTAGAACTGTGACCAAGGCCCCTGTTCCACTGTGGTTGAAAATGCTATAACTTTTTAAAAACTCTGGAACTGAGGTTCAGACCCCTGCTCTCCTGAGGCCACAAGCCCAACTATTTACTCTTTTCTCCCTTGAAATTCTGACCATGGTGCCTGCTGCCTTGGCAGTGACCACAAGCAATTTTCTCGACCTTGTTATAAGGACTAGGACCCTTTCTCCCCTATGACCTCAGGTGTAATATGCTAATGCTACTTACCACCCAGGAACTGTGTACCAGAAATGCACATTGGCAGTGCAAGAGGGTCCTTAACTCAGAGCAAGCCAAGTGTCCCTCCCCTATAATCTGTTTCTGACTAATTTTTCTCTTTACCATCTGTGGCTGAGAACTCCCAAAGCTATAGCTGCTGCTGATATAGCTGCTTCAAAGACTTCAGAGCTGGTTGCCTAAGTAGACCTAAGCTGTGTTCAAGGCCAGACCACCAGCTGGTGAGACAGACCTTTGCTGCTGACCTCCTAAAGTTGTCTTGGTCTGGAAATCTGTTTCACCCCATACTTTTGTTGGCTCTGCTGCTCCAGAATTGGGTTTCAGGCATCATTTTAAAGTTGTTTGGGTAACAAGCAATTGTGAAGAGTTCAGGTCATTTCTTGCCTCTAATCTTCTTTCTTGGCATTCTAGTCCTTATTTCTTTCTTAATCTAGCCTTGGCCTCCATTTATTTCGGACTTTCTTATGACCATTTCTTTCTAATTTTCCTCTGACCTGCAAATCCCAATGACCTCATGTTTCTGATGCCCAGAACCCCACTTCTCTTATCCTCTTAGAAGTCTGACTTCTTTCTTTCCCTATAACTTACATGTCTCTAATCCATCCCTCATATTGTCATAAATCTCCATGATAGCTATCATGAAATAATACTTTTATTACTGTTGTTTACCTTATCTTAGCTAGTGTAGTAAATTATTGGTAACTGAGAAGACTCACCCCAAATACTGGTAAGATTGATAGAAGGATCCTGAAAGAATACTGGTTTTAAAAGAAGAGAAATGTGAGTATTAGGTTTAAGTAAACTCAGGTGACAATATATGTGTGTGTATATATACATACATACATAATATGTATGTGTATATATGCATATATAATACATGTGCATATATACATACACATATAATACATACACGTATAATATATGTGTATATATGTCTGTGTTGCATATTAATATAAAAAGACAAAGTCTTTTTTCTGTATTTTAGATGCCCTTTACATTTTCTTTATTATATCTTTTTTTAGGACTTTTTTTTTATTATGTCTTGCTTTTGGAGGGCAGTTGAGGTTAAGTGACTTGCCCAAGGTCACACAGCTAGTTTTTTGTGTTAAGCGTCTGAGACCGGATTTGAACTCAGGTCCTTCTGACTCCAGGGCTGGTGCTCTATTCCCTGCACCACCTAGCCGCCCCTTGTATTATGTCTTAGACGCATATATTATTCATAGTGAAACTCAGTAGGGAGGCCAACATGGTATCTTGTTAAATAAGAATTGCCAGTTCAAGCTCCATCAAGATAGAGAATAAACCCCAATGTAACGAAGCGAATAAACATTTTTTTTTTTTTACCACGTAAAAGGCCTCCCACGGTGAATACTTAGATTTCCTCCAGCCAAAAAATGCCTGAGTATACGGGGCTAAATATCAACATGTTTTTCACGCTATTCCTAGCGATGAATGCTCCATTGAATAGGCTCATACCCTTGCGATTGTGATTAATTAATGTTTTGTAAAGCATGTTGAAGATGAAAAGCACTTCATAAATTCCAATTATTGTTTATTAGTACAATTATTCCCAGAACTCTATTGACTTTTTTTGTGATGAAACTTTGAATATTGACACGTCCATGGCCCACGATTGTAACTAAGCCTAAAAAATACATTTTATCTGGAGGTATTAGCTATAATGAGTTTGAGACACTGAAATCAAGGCAATTTCAGGATGGTCAAGGTGAGGGGAATATTTATAGTTCAAAACACAGAGGTTATCTGTTTGCTCTTCATATTGAAATTTCTAATATATGAGATAAACTCCAAGACTATGGAATTTGTATCAAGAATGGTGTGCATTTAAAGAATCACAGGGATTTTCAAGGGTTTCTGATAGCAACAGTAATTAATTTAGGCAACTTTTATTTCCTTTAAGTGTAATGGGTAAGCAATCTCCTAAACCAACTTTGAACAGACTAATTTTAGTTTATTTCAGTTGATAGCAAAACATAATTGAATAAATGACTACCTTTCCAAATTGTACAGTTTTTTCTTATCTCCTTAAAATTGAAAGGTTGCTGTCATCCTAATTTTTTTGGTGCATGTAACCTTGCAGTCTCCTGCAGAGTGCTTTCTACTACTTTGTAATTTTTCAAAGATCATAAACCACTGAAAATTCTCCCCAAATGCCCCCCCACAAAAATGTTATCTTGAGTGTAATTATACATGACCTCAAGTGGTTAAGACAGTGTTCATAATCACTTAATATTTCATCCTATATGACACTTGAAAATAGAAATATATCAAACTAATATGAGTAAGTTGTATCTATCATCTGATGGTCAGTGAACAAGGAGATTTATATTCATATCAAAGCTATCAGTGGCACTAATTTTCAGTTTAACTACATCAACTTGTTTCAGTCTATCAAAAAAAAAAAAAGAAAAGAAACAGGTTTTAGGTTTGAACCTTGATAAACCCCTCCAGGAGATTCCATTATCACTCTGCTACTGTAACATAAACTCACTGAAGTTGTTTTCAATGTTAATGTCAATATTATGTTATACCTTAAAGCGATTCTAATTTTGGTAAATTTGAAAAAAGTAACTAACACTCCTTGTGAATAAGGATTATTTCATTCTTAATACTTATAACATTAGCACCTACTAATGCCCGGTACATTGTAGGTGCTTAATAAATACTTATCAATTTATTGAATAGTGTAAAACAAATGTGATATTCATAGGGAATTATTCATTCTTATCTCGTAGACTTCTCCCACTTGGTGAGTTCATTAGCTAATATAAGTTCAAATATCATCTCTGTGTAGATTCTTATATTCAGTTCTAACCTTTTCCCTTAGAATCTATTTCCATGTTTCCTACCTGTAGACATTTCCACCTGAATCTCCTATAATTTTCTCAAGCTCAACATATCCAAAACAGAATGACTTACCAGTGCTGCCAAAGATTTTGTATAGCTTACTGGCAACAGGTCAGAAGGGAATCTAAAGAGTGAAATTGACATTCAGTAAATTCTTCCTACCACTAAGTACTGGTATTTTATATATTTAATTTTATATATAGTCATATCTAACTCTCTCTCTCTCTCTCTCTCTCTCTATATATATATATATATATATAAAATAAAACTATATAGTTATATAATTACTAGTAATTACCAACAATTTTTGTGGCAAAGAACAGCAGTCTAAAAATATCAGCAACAAACAACTTGGTTTTGGTACTCAGCAGATAATAAAATTGTTATCCTTCTCTACAACAATGTCTTGAACCTTGTTAGCTGGAGTTATTAATAATAATGTGTTTTATATGCTAAAATTAACACGATTTAAGGATGGCACAGGTGAGGAGAATATTTATAGCTCAAACACAGAAATTATCTCTTCCTGTTTGAATTCTAAATATATGAAATAAACTTCAAGAGTATGAAATCTATTTCAATAATGTATCTCAGAGATTATAACTCTATGACTAGCATCTACATTGTAGATTGTCACAGTAAACCTTTCTCCTACAATAGTGAAGTGGAGGTCACACCTGCCAATACCTTCAAATGGTTTATTAATCATGTCTCCCTCAGATGGTCATCATTCTTCTACTTCTCAGGACAGTCACCACATTGACCTCCAAATGAATTCCAAAACTATAGTAACTACATGTTTACTCATTTTCTTTAAATGATAATCTTCTCTCCTTTCCACTCTACGGTCAGTGGTCCCTTTCCAGAAGACAATTCCAAATACATATCAAAACAACAAGTAGCCCATGCCTTTGCTGATCAGAAATTGTTTCCTGTTTCAAATAGTCTCAAGATAAATTTGTAGGAGGTGAGTCACAGGAAAACCTAGAAAATTCCCCAAGAATCCTCCTGAGAACTGGTAAACCACAAAAATTATGAGAAATGAATCTTTATAACCAAATATAGGTTGAGTAACTATTTCAGTTGAGGCTTCAGGGCATGAGGAATGGAGCGGGGGAAGTATGCTTACCTTCCCTGTCTTGTTTGGTCCCTAGCTAAGATAAGGACAAATACTCTTAAGTCAGGTGAAGAAGATCTATAGCTTATCAATAGCCAACTGGTTTAACTTTTCAGGTTTCTGAGCAAGTATGTCCAAGAACAGAAAAATTTGAGTTATATCTGAGTGTGACATGTGCAGGCATTAAGCACAACACATTCTATCTGTTAGAGTAGTGTGCTGGAGATGGAATGCCATCACTATGGATGCCAGGGTTGACATGCTGTCAAACATTTGAGCAATTCCATGAAGGATAAGAAAGTATAGAGAATACTGCCTTGTGACTGGTCAATGTGATCCTGCAACCAGTCAGCCAGGGATGGTGATTTTCAAGTGTCTCTGTAGAGTACCTTCTGGTCCCTAGTGCTTTTATCTAAAGTAACTTCTGCATGCTCATTTGAAGTTTTCCTTGTTTTTGTCTCATTTGTATGGTTGGTTTATTTAGTGAAATGTAGAGTCTGCCTCTAAGCTTGACTTTTTCTATTCAGCTTTAAATTACATCTCTACATTTTCATTTCCTGCCTTTTCTTTTGAGACTCTTCTGGGACTAGAGATTTTGTAATGAAGTTTTAAGGTAGGAAGAACTCTTAGGCTTTGCAAAACCCAAGTGTACCTGGACTGAGATTTCTGTTGCTATTGCTGCCGAAGCATCTAACTTTTTTGAAAGCATCTGGGCTTCAACCTAATCATTGGTTCACCTCTTTCCACTTCCCAAATATGGTAATGGGGAACAACTACATTACCTAACCCAGCCCTATCTACCATGCTCAAAAGGGAGCAGAGAGGTGTTACCCCCAGACTTCCAGTTTTCTGTTTACAATAAATGCTCTTTGCTCTCTACCTTCTGTATTATACATACAAAAGGATAAACAATGGAAATCTAATACAGATGATAGTCAGACATAAAGCAGCATTCAATTAATTTGGCTGCAATTGAAATAATAATGGATGGAGAAGCACTGTGGGCTGATTATTGAAATTAACAATAATCATGTGGATTAGATATCACAATATTTCAGTACCAGTGAATGTATCTCTACAAACGCAATATAATTTTAAGATGTATTTATTTATTCATTCATTCATGCCATTTTTTGTCTAAGGTGTAAGAGGTGAGGAGAAAACAATTCAGAAAATATGGTTAGTTTGGAAAATGTTTTTTTCATGTGAGCTAATTATTTTTTTAATTTGAATAACAATCTGTACTTTAAAATATGTATATAATCCTAAATATAATCATTTTTATTCTGATATTCTTTCTAGAAAATAAATTATTAACATTTCTTCAATTTTAAATGAATTCTACATATTCAACTATAATTATTGTTTATTGTTTTCAACTATTAAATATATCACAAAGTGATTAGGAAAACTAAAACTTTAAAGTGTTTTGGATTTATATTTCAAAGTGCCATTGATCTCTGCTAAGCTTTTCCTTCTGTAGACTCGAGTGTAAAATAAGCTTGGCTTTGCTATTGTAAGTCCTGAACACCTGGTCTATTCAGTACATTTTTAAGATAAATCTGTTGGCACCATAGATGCAAATACTAATAATAGCAGCTGACATTAATAAAGCACTTTAGGGTTATAGAACCATTTAATTCAAATGATCTCATTTGGCCTTCTCGACAACCCTTTGAGATACTTATAGGAAACATGAAACATTAAGGGAAACATTGGGAGAGGATTCGGGGAAGATGTTAGAGTAAGTCAGGAAATTTCAAGTTCTGGAGATTTTCCTCCACAAAAGAGATAAAATAGCACTTCAGGGTAAACATGGAGTGATTAAAATACGTAAAAGGAGGGGAAGAACAGGGATCCTTCTGGGACAATCAGAAAATCTGAAGAAAAATCTCAGGCTAATGTTTCCTCCTAGTAAAGAGTAAACACTTTTTAGGCTAGGGATCCCTTGTTTGTTGGTGGTTGTGCTTCCTTCTTGAAGATGACCAAAATGACACGACCATTCTAGAGACAAGTTTCAATGTCTCCAGCTGTGACTGATCAGACCAATATGAGCTTGGAATGCTCTATCACATGTGTCAGGCACAAATAGTGTGAACATTTGGGTGGATACTCTAAATTTGTGCATCCTGCATTTCCTTTGAACTGTTTCAATTCTGCTC
Organism: Petaurus breviceps papuanus; assembly: GCF_028583685.1. Lineage (NCBI taxonomy): Eukaryota > Metazoa > Chordata > Mammalia > Diprotodontia > Petauridae > Petaurus > Petaurus breviceps. Next base: position 35,230,220 of record NW_027185761.1, on the reverse strand, counting down.
TGCTCATAGAGCACAGCACCTTCTGTGATGTGGGCACTCTTGTAACATAACCAAGTCACATGCTACCTGATTGGAAGCTGTAATGGGAATGCAAATTTGGAATATCTTCCCTGCCCCTAGGCTAAAGTGCACCTGAAGCCTGGGGTGGGAGGCTTGTTTTTCAGTAGATACTTTTTGATTGGCCAGTGGGTCAATAAGGTTGTTACATTCTCTGAGCCAGGAGAAGGCTATATAAGCCCTGATGTGAGGCTTTGTTTTGGGGGCTCACTTTGAGAAGTGTTCTGTGATTTGATCTGTATTCTGGGAAGCCGTTGTCTGGAGCCCCCCTGGCTTTGAAAAACCCAGATGTGGAAACCCAGATGTTGACTGGGTATGGATGTAATGGTTGGACAGTTTGGAAATCTGTCTACTTGATCTGTTTCTGTCTTGATAATTCTGCCTGTATACTTTGAAGTTCGGGGTGCTGACCTTTTTCCCCTGAACAAGGTAAACGATATATGTCTGACTGATTAAAGTAAGCTTGTTAACCCATTTTGAGTTGCTTTCCTTTATCAAAGCAGATCCAAGAACCTGTATTGGCAGACACCCTGGAGACGCTGGGGTGCTTGCCGCTACAGAAGCCCACCAATAAACCACCATTAAGCCCCTTTATATTTGTCTTTGTTTTTATCCTAAACCCTGTAACTGCTTAAAGAAAAACTGCTTAAAAAAAAAAAAACCTGTAACAGTTTAAAGGCGTAGTCCTCGGTGAGTTACCCAAGGCATATTCCCCTGCTCCCTTATCTTTTTTTTTAAGTTAGAACTTCCCTAAATCAGTAAGCCTCGAAATAGCAGCATATATAAGGATAATACATGCAAGCCTATATAGAGATCATGGGGCAAATCTATCCCATACAAGAGATGACCCTGTGCCAGGATGTTGACTAAGCAAGATCCTCCACCTAGGATGTTGACCAAGCAGGGTCCCCCACATCCTTCACCCAGAACATGACCCTGACCTGTTCCATGACTCCAGCCTGTTCAGGGAATTCCACTGCCCCTGTGCTCTCCACCCTGTTCTAGGAAGGACCCTGGTCACATCATTGTACCTTTGCACCATGTTTTCCAAATTAGCCCTGAACTATGGATCCAACCAATGGCTCTTCTTGGCTTCTGTATGTCATTGCTTATACTAGCTCCCCTCCCTATTTGTGGTTTTCATGGTTTTTGCTTTTATAAGCCTTGTCTATACCCCATTTGGGGGCTGCCTGATTTGAGTGTATACTCCAGGCACTCACGTGCTTCATCAATAAATCCACATTCAAATTTATCTAAAAAACTCCGATCTCAGCTCATTCTTATTCTCTTGACAACACACCATGCTGAGCAGTCCTATGCTAGTGTCTCCCATGTCATACAATCAATTCCAAAGTTCTTAAGACAGACTTTGAGAGTGCCCTTGTATCACTTCTTCTGACTACCATGTGAATGCTTGCTCTATGTGAGTTCTCTATAAAACAGTCCTTTTGGCAAGTGTATGTTTTGCATTCAAACAACATGGCCAGTACATTGGAGTTACACTCTCTGAAGTACAGTTTGAATGCTTGACTTTTCAGTTCAAGTAAGGACCTCAATGTCTGGTACCTTATCCTGCCAGGTGATCCTCAGAATCTTCCTAAAACAATTAAAATGGAAGCAATTCAGTTTCCTGGCATGGTGCTGGTATGCAGGCTTCACAGGCATACAACCATAAGGTCAGGACAATGGCTCTGTAGACCTTCAGTTTGGTAGTCATTCTAATACCTCTTCTCTCGCATACTTCCTTTGAAGCCTCCTAAACAGTGAGCTAGCTCTGGCAATACATGCATCACCCTCCTTATCAATGTGTACATCCCTGGAAAGCACACTACCAAGGTTAGCAAACTTATTCACACCATTCAAAACTTCTCCTTTTGCTGTTAACTGATAGCTCCTCATATGGATGGTCTGGTGGTGCCTGATGAAGCACCTGTGTTTTCTTTGTGTTAGTTATTAGGCCAAAATTGGCAGAAGCAGCAGAGAATTGGTTCATAATTTGTTGTGATCACTTAAACAACTATCATCAAGCTCTGGGGTTAGCTTGATTGGGTGGCTGCTTTACCTCCAGCCATTTCAACTTTTATTCATGAGACAGGGAGGGGAGTTGGTCATGTGAGCTGAGGAAAATCTAGGGAACTTCTGCTGACAAGGAACACCAGCTGTGCTCAGGATATTTAGTGGTGGTAAGAAGGAACCAGCACATGTCAGATGAGTACAGAAGCAGTGGGTGGAATGGCACTAGCTATGGGCACTTACCAGAGACTGGAAGTCTTGGCTTATGTTTATTCAAGGTCAGAGGGGAGAACTGAAGAACTAAAGAGAACTGAAGACCAGAGGCATCATCCCCCATACTCCAGGACTAGAGGTGATTATAAAATCTATACTATTACAAAAAAAAAATAAATGCACTGGCAAAGAAGGAAGAATCCAACCATAGAGAGCAATTATGGGAATAGAGATGTGTGGGGTTCATCTTCTGAGGAGAATACTGAAGCAAAGAAATCCTCTTCTATTCCAAAGAGTAAAGAATATGGTCACCTGCCCAGAAAAATTAATTGGAGAACTTAAAAAAAGATATTAAAAATCAAATGATAGAGATTGAGAACCTGGGTTTGAATTCTGACTTTACCACCCAAATATACCCTTTTGAAAATTACTTAACCGCTCAGGGACTCAGAAAAACAAAATGACAGGTGAAATCAATAGTCTCTAAGCTCCAACTCAATCTCTAAAACAATCACATTTGACAACTAAGGAAACTAGACTTTGAGAAGGTTAATTGCCTGGAGAAAAAGGGGTAGAACTAAGGCTCAAGTCTCATCTCTCTCCTCTCTGTTAAAGAGATTAGTATCCTACCTTCCCACTACTCCAGAGTTTGTGATCATAGTAATCTGTTTATAATCTCCTTTATACCATGTATGCTATACATTTCCTAGCTTTGTCAAAACTACCTTGCTGCTATTTCTAACCACTTTTTCCCTTTACAGTGATCCTAGGTAAAGGCCTTGTCTTTTCTAAATTAGAATATTAAAATAAGATTGCAAATGACAAAATGTGGCAACTGATTGGAAATTCACAAATAGTGAGTGAAGATGACTCAGAGAATATAAATCTAGATAACTTAAAAGCCTGATGGCACCTTCAACAAAAATAGAAAGTTTGAATGAGGGATAGATTTGGGGACAATGATAATTCCGTATTGTCCAAGCACCAGATTCCTCTAAGATATCCCATGTGATAGCTAGTTATACTTCTAGATGAAGAAGTAGATAAGGCATTTGTAAGCACTTAATACAGCAATGGGGATGTTGATACAAGCAAGGCAATCTCTGACTTCATGGAACAGTGAAAAATATAACCCTAAAAATGAAAGTGCTAAGAGGAGGCCTATTCACATTTTGGCCTGGCATAGAGATGTCTAGAAAATAGTAAATGACCTGGTTCTGTGCAAGATAAGATGAAAGCCAGTGTATTGAAGCAGGAAGACTTTAGTGGTGGAATAAAATTCATAATAGTTGTTAACATGGAACTAGACTTTTGAGGATCATTGGCCTAGTTATTTAGATTGGGAGTCATCTGCATAGAGATAATAGTTAAGCCTCTGAGAATTGATGAAGCCACTGGAAGAGAACTTGAAAAGAGAAGTGAGTCAAGGAGACAGAAATGGAGAATTCTCTCAAATTCTCAAAAAATGGAGTATGAGAGGGAATACTATGGATAATAAACCAACAAAAGAGACTGTAGAATGGTCAAAAAGGTATGGGGACAATCAACAAAAAACCAGTGACAATAGGAAAAAGAGGGATCTTCCAGGTACAAAGGATAGTCATCACTGATAAGTGATTTGGAAAAATCCAGACTAATGAGGACTGAGGAAAAAAAAAAAACATCCAATTTTAGTAAATGGGGAGATGGATCAGGAAGCCTCCGTGAAAGAGGTGGTATTTTAACAGGGTATCAAAGGTGAGTGTCATTGCAGTAAAGAAAAAAGAGGTACAGAAACACCTGGCCGTGTAACCTTGAGCAAGTTACTTAACTCAGCGAGTAAGAGCACCGGCTTCAGTGTTGGGACGACCTGGAGATCGAACCCCTGGCTCAGACACTCAGCACCACACCCAGAAATCACTGGCCGTGTAACCTTGAGCAAGTTACTTAACCCTGATTGCTTAAAAAAAAAAAAAAGAGGTGCTGTGGAGATGAAAACAATATTTGGCAAATGATTGATTATGAGGGATTAGGGATAAGGTTGTTGAGAAGTCCTGATAAGGTTGAAGTGATAAACCTAGGAGATTAGAAAGATGGTAGTGGCTTTCACTGAAATGAGGAAATATAGAAGAGGAGAGGGTTTGGGAATAAAGATAATTAGTTCAGACTTGAACATAGTTAAGTTTGAGATTGCAATGAAGATCACTTGAGTAATCAAGGTTTGGTATCTGGTTATGTATTTATGGAACTAGGGCAACATTCCAATACCTTCAGAGAAGAATCAGTCCTTAAAATTTTTACTTTTCCATCTTAAAATAGAAATACCTCATTTCTTCACTTCTCTGTATTTCTGTTCTTAATTCTTCTTTTCATTTTCCTTTCATAATTTGGTATGATAAAGAGAAAGGGAAAGGTGAGAATAGTGTGGTTCTAAGGGGAAAAAAAAAGTAATGTAACCTATCCCTTTAACTTTTTTAATGGAGAAAGCTTTGAGAGAATAATAAAAAGAAAAAAAAAGAGTTCTATTATAGTGGAGATTTGATGCATTACCATAATGAATCTCTTCTTCTAATTGTAATGTTGAATGGATTCTGGAATGCCTGCCAAGCAACCAGTTCCAAATATGGCTCAAGATTTTTCAGACACTTGTAGGAAAAACAAAGTGCTGGAAATACATGTTTTGCTTTGTTTTTTCACTTTTTCTTTCCCCAAGTCTTGTGACATTCCAGGTAAAACTAAAATAACAGGTCCCCTTAGGCTCATATTGAGTGCAGAAAGGTCAGATGAATAATAGTTTTGATTTGTAATATTTGGCACTTGAATGAATGAGAAACAGGGAGAGAAGACAGGCAAAAATATGTTTGAGTACAGCATATCTATGCATATGTACAGTGTATGTATGTACATGCATTTAAGGATATGTATATGTTTGCACTTATAAAATGGGGCAAGAAAAAAATTTTGCTGGCCTGATCCTATTATTAGAAAAATAAAATATTCGTAGCATTGATGAAATGTATTATCTATATGTTCATTTATCCCCTACAGAACCTACAAAGAACAGTTCAAATTTGGAAAGCTGATTTTTTGTTTTCTGGTGCTCTTTATGTTGAACTTCAATTAGACAATTCTATCTGACCTTTTATAAATGACTCTGGTCTGCATGGTAGTTGTATTTAAAGCTTAGTAAGTTATTTTGAATAGCAGACAGTCATTCCTTTCATGTTTCATGTTAACTGCCACAGAGGAAAAAAAAATGAATTCAGTGCCCAAAAGAATGTGCTTACATATTACACTTTGGATTAATTAGTTTATGACTTTTTTAAGGACTTCACCATTTTGGGAAGATTAAAAATTGGGGATTTATCTTTATCTCTTATGTAAAAAAAAGTAGTATACATCCGATCTTTATTTTTAATCATTTTCCTTTCTTTTATACTGCAGTAATTTCATCATTACCCAAATTCTCTGCAATGGATGTTTCTTTATAACAAACCAAAATATTTAAGCAAAACCAACTGCCAATGCATCTGACATTTTATAGCATATAACACATTTGATCTCATAGGATCATAGACTTATACCTAAAATGAACTTTGGTTCCTATCAATTCCAAGCCTCTCAATCTTACACTTGAAGAAACTGAGGCCAAGAGAACTTGAATGGCTTCCATATGGTAACACAGATAGCAAATATTTGAGTTGGGATTTGATGGACTCCAGGGCAATCACTGTATCAACTGCATGACTTATTTACTCACATTTCAACTAAGAAGAATAAAGTGTATTTACTTTTTAGTTATCCAGGACTGAGATATTTCATTACAGGTCATCAAAAATTATACTTTTTAATTATTAGAATTTAGATTGATTTAGTCATTTCAAGTCATTTCATAAATCCTCTTCTTTCCACTTGCCTTACTTTGCATTAATTCATAAAAGTCATCTCCTTTAAAAATACATATGGGTATGTGCATGTATATGTGTGTGTATAACTTCTTGCAGCCAAATAAAAGATCTTTTACATTCATATATAACAATAAACCCATCACATCACATTTCAGTGCTCAAGACAATGTTTTAAGACTATCAGATGAAGACATAATGCTAACCTGCATTGTTTGAGGGAGTTTCCTCACCTAGGAACTCATTAAACCAATGACATCAAAGGTTCAATATCTTCCCCAACATTCGTATATATATTATATATTCGTATATATATATTCGTATATATTTCACCATTATCTAGTTGATGAGCATCTATTTTCCTGCTAGAGTTTTTACCATACAAAATTATTCATCTAAAAGTTTTGTTAAATGTAGTTTTCTTTTTCTTATTGGCGTACTGATGGTGCACGCTCAGTAGTGATATGACTATCAAAATATATGAAATTTAATAACTATTTTTTTCCTTTTGAAGGGCAAGTGGGGTTAAGTAACTTGCCCAAGGTTACATGGCTAGTTTGTGTGTGTGTGTGTGTGTGTGTGTGTGTGTGTGTGTGTGTGTATTAAGTGTCTGAGGCCGGAACTGAACTCGGGTCCTCCTGACTCCAGGGCCGGTGCTTTTATTCAATGTACCACCTAGATGCCCCCAAAACTTTTCTAAAATGATAATAAATTATTTCCCAGAAGATTGGACCAAATCACGGATATATCAACAGTGTGATTATGCAGTTGTCTTTTTGTAGGCTACCCAACACTATTTAAATTCCTGATCAATGCCTTCATAAAGATGTGAAGGACCCAAAGTCATATTTGTGTTGAAGTTCTTTAATTATTTTGTGGTTCAGAGCAATCTTAAATTGGTTTTTGATTATTTGAATTCCTTCTGGGTTATTTTTTTCTCTCTTTTTTGGCCTTTAGTAGAGCTACCATTATGTATCATAGATATCAGGCATTTAGGAGAAGGGAATGCATATTAATTAAGCAGCAAAATGTACTTGAACACTGAACTAAGCACTTCACAAATAGTATCTCTCACTTATCAAGCATTTTTAAAGCATAGTTTATTAAATTATCTTCAGCTCCTTTCCTCATTTCAAATGCATTCACATTCCAAATATAAACTTTTTTTTTATAAATGTATTCAAGGCATAGATCTAAGATGGGAGAGTAGATGCATCAACCCATACAAACTTTTCCAAAATTTTCCCTTTTAAAATAAATTTCAAATCAAATTCTAGAGAGGCATAGCCAACAAAAGATCAGGGTAAGACATTTTTCTAGCCCAATACAATTAAAGAGGTCAGCAGGACAGGTCTATGACACTGTATTGAAGACTTTCAAGGAGTGAACACAGCATTAATACCTGTGTTAAGCTTTGGAGAAAGCTTTTACAGCAGCAAGCAGTTTAGGAGGTCTTAGTCGAGAGAATTTTAGGAGATTGGATAAAAGGTCAAAAAGAGACTATGGGAGATGCTAAGCTGGCAGTGGACATAGGACTAGGTGCTGGTTGACAATTCCATTGGCCGTATTCAATTACAGGTCACAGCTTCAGGGCAGAGAGAAGTTGTTGTGGCTTTAAAAGAGTAAGTGAATTGATTGCAATTGCAGGGAAGAGTGGAGGGCTAGCACTTTTGGTTGCAGGAAAGCAGGCGTACTTCCTTGGACAAGACCAGAGCATAGACCAAAAATCAGTGACCACAACTCTCACTGGATCATATTTCATTGAAAAGACAGAAAACTTACAGAACCCAAGAACTAGCTCAGAAAATAGCAATCCCCCTAAAAAGCCTAAATATTGGGAAAGTGTATCCCCATCCTAGGGGAACAGAGCCCATTTTTTAAGATAAAGATCAAAGACAAGAAATAATCTGGAAAATGAGCAAACAACATAAAAAAAAAAAAAGAACCGAACCATTAAAATCAACTGTCACCTTGACCTGAACTATAGTGATTTGTGTTTATAGGATTTGCAACTGGAAGAGACCTTAAAGATTGTTTTGGCCAATCTTATTTAAAAGTAGTTTCAATACAGGTCTGGTGTGCTGACTTGCCAGGGTTACTTTTGTTCTTCCCATTGGATTGAAAATAGAACAAGAACAGGGTCTTTTTTATACATAACTGAGTGTCCCAGGTACCTATTGAAGTATTGTGTTAAGTATCTGAATAAGTCAAATTGAGACATTCTGCTACACTGCAAAGAACACTTGATTAGAGCCAAACAATCTGGGTTCAAGTTCAGATTTGACTTCTCGCTACATATCTATTCTTGATTGTATGTATTCGCCCTTCTAGATTTAGTTACTTTATCTTCAGAATGAAGGAGGTGGGCTAGATGACCTAGGATGTACCTTTCAGCTCCAAATTTAAGCTGTTATAAATTGGAACCAGGTCATCTGATTCCAAGTTCAATCCTCTTTTGATCCAAACACCCTGCTTCCCTAAATAACCTCTTGATTGCCTGAATAATTCATTTTTTCAGCCAATTGTTTTTGGTGTTGTGTACAGACTTTCAGAGCAGGTCAAAACATAGCTTTCAATAATAGACAGCTTGGATGGATTCTTCCTGTTATTATTTTCTACTATTTAAACTTCTCATTTCACAGCATGTAGGTACACAGCTGTTGGTGGCTCTTTTTAAAAGCCAAGTAATAAACATTATGGTTATTTTTCAAAGGCATACTACCTCAATAATTATTTATGGCCACAACATTATTTTTAACCATAATGGATTTTATTAGTCCAATCCCAAGAGAAACTAAGCAATTCATCAAACCTGAAAACATAAATATATTGTGCTTAAAAGAGATCTCAGCAATAGAAATCATTCTTTGTTCTTCTCTACAGAACAGAACCAATAGAATTGAATATCTTTGCTGCAATCTTTTTAAGGTCATCATTAGGTGGCACATTGGATAGAGTGCTGGGTTTGCTGTCAGGATGACCTGAGCTCAAATCCAGCCTCAGACATATAGTAACTATATGACGTTGGAAAAGTCACTTCACAACTCTGTGTTTCTCTTTCCTTAACTGTAAAATGGGGAGGGGAGTTACATCGCTGGGTTGTTGTGAAGATCAAATAAATTAGTATTTGTAAAATGCTTAGCGGAGTGACTAGCACAATTTTTGTTGTTATTGTTTAATTGTCTTGGTTATGTCCAACTCTAAGTGACCCTATGGACATGGAAGTTCATGTGACTTCCATCTGTCATTTTCACAAAGATAGTGGAATGGTTTACCCTTTCCTTCTTCAATGTGTCCCCATTTTACAAATGAGGAAGTGAGACAAATAAGGGTTAAATGACTTGCCAAGGTCACACAGCTCATAAATGTCTGTGACTGGATTAGAGCTCAGATTTCCCTGACTCCAGGCCCAATGCTCTATTCACTGCAGCACCTAAATGCCCCAACTGATACATAGTTGGTGCTATATAAATTCTTATCCCCTTACTCCCTCACCCTTAAGGGCAGACTATTTTTGTCAACCATCAGTGCCTTGCATGTGTCAGGTACTTACTAATTCCTTGTTTCATTACATTTATTCCTCCCAATACATGCATAGAAACACACACACATTTCCTCCATTCTTATCCTCATTTTTCCCATGAGTCCTCCATAATATGCCAACTCAACACACTGGGGACCTTCCTCTTATTTTGTATAAATAAAATAATTTTAGAAATATTTTATTAATACAATGTACTGTACTAGATGGTAGGCACTTAAATGCAATAACTAGAGACAAAACAGATAACAGGAAATAGAACTCTGATGCTGGAGTCATTTGACCTGTGTTCTAGTTTGTGTCACATACAAGCTTTGTGATCATGGTCAAATCACTGAACCATGCAGTTCCTCAGTCTATTCGTTGCCAAAATGTGGGAAAGAATATTGAAATCCTTTCAAAAGGAAACTTGCTCATAAGGAGCTGACTGTGTTGCAAGGAGTATGGGTTACAAGCAGATAGATAAATACAACATAATTTAAGGAAGGAGAGAACATTAACAACTTGGTTGGGCATCAAAGGGATCCTGCAAGGGGTGAAACATCAAGTAAGCCTTACATTCTAAGGTAGGAAGTCTAAGATATGGAGAAGAGAAGGAAGCAAGCTTGAGTATTACAGGTAGGTCAGACTTAGAGCCTAATTTATGAAGAAGTTTTCATCATTCTACTAGCTCAGTCATTCAGGAATGCTTGAAGGAAGGTGAGACAGGATGTGGCATATGCCAGAAGGGTCAAGCCTGTACCATCAACTTGACCATCACATTATTTTAGAAACCAGTGGAGAAAGTCTAAAACCCTTTGCTTAAAACTATCTTAGGAGACAACCGGTTCTTCTTCTGGTCCCCTGTCCAAGGCATTTATCAGATGAAGAGCCATGGGTACAGGGGAAGCAGCATTCCTCTTTTTTTTACCATCCTTGGCTCAACTACACCTTACCTCCCATGCTATGGCCCATTCATCTCTTTTCCTTTGTACTGAATTTTAGTCTCTTGGGTATTATCAATTAACTAATTCAGACATCTCATGCCATTCAGTATTTTGTAAAACAATACATCTGTGTTCACTTCAGTCTAGACGAGTAGCCCAGGAGACCAATGCCCTATAGAACTGAGTATGAAAGCATTGCTATGTACTTAGTCTAAATATAATCCATTTCCCTCTCTTTGCAATAGGATTAATTATCTGGAGAAATAGAAACCAGACAGTTAATTGCCCCAGGACATGGAACAGAAAACAATTATCTTTAGGGACATCTGGATATGTTGCTTGATATTTTTGCTTGATATAATCAGCCATATTCTCTATTCTTATCATACACTAGAATTCATGATTAATTGCCTAAACCACCCCCCTCACAACCATCATCACGTGGCATAGAATGCCTGAGAAAACCTGAGCCTATGTGTGCACAGTCTGCTGTTTTTTTTTTCTTCCGTGATCTTACATTAGCAAGCATCTTCAAATGGATGAGTTCAATTTGAAAATGACCTATCAGTTCTAGAAAGACAGACATACCGGGTTAGTGTTAGAACTGAAGGTTAGGAAGAGAGGAGTTACAAGAAATTTTTTCAACTCTATTGAAGCAGATTTCAACTGCTGGAAATGTCTCCTTACTGTTCCCCTCACAAGACCTTCCATCTCTAGACTCCAGGCATCTACACTAGCTTTTCCTCGTACTTGGAATATACACTTCATCTCCAACAACTGGTTGCCTTAAAGTCACAGTTAAAATCTCATCTACAAAAAGGTTCTTCTAATTCAGTTTAATTCTAGTATCTTTTCTCTATTTATTACCTCTGATTTATCCTGTACAAATCTTGTTTGAATTCATATTGTCTCCTTCATCTAGCTGGCAGACTGATAGACCTGGACTATAGAAAACCTGAAATAAAATGTAGTCTCAATTTTCTCTTCTGTAAAATGGGGAAAATAATAGCCCCTAACACTTAAGGCTATTATGAGGATCAAGTGAGATATTTATTAAGCACTTTGTAAACCTTAAATTGCTTTAATGCAAACTTTTTTTTAATGGCATCTAGGTGGTTTGGTGGACACTGGACAAAGAACAAGGAAACTTTGAAATCAAAGTCCCACTAAGTATCTTAGACTCTTACTCCTCTGTTACCCTGGGCAGGTCAATTAACCTTCGTCTGCCTCAGTTACTTCAACTGTGAAATAGAAATAATAATAGCATCTATCTTCTAGGGTTGTTGTGAGAATCAAATGAGATAATTGTAAAGTGTTTAGCACAGTACCTAGAACATAATAGGTATTTAAAAAATGCTTGTTTCCTTCCTTACTTCCAACTTGGCTGTAAGTTCCTTGAAAGCAGGGATATTCTTTTGCCTTCCCTGTAATTAGCACAATTCCTGACACATAGCAGCTTTTCAATAATGCTGTATTGCTTGCCATGACTAAGAAGATTGACCCTAGCTTGTTTATCACCAGTAGACATGTACCAGGGATCATTTGGATAGTGTAGAGCTGAGGTGAAATGTGAAATTCTACTTAGCAGCCTTGGAAACTGCTTGCTTTTCTGATGCGGTTCAACAACTAGCTCCCTAATAGATTATAACTCTAAACAAACAGAAATGCATTGTATTAATGTAATTTGGTGAGTATATAGGAATAAATTATCTTTCCAATATTTGACTACCTCTGAGGCAAAGAGAGATTCATATTGTAAAAATTGAGCACATATTTCATGCCCTCTTTTTAGGGAAATACTATGCCTTCTATAATCTCAATTAGAATTAAAATTATCACTATCATACAAGGATTGGGGTTCTCATAATTCAATGAGTATAACAAAAGGGAGCCCCTTCTCATTAGATGCCAATGACTCAGTAGCAATGCCTTAAGGTATTAGAGTTACCCCGTACTGATATTGATATTTATATAGATATATAATTCTGTCTATATTATCAATATCTTTACCTATATAATCTAACAGTATATATTAATATTATTTATATCTATTTATCTTTATCTCCTTTATGTAATATCCATATCAGTCTATTTCTATCAATTTATCTTATTGCAAAAATTTCAGTTTCATTGTCTCCATATTTCAGTAAGCTTTTTCTTGAACAGCAAAGATCTAGTTTAGGATAAATGCACACATTTACCAGAGCTATGAATTTCTTTCTCGGTTTTAAATAGTAATTCCAAAGGTCAGATTCAGACCAACTTCTTTCTCCTTCTACACACATAGATATCATTCAGTGATAGGTGAGGCTCATAATTCAATATAATTCCATGTAAAATGCTTGAATTGAACGGAACAATGCCAAGAAAGAAGCATTCATTGAAAGATTGTATGAATCACATAAGAAAATACTTTAGTTATTCTTTATTTAACAAGGCTGGTAATTGTATAAATATATTTTAGAATTATTTTTCATGGAGGTCAAAAGTAAAAGGTTTCACTAAGTTGGTTTTGTTTGTGTATTTGTTTGTAACAAACTGTGTCACCTTATCTGAGAAGTATTTTAGGTAAAGAAATTTACTGTAGTGTTAGATGTCTTCAAAACTTATAATTTCAATTATTCATTGAATATTTGAAGAGTAGAATTCTTTCAAATTTCAAAAAACTTCAAAATAAGAACTTGAGAAATTCCCTTGATCTCTTTTTCTTTTTTATTATTTGTTTGTGTTTTATCTCTGACAATATTCAAGCTAGACTCTTTATTTCTTAGGAAAAAATGTTTTTCCCTTACAGTTTTTCAGTAACATTTTGAAAGCACTAGGAGTTTTAAATAAGTTCCAAGAAAAATAGAATTATACCATTAAACCTTCCATTCTTATTCTCTTAGAAAATATATTCTTCGCCTTCTAATATTTATAAGTATAGTCTTATGCAATAGGCAAGAAAAAATCATATTAACAACATGAATCTTTTATAAGTTCATCCTAGGCCTTGCTGAATGAATGTTTAAGAAACTGTTGACAAGTGACTCAGTATTTCTTATGCATTATTGGCTGGAAAATATATTTTTGAGATTTTGAACACACACTTCCAGACAGCTAGCAAGTTTGATCTGCTTTTCAGTGAATTTACATGTAGGTTTTTATTTTTTGAATGTTATTTTAAAAAATAACTTGGCCTCTTAGACACCAATATGACATTTGAGAGGAAATTGTGGAATCTTCACCAAATGATCAACATTTAATGATTCCTCTGGCTAGATTCATGTTACCATTCTGACCTGCCTTATTAAAACATGCTTTTTGTTACAGCCTTTGACTCTTTAGTTAATCAACAGTGACAATATAGGCCCATGTTTAAGCTTTCTAAGGGTCAGTACTATGCAACAACTTAAAATTAGAAGACCTGAGTGTGAATGCCTTCTCTGTTGCTTATTACCTGTGTCACCTTGGGAAAGTCACTTACATAGTTAACACATTCATGAAATGTGCATTTAAGTGGATGATCTCTGTGGATGAAACAACTTCTATGTCAAGGTCTATGATTCTATAACCCTTTGTCAATGTGTCATAGTTATCATTCTCAGAATGAATGTTTAGAAACAAACAACTTTCTTTATGTAAATTATACAGCACCTTAATTTTTACCAAATTGTTTACAAACAAGTAATCTTCCCAGCAATCTTATGGGTTAAGTATTACAGTAATTATTAATGACCTCTTTTTCCAGATGAAAAAATGGGGTTTCATGGAGCATAAATAACTTAATATGCTTTTACAACTAGTCAATTTCCAAGGTAGGATTAGAACTAATCTCTTTATAACTATAAATTCACCCCTTTTCACTGCAGCAAAATATTTCTTGATGAGTGTCACGACCATTTCTGTAAATTCAATTGAATTTATTCTTTAAATTCCTCCCATGCGTCAGGCAATATATTAGATACTGCAGATATTAACATATATAGCATACGCTCTGCAAGACCTTTTCTGAATGTCTAATATCTTTGGAAGTCTGGGTCTCCAGGGAATTTCTATCAGATCACCTTTCTGTTTTCTAGGTAGAGTTCTGTAGAACTAAGGACAAATTTTCTAAAATTATATCCCCCAACTGTACAGACTGACCCCTGAATAGCCCTTCATTTCCGTTAATCAGTCATACATTTTTTAGGTGTAAGTTAGTGACAGTTACTAAGGTTTGTCTATTTAGAACAGATGGGACACAATATACTTTTGTGCCCAAATCTAAGATAGGCTCTCCAAGAAGTAAAACAGAGTCCAGGGGAAAGAAGGCTAAAGGTTTAGAGAGCACATGTGACTAGAAATTATAAAATAAAGAACTAGATTTGATGGAGATTGGACTTTCCTAGCATTTAAAATGCATATTTGTGAAAAATATTACTAAAAATCAAAACATGCCCTGATAAAAATATAAGGGAATAGTAGAAGTTGTAGTGGCTGTGGGAATTTGGACATACCAGTGCAGTTTTGGCAAGATTTTGAATTGTTTCAGCCTTTATAAAGACAATTACAATTATATGATAAAAGTAATAAAACTATCTCACAGTAAAGCAATTAGTGTCAAAGATTTGAATACAGAAAATTTTCATATATAACAAAATATTTATTATAATAAATTTTGTAGTAGCAAAATAGAGCAAGCAAAGGAATTATCTATTGATGCAAAATGAGTAGATGAATTTGGAATATCAATGCTATAAGAGAATTATGAATTCAAAGATATGAGACAAAGATTTGGATGAAATAAGGGACAGTGTTCAGTAAATGGAAATAGAAAATAACATAAAATGATTAAATATTGTGAATTAGAACAAAAACAAAACAAATTTTCATTTTATATAATTATATTTATAATTTTGGCCACAAAAAGATGAAACTTGATACACTCCTTTCAATCAATCAATAAGCATTTCTTAAAGACCTGTTTTAGGCACTCAAGATACAAAATTAAAAAGAGAATGTCCCTTATTTTTAAGGAGCTTACATTTTATCTTCTTTCCTTGGAGAGTTGAGAGACAAAGGATGTGGAATGTTGCTCATACTATCAATCATGATCATTATTATCTGTTAGTTTTGCTTTTTTCCCTTTTTTGATACATGGGAAATCTCATGATAGAGGAATAGGAAGATGTATGAAAATGTTCAATATAAAAAAGCATCAGCAAAATGTTCCAAATAAATAACAAAAGTGAGGATGGTTAAAAAATATAATATTTATTTCACCGCTCCCTGGGTGACTGTCTACCACACCTTTCCTAAATTCTGATTCTGAGACTCAATCCATATCTTCCTTGGAAAAAAATTATTCTAAACGCTAGAGAAATTAATATTAAACATAAATAGCCCTTCCTCCCAAGGAGCTTCTATTACATTATTTCAAATCATCTTTATCAGTGCTTCTTAAACTGTGGGTTGCGAACCCATAAGGGGTCACAAAAAATATGGCAATAGTAAAAGTTGTCTGAATGCTCAATGACCAAAAATTAAATAAAAATCAAACATGTAATGAATTTGAGGTGTTTCTGGCAGTGCTTGTCCATGTTGCATCGCACAGCTTCACGGCCATAAAACTCACTTGAACACAAAGCATGCATATTTTGTCATGTGTGTGCTGTCATTCCATGCAAAGTCAACAAATGCTCACATAACAGAAAAAGGGGTCATGGGTGGGAAAATTTTAAGAAGCCCTGATCTATATACCTTATATAGTGATTATATATCTATATATCAATACACACAAATATAGATAGATAGGTACATACATACATTCATAGAGAGATAGATATAGATATATATGATGTACCAAGAATTCATTAGCTTTGGTTCTATTTGATGAGATGCTTATTCATATTTTTCCATACATCCACCAGGAAAATCTACCCAAGAGAATAAAATACTATCTCTGGGTACTTACCCTTTTCTATTTTCCAGTAGAACACAAAACTATCTAATGATGATGGTATATGCCCAGCCCACTTTCTAATCCTATCTTATATTACCCAGAAGATAAATTGATATTGATGGATTCATTGTTGATAACATGACCTAATATAAGAATCATTGAAAGCAACAATGTGTTGCTTGCATTCCCATCAGACTCATGGAAGCTATACTAATCTGTCAGGGAGGCATACTTGAGCAATTGTCATATTTTAGACCTGTATGAAAATAGACATTTTCACATCTATGCATTTCAATGGACTCCTGATAACATCTGATATTGTCTATCAATACAAGTCCTCCATTACATATCTATATAGCTTCTATATTTATATCTAACTGACAAAAGCGGGATTTGGTTTCAGGATGATCTAGTGGTCCACTCTCCACTACGTCACACAATCTTCTTTTATAGATGATCCAGTAAAGAAACACAATACGTTGTCTGCCTTTGTCTAGGTCTTCTAACATCTACTGGTTTGCAGAATAGCACTTGTGCTATCAATAAGTTATCTTTTTTTGTATACATAGTAAATCATCATCCATTTCCTGAATGAGAGTGTTGACACCATAAAACTTACAAATACCTATTTTCAGGTCCAGCTTCCCTTCAATGATACTCTTAACCCCCATTCTATTATGCATAGCTCATGTCATCCTCTTTTCAGGTGAAGGGAGAGTGCTTCTGAACTGTGCAGAGACCTCCTTACAAGGAAAGGGAATTCTAATTTCCTACCAAGATAATCCTCACCTTCTTAAGTGATTGTGGTTAATTGATTGTTGGTTACATGCTTTCTTTTAAGGCTTTGGATGCATTTCTATTTAGAATTCTTACTAATGCTCACTTGCAAATTCTTCATGCCTCACTTAAGGCATGAAGACTTGAAAACAATGCTAATTTTAAGTGACAAAAGGAGATTCCTTGGAACTTTAGACTTCCCATATAATTAAGACATTTTATGTACGTGTAGGTGTCCAAGAGACAAATTACCCAACAAGAGAAACTTAACTGATAAGATATTCAGCTGAACAAGAACAGACTTATAGGGTCTGAGGAAATGACTTGAAATACGGAGAAACAGATTTTGATGGAGAAGTCTTTATCTCCAGAGATATTCTGTCTTCACCTCATAGACCACTTTTCTTCTTGAATGGCTTAGAAGCATCATGGTATAGTGGATAGAAAATTAACTTCTGTTCCAGGAAGCCCTGGCTTCATGTGACACCTCTGAGACATACTGTCACTTCATCAGCCTCAAATCTGCACTCTCCATTCTGTTTATCATTTTCCTTGCCCGTTGTGTTTTTTCCTCTCACTGAACCTTCCCTCTGGGCTTTCTAGTTCTCCTTTTTGTGTCATCTTACCACAAGGAAAAGATAAAAAAAGGATGTCCCAAGAAGCAAAATCTTTTTCTTAGTTTAAAGTAAATAATACTATATTTGGAATCATATATCACAAGTTTGAATCTTAAGTCCAATACCTGTAGCCTATGTCACTGTGCAAATGCCATTTCGCAAACCTAGGTCTCAGTTACTTCATCCAGAAAAGTTTTGGTGAGATGATCTCTAATATCCTTTCCAAATCTAAATCTTAAAACTATGGTGTCTTATTAGGTAACACTACTGTATTGCAACATCTTTCTAGTTGGTTACTCTCCTTCAAGTCTCTTCCCCTTCCAGTTCATCCTCTGCTCAGTTACCAAAGGTATCTTCATAAAGAGCAGATATGGCCATGCCACTCCCTACTTAATAAACTTCAGTGGCTTCCTCTTGCCTACAAGACCAAAGTTGATCCTTTTTTTTTTGAGGGGGGTAGGTTGAGGCTTTTAAAGAACTTTAAACAAGCCAAGATGGCAGAGTAGAAACATGACTTCCACACGGCTCCCTCTTCCACCTCCTCCAATTCATGTAAACAATGACTCTAAACAAACTTTGGAGCTACAGAACCCCTAAAATGACAGAGAGAAGCTAACCTCCTGCTGAAGACAGACCAGCAGGCCAGCAGGAAGGGGCCAGTGTAGATCTCTGGGATCTGACCCCAGCCATGCATGAGACAGAGGTTTTAGCCTCAGGGTAGCCACAATTAGCCTCTGGTTGAAGGGACTTCAGACCACCAGCAGCTATGGCAGTTTCCAGAATTATCAACCTATAGATGCTAGGGACAAAGCGAGAGGTAAGTGCAGTGTGGACTTTGGGAACAGGGAGTTCTGGAGTATGGTCTGGCCTTTTCCCCCCTGGAGGGAGAAGCAGCTGAGGAGCTGCGGCCATGCAGCCACTACCCTGTGGCTGCTTCAGAGCTCCTGGCCTGCAGATTTTAAGGCAACCAAGTGACCAATTTGAAGGGTAATTTCTCTTGCTTTAACTTTCTTGGATCTGGATTGTGGTCTAGGGTGGAGGTCTTGGGGTGTGTGACTAGTTTGCCAGAGAATGTGGAGGCTTCAGAGAGGGCACCCAACTAATAGCTCCATCAGCTGAGTAAACACCAGCGATTTGGGACAAAGCTCCCCTCTCTCATAGCTGAGTTCTACTGTGGCAAAAAGCTCAGAAGTCAAGTCATTGAATGGCAACATGAGCAAGCAAAGGAAACAAAGCAAGCATAGCAAACCAAATTTACACTCCTATTTTGGGGACAAAAAGGATCAAAGCATGGAACAGGAGGAAGACAGGGAAGTCAGAACTCCTCCACCAAAAGCTTCTAAAGAACTCTAAACACTGGACCCTTCTCAATTTTCAATTTCTTCCCCTCTAAATATTGTATATAATACACTGAGATTGGCCTTTTTGTGGTTCCTCTCCAATTATAGGTCATTTCCTAGCTTTGTAGATATAAACTTATTGTCCCCTGTGCTTGAAATGTTCTCCCTCCTTGTATCCACCTATGGACTCACTGCTTCCAAGTGAAGCCTGAAATGCTACCCTCTGCAAGAAAACTTTAGCTCCTCCCCCTCAATGTTAGTGACTTCACAATGAGATTCCCTCTTAGTTTCCTCACATATATCTGTATTTCAGTGTTGTTTTCCTACTTCCTCCCCCTTCCAAGTGTGAGCTCCTTGTGTGTCTGGATAGCTTTTCAATCCTTAGCACAATACCTAATATAGAATGGACATTTAACTAAGATGTTGTTGAAGTTACTACTAGAATGGGAACTCCTTGAGGGAAGTGACTGTTTTTTTTTTCCTTTTCTTTTTATATACATTGACATGCATATTAATTGCACTTAATTAATGTTTATTTAATTAAATTTCATTAATGGATTTAGACTGTGAGTTCATGGTAGTATCCTAGCCAGAGTTCCCACTACCAATTCTGGTGCCTAGAGGAAGCACTAAAACAAAGAATAACAAAACAAATGGACAAAAAACCTAGGAAAAATAGGTAAAAGATTTTGGGGGAAATTGTTGAACCTCACAACACAAGGTTGCATGGTGGGCCAGGAGGAGGTACCTGGAACATCATCCTATGGGGCAATAGACATTGCCCTTTCAGTTGAAGAATTTGAGATAATAAGGAAGAAATCAAGTTAAAGTTAAGTAAAAGTAGGTATATAGGTATGCATGGAGGGAATGGTTGGAAAAATCATGTATTACTTTCTATTTTAATAAGCCAATTAATCAACTAGCATAATTTAATTATATTATGTGCTAGGCATTTGAATATAATCAACAGACAAAGACAAAATGAAATGGTCACTGCCTTCAGGGAGATGTGTGTGTGTGTGTGTGTGTGTGTGTGTACAAATGCGTGCCTGTGCTCTCCTTCCTCCCTTTAACTTTTCAGGCTCCTTAAATATTCAGGTTGAATATGTCCTTCAGGGAAGTAACATTTCTTGGTTCCTCCCATATGCTAAATGCATACACACATATACATATGCATATGTGTTTGTGTGTACACACAGAAAATAGAAACACGATAATTTTGGATGGCAAGGCTTTGGCCTATGGGGCAACTAAGAAAATTCCCCAGCTAAAGGACATACTCAAACTGAATATTATAAGAACCTGAGAATTCTGAGAAACTGAGGTGAGGAGAAATAATATTTGAGACATGAGGGCTAGCCTGTGTAAAAGTAAGGGGAAAAGATATTAATTAATCTTGGTATCTATATGTTAGCAAGATCTTCATTCAGCTGTTGCTACCTGCTGAAGGACAACAACTGTCAGCACCTCTAAATGTTGGTGTCTTGAGGGAAAGCCCCAGTCAGCCTCTCTAGTTATAACAATGCCAATACTGTCTAGCCTAGTGTTCTTTTCACTGTATCACAGTGACTCTTACCAGTTCTGCATTGTAATATGTTGTAAACATATAACCTATGAATTTAGATTCAGAACTAACTCAGAGACTTGGTCTAAACAATTCTTCCCTCTCTCTCGTATCAGTTGATACTTTTGGAACTCACTTCTGGCGAGAAGCGTATTCCACACTGCCATTGGGCATAAAATGGTCACATTTACCATTGGAAGCTGAGCACTAGTTTAATAGAATCAGAAGAAAAGGCAGAGCTTCACTGGGATCAATTTTGACAAGAAAGTGCCTCCTCTCTCTCTGTCATAACAAACATGGAGTGTGGGAGTCAGATGTGGTGTCTGTATTATGTAGACTCCTGAGGATTATGCACTCACTTAAGTGGGGAGTGAGAGACTGAGAAGAGAAATTGCTGGTAAATGGGACACCTGTGACATTTTGGGCAAACAGGATTATATAAAGCCTGGACTTCTCAGCTGCTCTCCAAAGTGCACTTGGACAGGCCTCTGTCTACCATTTGATGAATGTCAGCTATGAAGGTGGGAGGGAGATGCATGGGACACCAACCATATCAAATAGAACCCCAGAGTAATGTTCTCAGGTTGTAGCTATCCATGCAAAGAAATGGGAAATGAGGAATTTAGCCACACTGTCAGTACCAGTACGAAATAGTCATAATAAACACCCACACTCAGAATTCTGTTTAGCAAAGGTGTTTCTAATCTGAATTCTTCTCAAATTAATATAGAATATGTTATACATATACACTTGGGAGCAGGATCTGACACGTGCACAAGTATGTCTGTTATGTCTGTCATATATTCATATCTGTGCATGTGTATTTATCTCAAAATTACAGCATAACATATACATATATTTACAGAATATGTGATACACATGCGGATATACATACACAGATATGGACGATTTATATGCATGTACATACATATATCTCCCTTCCTCTTCAGAAATCCCAACTTCTGTTAGCTCTAGGTTGTCTAGGGATCCCCCAATATGGTACCAGAGCAAGGGGATGGCCTATCGACACTCTATATGTATTTTCTGCAAATGCCACTCATCTACCAACTTCTTCCTTTCCTATGTCCTGTTTTTTTTTTTATTTTTTTTTTTTTAAGCAATCGGGGTTAAGTAACTTGCTCAAGGTTACACGGCCAGTGATTTCTGGGTGTGGTGCTGAGTGTCTGAGTCCCAGGATTCGATCTCCAGGTCGTCCCAACACTAGAGCTGGTACTCTTACTCGCTGAGCCACCTGGCCGCCCCGCTATGTCCTGTTTTTAACAAGGCTCTGTTTCTCAAATTGGCTTCTTATATTAATAAAAGAAAGAATTCCCTACTAGAACTCTTCATGATTTCCAATTTTCATTCCATACCTCATTTGGTTCCTTTCAAGTGGGAAAACTGAGACTCACCCATAAAGATGGGAGCAGAGCTTATAAAAGAATATGGTTCTCTTGATTTAAAGTTCAGGATTCTTTTCATGGTACCATACTCATGCAAGGCAGATGTATTAAGTTTTGTGTTGTCTCTCCAAATAACATGTACACAGTCTGAAATTTAGAAATACTTATTTTTCAAACGAATTTATATTGACTTTTGGCCACTACCTTGTCCTAATGTGAGAATCTGGGTTAGAATCTGATTATGTTAAGAATGAGCAGAGAGTGGGGGTGGGGTCGTAAAGTATTGCAAAGCAAGAGGATCAGAGTTGGACAATTGAACACTGTGTCAGTTGCATATTTATCTCTTCCCCTCAAATAAATAAATAACTCCCCTACTAATTTGTTTTATTTTCTTCCCTACCCTTTATCTACCTGAAATCTTAGTAATTAGATGTTTGTATGGAAAGAAAAGAATCCTCTAGCAAAATAAAATGCCTAATGGGGAATATGAGTATTAGCCATTAACATTTCAAACATTTTACTATGAATTATTACACTAATGGAAATACAGATTGAAGGAAATTTTTCTGTAGCTTGACATTTTAGGACAATGGGAAACTTTTCAGGGTGGGGAAAAGAATACATATTTCACAATGTAATGTGGCCAGAAAAGAATATGTATGGTGGAATGGGCTTAGTACCAGTCACAGTTGTAGAAAGCACAGAAGAAATTTGACATAGGCAAACTATTTCTATTCTTATGCCAGGAAAGTTATGTGCTATGTGATAACATGGCATTATTGCCTGCTTTTCCAAAGGTCCTCTACCCATAAGATAAATCAGTTCCAAAATATGTACCAACAATCAATAAACATTCATTTCCAGAATATTTTTCTAATTACATGTAAAAATAATGTTTTTTTTTTATTTTTGTTTTTTGCTTTTTTTGGAGGGCAATTGGGATTAATTGACTTGCCCAATGTCACACAGCTAGTGTATCAAGTGTCTGAGGCCGGATTTGAACTCCGGTTCTCCTGACTCCAGTGCCAGTGCTCTATTCACTGTGCAACCTAGCTGCCCCTAAAAAAATATGGTTAACATTATTTTTTTAAGTCTTGAGATCCAAATTTTCTCCCTGGCTCCTGCACTTCCATCATCATTGAGAAGGCAAGCAATTTGATGTTGGTTACACATATGCAATCATAAAAAACATATTTCTCTATCAGTCGTGTTATAAAAGAAAACACAGAACAACAAAAAAGAAAAACCTAAGAAAAATAAAGTAAAAAAAACATGCTTCAATCTGTATTGAGAATAGATCAATTCTTTCTCTATATGTGGATAGCATGTTAATCATAAGTCCATGAGAATTGTCTTGGACTCTTGTACTGATGAGAATAGCTAAGTCATTTAGAGTTGCTCATCATACAATATTGTTCTGACTATGTACATTGTTGTCCTGGGTCTGCTCATTTTGCTTTGCATCAGTTCTTGTAAGTCTTTCCAGGTTCTTCTGAAAGCGTCCTATTTATCATTTCTTATAGTAGCACAATATTCCATCACAATCACATACCTCAATTTATTCAGTCGTTCCCCAATTAATGGGAATCTCCTCACTTTCCAATTCTCCGCCACCACGAATAATTTCTGCTTAATAATATTTTTGTCCATATAGGTCCATCTCCTTATTTTTTTTTAAATTTCTTTGGGATATATATATATATATACATATATATATATGTATATACACACCACTGTATTTCTAGTTAAACGAGTATGCACAGTTTAATAACCCTTAAGGTACAATTCCAAATTCCACTCCAGAATGGTTGGATTAGTTCACAACTCCTTCAACAATATATTAGCATCCCAATTTTTCCACATCCCTTTCAACATTTGTCATTTTCCTTTTTGTCATATTAGCCAACCAGATGTGTGTGAGGCTCAGTCACTTTAATTTGCATATCTCTAATGAAAAGGAATTTGGAGCATTTTCTATACAACTATAGATGGCTTTGACTTCTTCATTTGAAAACTTCTTGCTCATATCCTTTTACTATTTGCAATTAGGGAATGACTCATTCTTATAAATTTGATGCAGTTCTCTTATATTGGAGAAAATTGCTGTAAATTATTTTTCCATGTTTATGATTACTATGCATTTGTTTTCATCCCATTCTCTCTCTCTTTCTCTCTCTCTTTCTTTCTCTCTCTCTCTGTCTCTCTGTCTCTGTCTCTGTCTCTGTCTCTGTCTCTGTCTCTGTCTCTCTCTCTCTGTCTCTCTCTCTGTCTCTCTCTGTCTCTCTCTCTCTGTCTCTCTCTGTCTCTCTCTCTGTCTCTCTCTCT
>NW_027185761.1:35150683-35205537 GCF_028583685.1 Petaurus breviceps papuanus | reverse complement strand
TAGGGCAAGATAAATATCTATACCCAGTTGAATGTTCCTTCTTTGAATCAATTCTGACAAAAGTAAAGTTCAAACTTTGTCTGCCAATCTTCCATCCTGATATTGATATTGAAATTTCTCTTTCATGTCTTTTATGTGTTATAATTCATCCCATTATACCTCTTGCTTCCCTCTGCTCCTTGGGCATCTCTCTTTCTTATCACTTCATTTATTTTTAGATATCATATTCATCTCTCTCATAAATTAATCACACACACACTCATACACACACACATACACACACACACACCATTTCATCATAGTCAACTTACATTTATGCCCAGGTTCTATGTATATTCTTTCTAACTGTCCTAATAATGATAAAATTCTTAGAAGTTACAAGTATTAACATCCCATGTAGGCATGTAAACAGTTTTATCTTATTGAATCCCTTATGATTTACCTTTCCTGTTTACCGCTTATGCTTCTCTTGTCTTACATTTGAAAGTCATAGTTTTCTATTCAGTTGTGGCCTTTTCATCAAGAATACTTATAACTCCTCTATTTCATCAAATATCAGTTTTTTCCCCCCAGAAATGATTGTACTTAGTTTTGTTGAGTAAATAATTCTTTGTTCTAATTCTGGTTCTTTTACCCTCCAAAATATCATATTCCGAGTCCTCTGATTCTATAATGTAGAAGCTGCTAAATGTTATGTTATCCTGACTATGGCTCCATGATACTTGAATTGTTTCAGGCTGCATACAATATTCTTGTACTAACCTGAAAACTCTGAAATTTGATTATAATACCTCTGCTAGTTTTCATTTTGGGAACTCTTTCAAGAGGCGATTGGGAGCCTCTTTCAGTTTCTCTTTTATCCTTTGGTTCTAGCATTTTGGAGTAAATTTCTCTGATTATTTCTTGAACTGTGATTTTGAAACTTTTTTTGGTCATGGTGTTCAGGTAGTCCAATAATTCTTAAATTCTCCCTTCAACCTATTTTCCAGGTCAGCTTTTTTTTTAATGAGGTATCTTACATTCCGTTATACCTTTTCCATTCTTTTTAATTTCTTTTTTTCTTGGTATCTCATGGAGTCATTACCTTCCAATTGACCTATTCTAATTTGTAAGAATTATTTTTGTTAGTGAGTTTTTGTACTTCATTTTCCATGTGGCCAATTCTACTTTTTTAAGGAGTTCTTTAGTGATTTTGCAACTCTTTTCCAGTTGAACAATTCTTCTTTTTAAAGACTTCTTTGTTTCAGTAGATGTTTCTACCACTTTTAACATTTGGCATATTCTGGTATTTAAGGAGTTATTCTTTTAAGTATTTTTATGTCTCCTTTACCAAGATGTTGGCACTTAAAAATTTATTTTCATTCATAATTCTCATTTACTTTTTCAATTTTTCCCTCTTCCTCTTTTATTTGATTTTTAAAATCCTTTCTAAACTCATATAGGAATCCTTTTTCTTTTTGTCTTTCTTTTTTTGGCCTCAGATCAACTAGTATTTTTTTTCTTTGAGACATCTGATGTAGCTCTTTTGACTTTGTTATCTTCTGGGTTTGTATTTTGATCTTCCTTATCACCATAGTAACTTTCTATAATCATGTTCATTTTGTTGTTGTTGCTGTTGTTTGCTCATTTTCTGTTCTATTTCTAGATTTTTAACTTTATGTCCAAATTGGACTTTGCTCCTGAGGTGGAGGGGGCACTGTCTTGAGCCTCATATTTTTCATGCTGTTGTTTACAGAGTTAACTTCTGGGAGTGTACAATTTTCAATTCTTCCAAGATAGTATGATCTCAAGAGTTCTGTGGTCACTGTTCTCCTGTCCTGTGCTGTGTTCTGTGAATGAGCATATGCACTATTTTTTTTGCCCTAGAAATGTGACCTATGGCTACACAGGGTGCTAGTACTCTAGTGTGCTAGTACTATCCCTCTATCTTGAACTGTGACCCAGAACAGTATATTGGCAATGCAACAGAGTGCTGTACCCAAAGTGTCCTGCCAAAGGTATCCTGTAATCTCCTTATGACTAGTTGTCATGTGTGGGCTGAGAGTCCTGGATGTTTCCCCTACAAATTCATTTACCCCCAGGGCTTGCTGCTGGCTTGTCAGGGCTTGGCCTGCACTAGATAGCATTCCACTCTCAACCCAGTGAGGCAGACTTTTTTTTTTCTTGCCAAACTACTAAGCTGTCTTGGACTGGAAAATTGTTTCACCTTTATCTTCTGTTACTTCTACCACTCATTCATTTTGAGGCAAATTTAAAATTTTTTTTTGGAGAAGGATTTGGGATAGCTCAAGCAAGTCCTTTCCTTTTATTCATCCATCTTGGTTTCATCCCAATCAACAAACATTTACAAACTATTCTGTACCAGATATTGTGCTATACGTAGGGGGAATTATATTGCTAAGCCCAGCATCAACCTCCAGGAGACGTCTCTACTCTCTGACTCTGTTGAGTTTCAATGAGATACATCTGCTTCATTCTAAAAAAGACAAAACCCTCACAAGTTGGGTGACTGACTGCTTAACCAGGTCTAGGTATCTCATTTCTCACTTTCTTTGGAGTATTCCTATCATTAGATCCTATTCCATATTACAAATGGCTCTGACTTTGACTCTACATTACATGCTTACCAATGTCTCAATTTCCAGTTGTAGTCTTTGTGTTCTTTTCTTCACACTTTTAGACCTTTAGATGAGCTGCAGTTATGAGCATCTTATGGCCTGAACCCGTTTAAGATTCCTTATGTGATTCATACTATCCTGAACTGACTTGAAAACCTGCTTACCAGTTATGTAATTTTTTTTTCTTTTATGGGAAATGCAACTTCATTTTTTTCAGACAGCACAGATGAAAACACCGATGAAGAAAACCCTATGTTTGAAAAATTGGGATGAATGGCATTGGCATTTTTTAAAGAGATCTAATGTCCTTCATAGAAAAAAAGCATAGACTACTTGATTTCTTATCTTCATAATCTTTGACCCTACCATACTTTCTGGTACATTATAGGTGCCTAAAATACCCTTATTCAGTAAAAGCTATAATAACTCATAGGATCACATAGGAGCATTGAAAATATCAGGGGTCAATTAATTTAACATTCTACTTTTAAAGATATGGATGCTGGAGCCCAGATAAAGGAAATCATGTATTCACATTACACAGATGCTAATAGGAAGAAACAGAATTTAAACCCAGATCACTTGATATCACATCCAACATTTTTGTTTCTATTGTGTTTGTTTGTTTTTTCATAGCACATAGAAAGTGAATATGATTGAGGGGATTTAAAACTAATAGTAAGTGGATATGGGGAGGTATTTGAAGACATGGTGTCTATTGTTTGTGCTCAAATTATTTAAAAGATTCCATATAGGTAGCTAGATGGCATAGTGAATAGAGTGTTGGGCTTGAAGTCAGGAAGACCTGAATTCAAATCCTGAGTCAGATACGTATTAGCTTTGTGACCCTGGACAAATCACTTAACCTCTCTGTGTCTCCCTTTCCTTATATATGACCATATTTATAGACCTATTTCCTGAGATAATATTTGTAAGGCACCTTGTAAACCTTACATTTTAATTACTAGAGTGGTTTGCCATTTATTTCTCCAGCTCAATTAGCAGATGAACAACTAAAGCAGACATGGTAAAGTGACTTGCCCAGAATCACACAGATAGAAAATATATAAAGTCAGAATTGAACTCAGGAAGATAAGGCTTCCTGATTTTAGGCTTGACACTATGTTCACTGTACCATCTAGTTGCCCAACATCTAAGCAACCTACTCTGCTATGAGTTTTATTAGGACACTATCTAAGAGAATTTAATTATTGGTAGCTCTGAGGCAGCCTGCCTATCATATAGTTTCATCTAGAGCATAAAATAAGAGGTGGAGGACCTATCTTTTTTTTCTTTCTTTTTTTTTGGAGAGGGGAAGGTAGGGCAATTGGGATTAAGTGACTTGCCCAATGTCACATGGCTAGTAAGTGGTAAGTGTCTGAGGTTAGATTTAAACACAAGTCCTCTTGACTCCAGGGCCAGTGCTCTCTTCACTGTGCCACCTAGCTACCCTGACTGTTCCACCTAGCCACCCCTGGAGGATCTATCTTAAAATCATAGCTCTACCACCTGTGTGATTTATTCAAGTAACTTCTCCTCTGAGAGATGTATTAAAATGCTGTTCAAATGACATCTTAATTAGATTGGAGGAACTGTATGAAGTGTCATCTAAGGATACTTCCAGCTCAAAATCTATGATCTTGTATGAATACTTGGAATTGACCTCCAAAGATTTTGTATTGGGGTTATGAAAAAGCCTGGCATTTATCACATAACTGTTTGTTTTGGAGCAATACTGTGATTTCCTTTCACAATAATAAGGACTATAGACTTTGAAACAGTTTTTTTAATAGTTAAATATTTCACAAAGTATATTTTGTTTACCAAGAGTGATTTCCAAGATCATGCCTACTTCCCTTGTTAATTTCCAGCTCCATATGTTTAATCAATTCAAATCTATCATGGCTAATCAAATCCCCTCTGTCATTCTAATAGGTTGATCAACCTTCCCTCTCCCATGGTAGTTAGAGATAAATGTAAGAATACAGTTCTGTAGCCTTTAGTCACAGTCCTTTTTTTCAGATAGTTACCATTTTGGTTGCTTGTAAGAGCCTCAAGAGATAGAGAATTCATTTTCACACAGGTCCCAGAGGGCCTCGATCAGACAACCTCGTTTTAGTAGGTTACAGAAATGGCATAATATAAGGATTTTGTGCTGAAATATCAGCCTTCTTAAAGTAGTTAAAATTCAGTTTACTTTACACAATGAAGCCACAGCATGAGGGTCTATTTCTAGCAATGAGTCCATGAGAAACACATTTTCTAGGTCCTGTTCATATAAAATATATGTGGGCATTGCAGGCTTTTTTGCAAAAAGATTACACTTACTCATAACAACTGTCAACCAGTCACACACCAAGAGAGTTCTTCTTAGTGGAGCCCTGGTGAATTTGTAATGATCTATCCCTGCTCTTGTATCTGATCCCTCATGTGCCCAACTAGATACATTGGTAAGACAGCTGGTCAGTGTCCCTGGTGCTATATATGACCCTTGAAGAGAAGGAAGCTAATTGGTCTATGTGGAGATCAAACTCCTGACCTTGACTTCATTAGCATTTTACTCTAATCATCTGAACTAGCCAGCCACAGGTACTTGGGCAATGGGTTTAGATGATGCTTCTAATTTACTGAAAATGTCAAGGCTTGAAACTGTAAGTGTTGTTTATAACCTTCCTGGGATGGAGAGTGTACTAATGGATTGAGTTTATAGCATTGATTTTCAAAAGCCCATTTACCACAATCAGTTTAACTTCATCTACTTGGAAATGATCATGTAATAATTTTCGCCAGAATTGTGTTTACCAGAAAATGATTATACAGTAACCTGTCTCAGCCTAGCAAGACTGATTTAATTTCTCTTAAAACATTTCTATTAAAGGGACTGTTTTATGTAACAAGGTTCAATATTATAGTTCTGCAGTAAAATCTATGGGGTGATGGTAGAATTATGTGATGACTAGAACACTTTTCACTTTTAACACTATGGTCACTTCATCACTATTATTATATCTGGCATGAACTGAGTAGAGGAGCCTTCTCTTTTAGAGGAAGATGTTTTAAAGTTCATGCCAGTACAACAAGCTTAGCCTACACATAATTGCTAAGGTTAAGATCCATGTATATTGAGATATTCTGATGTTCTGGGAAAGCCTGTCCCATGCTACAGCAGTAAGCACCCCAGCATCCCCAGGATGGTTGCCAACACAAGTTCTTAGATCTGCTTTTCTAAAGGAAAGCAACTCAAAATGGGTTAACAATCTTGCTTTAATCAATCAAACATATCATTTACCTAGTTCAGGGGAAATAGTCCGCAACCAAAACTTCAGAGAATACAGAGGTTACAATCAGACAACAGATACAGACAGAGAAACAAATCAGCAGACAGGCTTCCAACTGTCTTGACCATTACATCCATACATAGTCAGTTACCAGAGAGGGAAGCATCAGCATCTGGGTTTTCAAAGACAGGGGGGATCAATGGCTGCCCAGAGTCTCATCTGGTCAAATCACACAACACTTCTCAAAATGAGCCCCAAAACAAATCCTCCCATCAGGGTTTATATAGCTTTCTCCTGGCTCAGAGAATGTCAAAACCCTCTTGACCCACTGCCCAATCAGAGCACCAAAGGTATTGGCATTCCTGAAAACCAAGCCTCCCGCCACAGGCTCCATGTGCACTTAAGCATATCAAAAGACCTAGGAGCAGGGAAGATTTTAAATTCACATTCCCATAACACATGCCATGTTTCTTCCACCACTTTGTTGAGGTGAAGCATCATATTTTATGTGAATTTCTCTATTTTATCTGAGTTACTGCAAAATAGAATAAAGTCTAACAAAGAATTAAGGTAGCAAGAATAAACAGATGTGATTAATGATGGGAAAATGGGTGAACAGAAATTTTAGCAAAAAGAATCATGTGTTTACCCTTGTAACTGATAGAATAGATGTAGTCCATCAATTTGCTTCTTCTGGAGAGCAGTCACACTTAATTGGTATGTGGGGCGGATAGTGTTTAATAGATGTGATAGATAAAAGAATGTCTAAAGTGTGGGTTGTTTTCACAAAAAGGCACAATGTGGTGGAACATTAACTGCTGAATAACAGAAACTCCTTGTCTCAGCCCCTGAAGGGTCCTCAGGAGCCATCTTGACCAATCTTTACCTCACCCAGAATTTCCTTGGTATTATACCTGGTGAAAGATTTTTCAAGTATTGCTCAAAAACCTCTAGAAAGGGGGAGACCCTTCCCAGCTGAGGTCACCTATTCTACTGCCTCAGAATTTCCACCCATTGGTCTAAGATCTGTCCATTGTTTCACAGAAGAAAGTCTAAAACCTCTTCCAAATGAGATACATTAAAATATTTGATTACTCTAATCATACCATGTTACACTACAGCTCCCATATATGCTTCACAGTCTTCTATTTAGGTTAAACAAGGCTATTTTAATATTCCCAGTTTCTTCTACTAATCCTCATGTGACATATTCATGAAATTTTTCTGTATCCTAGATGATATTCTCTAGAAACTTCCAGCTTATTGGCGTCCATCTTAACATGAGACTCCAAGAAGAAAACACAAAACTCAAGGTATTATTTGGCTTACACAGCATGTATGGAGTCTATTATCTACTGAAAACTTGACAATGCAGAGGTTTTGCTTAACTGTCATGTGATCCAATGACAGTAAGTGATCAATAACCAGCAGAAAAATTGTGAAGCTAAGCAAATGACCCTTAGTGATTTATAGTTGCCAAAGCACTTTCTTCTACAATCTTATCTGTTCTATACAAAAGATTGGTGAGATATCTGGGGTTGGTAGTATAAACTCCACTTAACAAGTGAAGAAATCAAGGCAGAAGCTAAGTGACTTGGGCAAGGTCACCAGGTTGTTAAATAGTAGGGCTGTGGCTAGGGCTTTTTTACTAACCCTCAGTTTAGCATCATGTCAAGTGGTATTTTTTTTAATATGATACACCAAATTCACTTTCTTTTTATCTGTGCATATTATGTAGAATTTTTTTAAACATGTATTTTTAGTTCTTTAACGTTAAGGAATAAGAATCATAGGAATGGATTGAAAGATCTTAATAGCAAAAACAGTAACAAGGAATTGGTTTTTCTAAAGTATCACCTAATGAGGTTCCTAGTCAATGGATGAATAAATTATGCATTATTTCCCTCTCCAAGAGAAAAATCAAAGAACAGGTTTTGAAATATTAGACATTTCACAGCAGCAGACATTTGTATTTAATGTCCACTATAATAACTTCTCTAATTTCTCCAAAGTTTTACATCCTGAAATGTGGGTTGCTGATTATTTCTAAATATGAAGCATTTTTATCTCCTGGAACATTTCTCTGAATGTGTTGCTAAATTTTAGATATCCTCGTGACTCAGGAGAAGTAAAAGACAAAATCGTAATGTGACTTGAATTGTAAGAATCTGCTTATACAACATTTTCATAGACTATTTTAGACTCTTTTAGATATACTCATTTCTCATTGTTTAACACCATATCAGCCCTACTGTTCTATTTCTCTCCAGTTTTTAAGGATACAAATTATTGCACTGTCACGTCATGGTTGATCACTGCTTATGCTAACTAACCTTGCCACTGATTCATAGATGACCTCAATTGGTGCACTTGTCAACTCACCCTATCTAAAAAGATAAATCTAATATGTCAATAACAGTTTTCATTTCATATCTCTGTCATCTATCACTTTCAAATTTGAATCTACAGGGTATTGGAAAGCAAGGGAGTGATCTTTGGAATTGTAGTTAAGTTCTAAATTAGTCTGTGGTGACACTTAATTTGAATACCTAATATGCAGAAGCTAGCCAGGGAAGTGTGAGTGATACAAAGATCAAGCAATCAAAATAATGTCCTTGGAGGAAAGGTCAAAAAAGGGGGGGGGGGTTTAATCTTGGAAAAAAGAAGATGGAAAGGAGACTTATTGGGTCTTCATAAGCCATATTATCGAGGACAACAAACCCTTTCCCACTATCTACAAAATGCTCAATCCAGAGGAAATGGGTTTAATGGAAAGCAGAAGAGATTTCTAGTGGATAGATATCTCCACTTTGTGTCTGTCAAGCTGATAAAACACTATCAAGGATGATGAAATTAGGCTGTTGATCTTCTGTCCCAAGAGTTCTTTAAGGAGAGAAGAGACATCCATCTGCCCTGCATGATCTCCATGTTTATATGAGCCTGAGGGTGAATTAAAGACATACTGCAGGACCAGATGCTTTCTGATTTCTCACTCTACAAGTCTATTTTCTTTGATAGAAAGTAAAAGTCTTAGTACACACCAAAATGTCATTCTTAGTACTCTTCCCCTATTTTTTGGTCATTTTTAAGTATTACAATAACCAGAGTTTTAATGCAAATTGGGTTACTCTTTTATACAATATTATTTGACTGTATTTGGTCAAAATATATTTTTTAAACTCTCTGCTAGTAAATGGGGGGGGGAGTCCTAATCAATGATGTTTAATTACTTAAGGAAAATTAATAATAGAGAATATGATATCTTAACACCAACTCACATTTCTGGTTGAAAGCTTCCCTCAGGTAATGTATCATGGGATTGTCTAGAGATGTTTCTGTGTTATGTTACAAGGACCAAAAGGACCTCATTTAGTGGAGTTAGGGGATGGATCCATATTTTAATGTATTCTAATGCATGATAATTAATCGATATTATGTATGGTAAAGTAGCTTAAGGAGATGCCAATGTCACACAATGTCAGTGGCACAGTATTGTAATCTACAAGAAAAATATAAACTCCTTTGTCATTTAAATCATTTCACATTAGATTGACTTCACATAATTTTCCAGTATATTTCCTAATTTCTAGCCAAATAGGCTACTTCTAGTTCCCTGTACCCGACCTTTAATCTCCCACCACTGTGCCATGAATAAGGTGTCACCAATGCTTTGAATGATGTCCCACCTCAATCTTGCAATCTCAGAATCCTTTGCTCCATTTGGAGCTTAGTTTAAGTGCCACTCCCTACCAAAGACCTTTTCTACTCTTCCCACCACCCAAAATTATTCTGTATTATGTTATATATTATGCATTTTCTGTGTATTTGTTGTTCCCTCTCCCCAAGTTAAAAGCAAACTCCTAGAGGGAAAGGAGCTATTTCCATTTTGCCTTATTTCTAGTGACTAGCACAGTGCTCGATGCACAGTAAATCCTTAATAAATTTTTGATGAATTGAATTGACACTTCGTATGAGCTAAACCCCAATCTAGGAAACCATGAGTGATGAATGAAACAATTCTGCTATCATGTTCACCCCAAGTTGCTCATCTTCCTAACCTATTTCTTATAGGGTTTCCATGGTGATTCCCAGACTAGCTATATCTTCACTTACCAGATGTCTCATTATTCAAAGGCTCGTCTTTCTGAAAAGTTTAATGTTTGAAAAGTGAAGCCCAAGTCAAAGGCTTTCTTAAATATCACAGTAGGTGCAAAATATGAATGGAGGAAAATTTATATAATGTCAAAGGGATGTGAAATAGGGTAGGAGGGAGTATGGGAGATGGGTAGCAAGTAGTGTCCAATTTGTAGTCTGTGATTTTCCTGTCTTTGAATTATTCAAACACACATTATGCATCAAGGAGCATCGATGTGGTATAATAAGGAAAGTCAATTTAATTTTCCTCAAAACAGTGCTATTGTCTATTTGTCCAGCATTCCCTTCTCAGTGAATTAATGCAGTAAAATCCCACATAGGCAAGTTGCTTATTGCAACAATCACAAGGCTTTATAATGTTTTGTTTGTTCAAAAGAGGGATTAATGTATTTCTTTTCCTTTTAGTCACTGAAGAAATTACTGAAAGTGATTGGCAAAAGTTCTCCAGAGCAATTGCTGCCAGACCAATCTTAGGTATTATTGCCAGGTTGATTTTCTAAAGTCACAACTCTGCTCACATAATTACTCTGATCAAAAACCTTCAACTGCTCCCTATTGCCTACTGATTGAAGTATGGACTTTCATTTAAAAGCTGTCAAAAATTCTGTACAAATTTACTTTCAAATTCAGCTCTGTTATTAAGTCCCTGATGCCTGGATGTTGTTACTTTCCAGGACCATATCAAACTCCTTCCTCTTAGGCAATCAACCCAATTGTACTAATCACCATTTTCCTGATTTGTTCTTTGTCCTTGCCCTTTTGTGCATTTTGTGACTTTAATTGCAATGACCATTTTCCATATTCAACTACTGACATCATAATCTCTCTTTAAGATCTACCACAGATCTCTTCTTTCTTTTTTTTCCTATCATACAATCACTTCCAAGATAAGGGAATAGGGATGATAGACATAGAGCGGGAAAGAACATCAAAAATTGTCTAGCCTCCCCCCCTGTCATTCTTATTTCCAAAGATAAGGAATCTGAGGCTCAGGGAAGTTGTGACTCATCCTAAATACCACAAGTAGAAAGTGAGCACTAAAGGCAGGATTCATAACTAGGTCCCCTAACTTCAGGACCTATTCTCTTTTTACGGTAATACAACTGCCTTCAAAAAAAGGAAAAAGAAAAAAAATGATCCATCAAGAAAGCAAGCAATTTATTAATCTCATACTGTGTGTCAGGTACTATTCCAGGTATTTGCAATACAAAGAAAAAAATAAAGCAGCCCCTGCCCTCTGAGAGCTTACATTCCAACTGGGAGTGAGGAAAAAGAAACAAGCAAACTTATACTTAGAAATGTAACAAAAACTCCAAGCTTGACTTCACTAATTTTCATTCACACTCTTATGTTGCTTATTCAAAGGTGGCTAGGTAATTTCCCCTCAGGGAGACACTGCTATCAGTCATTTATTAAGAAGACTTCCTAAGATGTCCATTGGAAGCACACATTTTTTTTACATCAATGATTCCCTTACAGAAGGTTGTCTAAATCTGCTTCCATCGCTGGGTTGTTGCTCAAATGCCTGAATTCTGAATTGCTTTGCTATTTTATTCTAGCCCCATAGGACATTGTACTATATTATTTCATTTTATCCAATAGCTTTCCACTTCTCATGCAAATTTCCTAGGTCAAGTTTAATGTCTTTGATGAATCAGTGCAATGCTCAACCTCTCTTTATAAAAATGTTTGAGTGTGGACCATATTTTAAACTAAGTTATTCCCTTTTATGGGCATGGATGAAACTGTTTCCCTTGCTGAGATGACCTCTCACTCACTTCACAATCTATTTTGTGAACTAGTTTGTTGTTGTTTTCAAGCTTGATTCACAAGGTATGACTAATCCTCCTTAACCAATGCCAATATGCTTCCTGTTTAGGAAAAAAAATCATACAATTACTTTCAACTGATTAAGGACTTTCCTGCACTTACTTTAATGCCTTTGAATGATTGATTAATTCAATAGAATTGGTGCCACTTGATAGTGTATCTGGATTCAGAGCATTATATAGCTTATGTGGAATGTGGGTGATCAATTAATTCATACTGTCTCAACCTGTACATCAGTATGTAAAGAATCAAAACAAAATACATAATAACCTCACAGAAGATTTCAAATTGATCCCTCTCACATACCAAATATTACTTGAAGTTAAGTAGCATTTTATGCCACTCTTATTTACATATTATTTTGCATTTTAATAGTTAAATACATATATATGTGTGTATACTAAGTATCGTATTATATGCTGTATGTATTTTGTCTCAGTGTATCACTATAAGTCAATCAATACTCCTTTATTGAGAGAAGCTAAGTCAAGTTGGCAGAAGAGAGATGCATTCAGCTAAGGTGTCCTAAATTTCCCTTCAAATAACTCTGAATTAATACCTAAAATTAAATTCTGGAATGGCAGAACTAACAAAAAGTCAGGTGAAACATGTTTTCCAGTTCAAGACAATTTAGGAGATCAGCAGGAAAGATCAAAATCACTTCCACCCCATTTTGCAATCTCAATCAAAGCCCTATAAGTTGGAGGTCAATTAAAAGGCTAGAAAAAATGAACAAGCAGCAAGAAAGAATCTAACCATAGGAAATCATTGTAGCGACAGGGAGAATCAAGACACAACCTTAGAAGACATCAACAAAATCTCAACATCTACATGCAAAAAATGTGAATTTGCCAAAGTTCCAAAATGGAACTCCCAGAGAAGCACCAAAGAGTTCCAAGACGAAATAAAAAAGAAATAAAGGAGGGTAATACAAGAATATTATGGTAAAGGAGGCATAAAAATACTGAAGAAAAGAGAACCTTAAAAACAAAACAGTGAGTAAGAGCGCAGTTCCGGCCTCAGATACTGGGCACCCACACAAAATAACTGGCCGTATAACCTTGAGCAAGTTACTGAACCCCAATTGCTTTAAAAAAATAAACAGAACAATATGTTTAATGTGAAGGTTTTTGTAGAACCTGTATTGAATTTGCAGGCTATGGGGGGGGGGGGGGCGAGTAAAGGGAAAGAAAAGGGGAGAGAAAAATTTGAACTTAAAAACTTTTGGAACTGAATGTTGTAAAGTATAAAAAAATAAATTTAAAAAAAAAAAAAATAGAATAGTCAGAATGATAAAAGAATTATGCACAAAAACCCAGTGAAGAGAAAAACTTTAAAAGTAGAAATGGTTAAATGTAAAAGGAGATACAAATATACATAAAGAAAATAACTTTTTTAAAAAAGTAGAACTGGCCAAATGGAAAGAGGAATGAAAATACACTGAAGAAAGTGTTTCCTTATAAATTAGATTTGGGCAAGTAGAAGCTAATGATTCCATGAGTCACCCAGCAAAAAAAAAAAAAAATATCAAAAGTAAGAAAATATAGAAAAAATGTGAAATATCTCATTGGAAAAAAAAATATGCTGACCTCAAAAACAGATTGAGGAGAGATAATTTAAGACTTATAGGCTTACCAGAAATCCATGATGAAAAGGGGGTTTGCATATCATAGTTCAAAAAATTATCAAGGAAAACTGCCCCAATATCCTGGAACCAGATAGTAACATACAAATTGAATCAATTGATCACCTCCTGAAATAGATGCCAAAATGAAAAATCCCAGGAATACTATAGACAAATTTCAGAGCTCCAAGATAAAAAAGAAATACAAGCAACCAGAAAAAAAAAACAATTTAAATATCATGTAGCCATAGTCATGATCACAGAAGACAAACCCAAAACTTATGTGAACATTATTAAAAATATTTTTCACACAAATTAGAGTCATATCTAAATAATTGGAGAAATATTAATTGCTCATATGTAGGCCAACCTAATATAAGAAAAATAGTAATTCTACTTAAATTATTTTACTTATTCAATTCCATGCCAATAAAACTGCCAAGAAATATTTTATTGAACTAGAAAAAATAAAAATTCACTGGAAGAAAAAAAAGAATGTCAAAGAAAAAACAAGTGAAGTAAGGTTACCTATTCAGCTCTATTCTTTTCACAAAGAATGCTTAAAAGTCCTCTATCTCATTGAATGTCCTTTTTCAGCCTGAAAGGTTTTAGTCAATGCTGGGCAGATGATTTTGGTTGTAATCCCAGCTCCTTTGCCATCCATAGCATCATATACTAAGCCCTGCAGTGACTTAATATAGAAGTTGCTAAATCATGTGTCATCCTGACTATGGCTCCATGATACTTGAAATGTTTCTTTCTGGCTGCTTACAATATATTCTCCCTGACTTGGGAATTGTAATTTGTCTATAATAGTCCTGGAAATTCTCATTTTGGGGCTTCTTTCAGGAGTTGATAGGTAGATTCTCTCAATTTCTATTTTACCTTCTGGTTCTAGAATGGCAGGACAGTCTTCTGTGATAATTTCTTGAAGGAAGATGTTGAAGATCTTTTTCTTTTTGATCAAGTAGTTCATTCATTTTAAAATTACCTCTCCTGGATCTATTTTCCAGGTCCATTGGATTTCCATTGAAATATTTCACATTATCTTCTACCTTTTTTTATTTTTTTCGGTTTTCTTTTATTGCATGTTTGCTCATAAAGTCATTAGCTTCCATTTGCTCCATTGTAATTTTTAAGGAATTATTTTCTTCAGTGAATTTTTTTACCTCTTTTACCATTTGACTCAGTGTATTTTTAAGGTGTTATTTTCTATAGTATTTTGGGGGGATCTCCTTTACCAAGCTTTTCATGATTTTCTTGCATCACTTGCATTTCTTTTCCCAATTTTCGCATTACCTTTCTTATTTGATTTTCAAAATCCTTTTCAAGCTCTTCCAAAAATTCATATTTTTTCTTGAAGGCTTTGGATGTAGGAGTTTTGACGTTGTTGTCTTCTTCTGGCTGTATGTTTTGATTGTCTTTGTCACCAAAGTAAAATTCTATACTCTGGGTTTTTTTTTTACTTCTCCTTGGAGTAGGAAAGTTTTTGCTTTGTTTTTCCCAGTCAATTACTTTGCTTTTAAACTTTTTTTAATGTAGGTCTCTGACTCCCAGGTGGGTAGGTTCACTGTCCTGAGCTTCAGGGATTTTGTACAGTTCCTTTCAGAGAAACTTCTAGGGACCTGTAAGTTTTCATTTCTTCCAAGGTAGCTGATAAAAGCAGAGGTGTTTACTCCTCTGCTCTGGTCTGTGATTGACCACAATTACTCTTTTTTGCCCTGGAACAGTGAAGAGTGTCCCTCCTTCAATGTCGTCACAATCTCTGCTAGTGTTCTTCCTTGCCCTCAGACTGACACCCAGGATTGGCACCTGAATCTGAATACGGCAAAACAACACAGACCTTCCTGGGTGCTAACAAAAATATTCCTGTAAATCTCCTTCTGACCCATTTTTGCACTCCCTTACCACCTGTGGTCTGAGGGCTCTAGAAACATCCATTGCTACTGCCACTGCTGCTTCTGTTTCCTCTGCTACTACCTGTGCTGATTAAATGGCTCCAAAAGTCTGCTTGAGATTTGCTGTGGCCAGGGCAGTTCACTCTTACCTAATGCAACAGATGTTTCCTGCCAGCCTTTCAAGTTGTCTTGGGCTGGTGATTTGTTTCCTTCCACATTTTTTGTGGATTCTGCTGCTCTACAATTTGTTTAAAATAACTTTAAAAATTTTGTAGGTGTTTTGGGGGAGAGCTTAGCCAAGTACCTGCCTTTACTCCACCTTCTTGTCTCTGTCTCAAAAGATCTTTTTAAAAAGCTGTTTTTACTTTAGTCAGTCACGTCAGTAAGATGGTACAGTGGATAGTGTTTGGACTGGAGACAGTAATATCAGGGTTCAAATATGACCTTAGACACTTACTAGCAAGTGACCCTAGCTAGGCAAGTCACTTAACCCAGTTGGCCTCAGTTTCCTTATCTGCAAAATAAGCTGAATGGTGAAGTACTTCTACTATCTTTGCCAAGAAAATCCCAAAAAGAAGTCACAAAGATTGAAACACAACAGAACTCCTTCAAAAACAATATAATGAATCAATAAACATTTATTAAGCACCTATAATATGTGACACACTGTGTAGCACTGGGTATGCAAATATTAATTTTACAAAGATGGTCACTCATCTTAAGGAGCTTACTATCTAATGGGGGAAGACAACCTACAAAAGGAACCTTAAAGTGACACATAAGTAAAAACTGAAAGGTGTGAAAGGGTTGACATTAAGTAATATAGGTGGAAAATTCATTAAAGTCTCAAAGATAGGCAGTCATGTGACAAATGAGGAAATGTTGTGACATGAGTCCCTTCCTCAAATGGAAGCTCTGGAGTACATGAATCCACTGTCTAAATAGAGTTGAAATAGATGATAATCAAATGGAATATGAGTGCTGAAGGGATCTTGCAGGATAATGAAATTTTCCCAATTATGAAAATATTTACAAAAACTCTAATCAGAAATGCACATGAGACAGCCAGGTAGCACAGCAAGTAAGAGCACCGGCTCCAGTGTCAGGATGACCTGGAGATCGAATCCCGGGCTCAGAAAATTAGCACCCACCCAGAAACACCTGGCCATGTAACCTTGAGCAAGTTACTTAACCCCGATTGCTTAAAAAAAAAAAAAGAAATGCACATAATCTATATACCTATGTGAATGTATACACACACAAAGATTGAAAATAAAATCTATATTCAATATCTGTTTGTCATATAGATATAATTAGTTTAAATATCCCTTCCAACTTTTATTAATATGAGCATCCAATACTATATTTTATTTTGACAGTACTCTGATGTTTAATATTAATGTTATCTTTTTTGTCAGCTTTATTAACCAGTTCAATTACTGTTCAACATGAGTTTCTAAATAACCACATTTCCTCTCAGGTCATTCTTATCTATTTCTAATTTTGTTTCTGCAATGTGTTTTGAATATCTGCCATGTACAAGTTCATTTTGTAATTTGCCAAGGACATAGCTCAGATCAAGCATAGGATTAATATTGTGAGTTCATGTTAATTTGAAAATATTTTGGGGAGATGGAGCCAAGATTGAGGAATGAAGACAAGGACTTACACGAGCATCCCAAAATTCCCTTTAAAAGACTATAAAATAATGCCTCAAAATATATTGTGGAGCGGCAGAACCAACCAAAGCTCAAGATAAATAATTATCCATCCCCCAAAATCTCAGAAGGTAGGCAGAAAAGTTCTGTCTCATCAGTGTGGTTACTGGACCTGGTGCCAAGCACTTAGCTTAGGCCTTCCCAGGGCACTAGCAGCAGGCCTTGGAGGCTGCTCCTCAGAGGTGGCAGCAGTTTTGGGAGCTTTCAAACCACAGATAATATGGTAGTCAGACAACTAGCCAAAAGGAGATTACAAAGGACCCTTTGCTGGCACTGAGTGAAGGAACCTATTCCATTGTCCATACAGAGTTAGTTCTATGTCACAGCCTCAGAACTTAAAGGAACACTAGCTGACTAGCTCTTGTGAGGGTTATAAGGGCCATGGTAAAGTGGCTACTCACAGATGAGACAGAATAGTAACCACATTTCTTAGATCATACCACTTTAGAAGAGCTTACAGAGACCTACACCTATTTTTTCTTTTTTTTAAATTAATTTGTTTGTTTTCTTTTACTTTACAAGATTCAATTCCACAATTCCATGAGTTTCACATTTTGTCCCCCTCTCTTCCCTCCCCCCCCCCATGGCGGCATATAGTCAAGTATAGGATCTGTAAATACTTTTACATTATACATTAGTCAGGTTATAAAGACATATTGTATCAGATGGAGTGGAAAATGGTAAAGAGGACATAAAACAAAACAAGAAAAGGAAAAAGATCAGGTATTTTCCTTTCATCTGGATATAAACTCAGTTCTTTCTAGTTCTTACTCTGGATGCACACATTTCTCTCCATCATGAGTCTTTTGGGATTGACATATCACTGCATTGCTGAGAATAGTCCAGTCTATCAAAGCTGGTCACCACACATACATTGTGTCTGTAATTGTGTACAATTTTCTCTTGGTTCTACTCTTCTCACTCAGCATCAGTTCTTTTAAGCCTCTCCAGGTAAATATGAAGACCGTCGGCTCCTCGTTTCTTATAGCACAATAGTATTCCATAACATGCATATACCACAACTTGTTCAGGCATTCCCCAATTGATGGGCACACCCTTAACTTCCAATTCTTTGCCACCACAAAAAGAGCTTGCTATAAACATTTTTGTACATGTGGGTCTTCCTCCCACTTCTATGATCTCTTTGGGATATAACCTTAGGAGTGTTATTGCTGGGTCAAAGGATATGAAATTATTTATAGCCCATTGGGCATAATTCCAGATTGCTCTCCAGAAAGACTGGATCAATTCACAACTCCACCACCAATGCATTAGTGTTCCAATTTGCCCACATCCTCTCCAGCATTTGTCATTTTTCTGTTTTGTCATCTTAGCCAATCTGACTGGTGAGATGTGGTACCTCAGGGTTGTTTTGATTTGCATTTCTCTAATCAATAGTGATTTAGAACATTTCTTCATATGCTTATACATATCTTTAATTTCTTTCTCTGAAAATTGCCTGTTCATATCCTTTGACCATTTATCAATTGGAGATTGACTTGAATTCTTATAAATCTGACTCAATTCTCTGTATATTTTAGAAATGACTCCTTTGTCAGAT
This sequence comes from Petaurus breviceps papuanus, assembly GCF_028583685.1. Lineage (NCBI taxonomy): Eukaryota > Metazoa > Chordata > Mammalia > Diprotodontia > Petauridae > Petaurus > Petaurus breviceps. The sequence goes on along the minus strand of NW_027185761.1, from coordinate 35,186,855 downwards.
ACATAGGTTGTAAAGATTCTTTCCCAATTTCCCACCTCCCTCTTAATCTTGGTTACATTGGCTTTGTTTGTATGGAAGCTTTTCCATTACAAGGAGTCAAAATTATCCATTTTACATTTTATACTGTTCACTAATTCTTGTTTAGTCATAAAGTCTTTCCCTCTCCACAAATCTGAGAGGTAACTATTCCATGTTTTCTGAGACTGCTTACAGTATCAACCTTTATACCTAGATATTGCACCCATTTAGACTTGATTTTGGTATATGGTGTTAGATAATGGTCTATGCCCAGTTTCTGCCATACTATACTCCAGTTTTCCCAGCAGTTTTTGTCAAATAGTGAGTTCTTATCCCAAAAACTAGAGTCTTGGGGTTTATCAAACAATAGATAACTATAGTCATTGACTTCTGAATCTCGTGTGCCTAATCTATACCATTGATCCACTCCTTTATTCCTCAGCCAGTGCCAAGTACTTTTGATGATTGCTGCTTTATAATACAGATTGAAATCTGGTATAGCTAGTCCACCTTCCCTAGCATTTCTTTTCATTAATTGCCTTGATATTCTGGACCATTTATTCTTCCAAATGAATTTTGTTACTATTTTTTCTAGCTCTATAAAGTAGTGTTTTGGTAAATTAATTGGTATGGCACTAAATATATAATTAAATTTAGGTAAAATTGTCATTTTTATTATATTAGTTCAGCCCAGCAATGAGCAATTGATATTTTCCAATTAGTTAGATCTGACTTTATTTGTGTGGAACGTGTTTTGTATTTGTGGTCACATAGGTCCTAGGTTTGTTTTGGCAGGTAGATTCCCAAATATTTTATAATGTCTACAGTAACTTTAAATGGGATTTCTCTTTCTAGCTCTTGCTGTTGAATTTCATTGGAAATATATAGGAATTTCGAGGACTTATGTGGGTTTATTTTATATCCTGCAACTTTGCCAAATTTATTTATTGTCTCAAGTATTTTTTTTACTTGATTCTCTAGGATTATCTAAGTATATCATTATATATACCAAGAGTGATAGCTTGGTCTCTTCTTTGCCTAATCTGATTCCTTTGATTTCTTTTTCTTCTCTAATTGCTACTGCTAACATTTCTAGTACCAGACTGAATAAGAGTGGTGATAGTGAACACCCTTGTTTCACCCCTGATCTTATGGGAAATGCTTCTAGCTTCTCCCCATTAAAATAATACTTGCTGATGGCTTTAAATAGATGCTACCTATTATTTTAAGGAAAACTCCATTTATTCCTATACTTTCTTTTTAATAGCAATGAATGTTGTATTTTGTCAAAAGTCTTTTCTGCATCAATTGAGATGATCATTTGGTTTCTGCTAGTTTTATTGTTCATATGATCAATTATACTGATGCTTTTCCTAACATGAAACCATCCTTGCATTCCTGGAATTAATCCTACCTGATCAAAGTGTATTATTCTTGAGATAAGTTGCTGTAGTCTTTTTGCTAGTATTTTATTTAGAATTTTTGCATCTATATTCATGAGGGAGATTGGTCTATAATTTTCTTTCTCTGTTTTATCTCTTCCTGATTTAGGTATTAGTACCATATTTGTGTCATTAAAAGAATTTGGTAGGACTCCTTCACTAATTTTCCCAAATAGTTTGTAGAGTCCTGGAATCAATTGTTCTTTAAATGTTCAAAAAATTTGCTAGTAAATTCTTCTGTCCCTGGAGATTTTTTTTCTAGAGAGTTGACTGATGGATTGTTCAATTTCTTTTTCTGAGATGGGATTATTAAGTTATTTACTTCCTCTTCAGTTAATCTGGGCAACTTGTATTTTTTGTAAATATTCATCCATTTCCCTAAGACTGTCAAATTTATGGGCATACAATTGGGAAAAATAATTCCTAATTATTGTTTTGATTTCCTCTTCATTGGAGGTAGGTTCAACGTTTTCATTTTTGATACTCATAATTTGATTTTCTTCTTCCTTTTTTTTTATCATATTGACTAAGGTTCTATCAATTTTGTTGGGTTTTTTTTTTCACAAAACCAGCTCTTAGTTTTATTTATTAATTCAATAATTTTCTTAATTTCAATTTTGTTAATCTCTCCTTTGGTTTTCAATATTTCTAATTTAGTATTTAATTGGGGATTTTGAATTTGTTCTTTTTCTCGGTTTTTCAGTTGCATGCCCAATTTGTTGAGCTCCCTTTTCTCTAATTTAATCATGTATGCACTCAGGAAAATAAAACTTCCCCTAAGAACTGCTTTTAATGCATCCCACAGATTTTGGTATGTTGTCTCATTATTATCATTCTCTTGAGTGAAATTACTGATTGTTTCTATAATTTCTTGTTTGACCCACTCATTCTTTAAGATGAAATTGTTTAATTTTCAATTAGTTTTTAGTCCATCTTTCCATGGCCCTTTATTGCATATAATATTTATTGCATCATGATTTGAAAAGGATGCATTTAATATTTCTGCCTTACTCCATGGAATTGTGAGGGTTTTATGCCCTAGAACATGGTCAATTTTTGAGTATATGCCATGAACCACTGAGAAGAAAGTATATTCATTTTTATCCCCATTCAATTTTCTCCAGAGATCTATCATACCTATCCTCTCTAAAATCCTGTTCACCTCCTTAACTTCTTTCTTTTTTTTATTTTGAGATTAGATTTGTCAAGTTCAGAGAGGGGGAGATTAAGGTCTCCCAATAGTATAGTTTTGCTATCTATTTCTTCCTCTAATTCCTTTCCCTTTTCCTCTAGGAATTTTTGATACTATACCACTTGGTACATATATGTTAAGTAATGATATTGCTTCATTCTCAATGGTGCCTTTTAACAGGATATAGTTTCCTTCCTTATCTGTTTTAATTAGGTCAATTTTTGCTTTTGCTTTATCTGAGATAAGGATTGCTACCCCTGCTTTTTTTTTTTTTACTTTAGCTGAGGCATGATATATTTTACTCCAGCTTTTTACCTTTACCCCGTGTGTATCCCTCTGTTTCACATGTGTTTCTTCTAAACAGCATACTGTAGGATTATGATTTCTAATCCATTCTGCTATCCATCTCTATTTTATGGGAGAGTTCATTCCATTCACATTTATAGCTATGTTTTTATCTGTTTCTTTCCCTCCATCCTATTCCCATCCCTATTAATGGTCATATTTTTCCCCCTTCTCCCTTCCCCCCCTCTTAATAGTTTTCCTTTTGACCACCACCTCCCTCAGTATTCCCTTATCAGCCCCCCTCCCTTTTCCTCCCCTTTCCCCTTACTTCTTCCCTCCCTGCTAACCGCTCCCCCCTTTCATAGCCTTTTCCCCCTCCTACTGCCTGTAGGATATTTTTATATTTAATGCAGTATGTTATTTCTTTTTCACACCAAGAGTGACAGGAACAAATCTCATATGAAACTCCTCTCCCTCCCTTCTTTCCCTCTAAAATGATACTTTTTGTGTTTCTTCTCCATAGAGTCCTATGTTTAACTGGTTGTTATTCCCTCCTTACACCAGAACCAATAAGGGAAAAAAAGCTCATATGATTCTTATCTCCCCCCCCCCTTTTTTCCTCTGCTCCACTGTTATTATGCCTCTTTGTGTGGCATAATTTACCCTTTTCCACTTCATTCATTCCCTTTCTTCCATTTCAGTCCCTTTATAGCCCTTAATGAGATTTTTTTAATCATTATTTTTTGTATTTTATACTCCTAACCTCTACTTGTCTATAACCAATTTGCTCTTATCAAATAGCAGTGTGTGTGTGTGTGTGTGTGTGTGTATGTTTTCCTTGTTTACCTTTCTACGTCACTGTTGCATCTCTTAATTGGAGGTTGAATTTTCCATTGAGTTGTGGCTTTTTTATCAGGAAGTTATGAAACTCTGTTATATCATTGAATGACCATCTCTTTGCCTAGAAGAATATGCTCAGTCTCACTGGGTATGTGATTCTTGGTTGTAACCTTAGCTATTTGGCCTTCCGGAAAATTGTATTCCACTGCCACTGTTCTTTCAGAGTAGAGGCTGCCAAATCCTGTGCGATCCTCACTGTGGACCCTCAATATTTGTATTGTTTCTTTCTGGCCACTTGAAATATTTTCTCTTTTATCTGGTAGTTCTGGAGTTTGGCCACAACATTTCAAGGACTTTTCAGTTTGGGATCTCTTTCAGCAGGTGTCTGGTGGATTCTCTTGATTTCTATTTTAACCTCAGATTCTAGTATCTCAGGGCAGTTTTTCTTAACAAGCTCTTGGAGACTGTTGTCCAGGCTCATTTTTTCATCCTGATTTTCTGGTAGGCCTATGATCCTCAGATTATCTCTCTGGGATCTGTTTTCCAGGTCAGTTATTTTTTCATTGAGGTATTTTACCTCTTTTTCTAATTTTTCATTCTTGTTGTTTTGTTTGACTAATTCTTGGTTCCTCATAGAGGTATTTGTTTCAATTTGGTTGATTCTAGTTTTTAGCAAATCATTTTCCTTGGTTAATTTTTGGAGCTCCTTTTCCATATCATACAACTTTCTTTTTAGAGAGATGTTTTCTTCATTATAATGGTTTTCTAATTCTGAAATTTTGGTTTTGAGAGAATTATTCATTTTGTCTTCTATCTCTCTTATTCGGTTTTCAAAGTTCCTTTTGATCTCATCTAGGAGAGCTTTCTGTGCTTGGGACTCATTCCCTGTTGATGTTTCAGCTGTGGGTGTGGAGTCCACATTGTTTCCTTCTGAGTTTGGTTCCTCACTCTGAGGATAGTAGGACTCTAGAGACTTTGTCTTTGTAGTTTGCTTTCTACCCATTTTGAGGCAGGGCCTTAGCCACGCCCTTCCTCTAGGGATCCCAAGCCTTTACTGTAGAGGGTTTTGCCCTGGGGCATTGTAAGGGTTACGGGATTTAAATATCTTCCATGCCCCATTGGACTTGCTGACGTAGCAGGAAGGGGCGGAGCAAGAGGAAGCGGAAGCCAAACTAGAGTTCCTGCAGTGGCTGGTGGTGGTGACGACGGCGGCAGCAGCAGCAGAGGCAGCGGCAGCGCGAAGCCCTTTTTGAGTTAGCCAGAATTTCTGCTAAGGACTCCTGCTGAGGACTGCCAGGGGCCGGAGCTGCTGGGAGCGCACTTCCCGGACGCTGGGTGGTTGCTGTGAGTGGGGAGAGGAGGACCTTTGCCTGAGGTAGCCTGTTTTGTTTTAAAGGCTTGAAAATGTGGGTGCTTTCTACTTTATCTACCTGTGCCAATGTCATAACTACTCTGATGGCTTTCACTTTCTGGTTTTGGGACTCAGTCTTTTGGTATCTTAATAAATTTTCTAGTTTATTCCCCCATATGGCAAGCATGACGTATTTTGGGATGGATAATTATATCAGCATATATGTAATCTCCATAGGCATTGTGAATATGGCATTGCTGATACAGGCATTAGTTACTATGTTTTCAGGGTCAGGGGTTGGGGGGTTGGAGCATATGAGGTTCACTCTGTCCTCCTGGTCTTTGGAGGTCCTGATAGGGGCTTTTTTTTTAATTTCTGGGCTATGAAGTGATAGTCCCAGGAGTATTTGCTGTCAGGGACAGGGGCCCCTGTATTTGGTTCTTACCTTGCTCTTTCCAGTCCCAGCCCTTTGGTGATAGGCCTTGCCCTCCAAGTTGATCAGGCCCCTTCCAGGCCTGCGTCTGCCAGCCGTGCCTTCCAGGCATGCATCTCTAGAACTAGTTTTGAAAAAGTAGAGAGCCCTGAAACTTGGGACAAGGAAGAAAAGACCATCTTTATCACAAAGTCATGTCAGGAAATAGGCTAAAAGATAAATAATGAGAACGGGAAAAATAACAAAAAGAACCTGGCCATAGAAATTCACTACAGTGGCTGGGAAAATGAAGATACAAATTCAGAACACAAGTTAAAAAAGCTACATTAAAAGATTCAAAGAAAAATATGAATTGGTCTTAGGTTGAAAAAGAATTTCTGGAAAAGCAGAAAAAGGATTTTAAAAATCAAATAAGAAGGGTAGCTGCATGATGCAGTGGATAGAGCACTGACATTAGAGTCAGACGGACCTAAGTTCAAATACAACCTTAAACACTTGACACCTCCAAGTTATATGATGCTGGATAAGTCATTTAATGCTAATTTCCCAGAAAAAGTTAAATAAGAGAAATAGAAGAAAAATTGGGAAAATAAATGAGAATGATGAAAGAAAATTATGAAAAAGTATAGACATGTTAAAGGAGGCATAAAAATAATGTAGCAAATATCTTATAAAACAGAATTGGCCAAATGGTTAAATGAATGAAGTTTAAAAAGGCACAAATTCCACATATGAGAAAAACACTTTAAAAAGCTGAATTGACCAAGTGGCAGGAAAAAGACATTAAGAAATCACTGAAGAGGTGTGGAACTAAGATCACAAAATGGAAGCAGTAAGTTCCTCCATTAATTCTGTCACTAAACTTTAAAAAGTGAATCTGAACAGATTTTAGATGACACAATGCATTGGGAAATGCAGCATAGCAGAATATCAACCCAGGAAAGTGCCCGAGTAAGTCTGGGGAGGAGGAGTGCAGAGCAAACGGGGGCTGCCCCGCCTCAGATTAGAGAGCAGACTACAGCAGAGAGAGAAGGAGACCCAGCCAGCAGACTGACCCACCCCAAGGGCAATTTGCAGCCTTCTCACCACAGGAAGGGAGGATCAGTGGGAGCTGGGTAAGAGAAAGCACAGGGCCCGCAGCATAGATAGCAGCTTCTCCAGGGGCTATCAGCCCACAACCTGGAAGTTTAAAAATCATCTACGTGAACTTCCAGAAGCCAGGATGGCAAAGTAAACTCTAGCTGCTCCAACTCCTCCTCCCTGACCCAGAAAATCCAGAGAGAAATGTCCTACCCAGAGTAAAATCCTAAAATATTGGAAGAAGCCTCAGGCTTAGGAGTCACTGAAAAAGGGTGTAACTGAGTCAGTAATGAGCACAGAGTGAAGGGAAGGAGGGGTCCCAACAAGTCCCACCTCAGCTGACCAGCAGGAACTCCCAAAGCCCAGGGTGGTGGAACCAGCAAGCCCTAACAACACAAGCCCAAGTGGGCCTTAGCACTACTAGGGCAATCTGAAGACACTAGGTCTGCTGGCTGCAAGCTGCTGAGCCTGCATGAGCTATAGCCCAGGGGCATAGAGGCAGAAATCAGAAGTTTCCAGACCACCACTCTTCCACAGATTACTTTGTGAGCCTCAGGGTAACTCAGGAGAAACACTGAGAATCCTGGCCTTGGCCTCAATCTAGACACCCTGAGGCTACAGCACACAAAGTCAGCAACTAGGCCCTTAGCTCCCAGCCTGAGAAATCAGGAAATAGGAAATCACAATGGGAAAGAAGGAAGCTCAGAAGGGAAAGGCAAGAAAATCAATCCAAGCTTATCATAGCAAGCAAGAACAACCAAATACAGAGGACAACATGACTCTATACTCACACCTGAGACCACAGAAGGAAATATAAACTGGTCTCAAGCCCCAAAAGCATTCTTGGAGGAGCTCAAGAAAGATTTTAAAAGCCAAATTAGAGAGGTAGAAGATAAATTTAAATCTACAGTGACCAAATTGGAAAAAAATCTCACTGAAGAATCCATCCTTAAAAAGTGAAATTTGTGAACTGGGACAGGAAGTTCAAAATCTAACTGGAGAAAATACCTCCCTAAAAAAGGAACTTAAAAAACTAACCAAGGAAAATAATTCATTAAAAATTAGAATCAGTCAAAGTGAAGTAAGGACTCTATGATGCGTCAAGAGTCAGTCAAGTAAAACATGAAGATTTAAAAAGTAGAAGTAAGTGTAAAATATATCACCTGAAAAACAACTGACCTGGAGAATAGATCAAGGAGAGATAACCTAAGAATCATTGGTCTATAGGAAAAAGCAGCCTGGACAACATCTCCAAGAGATTGTCAAAGAAGCCCTGAGGTCATAGAATCAGAAGGTAAAATAGTTATTGAAAGAATTTACCAGACTCCTCCTGAAAGAAATCCTAAATTGAAAACTCCAAGAAATATAGTAGCCACATTCCAGAATTACAAGGTCAAGGAGAAAATACTGCAAGCAGCCAAAAAGAAACAATTCAAATATCATGGAACTACAGTCAGGATTACACAGCACCTAGAAGCTTCTACATGAAAAGATCAGAGGGATTGGAATTTGATAAAAGAGCTAGGACTGCAACCAAGGATCAACTACCTGGAAAAACCAAGCATAATCTTTCAGGCAAGGAGATGGTTATTTAATGAAATAAGGGACTTTCAGACTTTCCTGCTGAAAAAGCCAGAGCTCAATGAAAAATTTTATCTCCAATTCTAAGACACAAGAAGGACATAAAAAGGTAAACAAGGAAAACACACACTCACACACACACACACATGCACACAGATGCACACATGCACATAACTTGGGATTCAATGAGAGCAAACTATTTACATCCCTATATGAGAAGCTGATACTTGTCAATACTGAAATTATATGATTATCATGACCTTTAAATATACATAGAGAGCAGGCGTGGATATAAGTGCACCAATGTGATGACAAAAAAAAAACTCATTAAGGTATTCAAAGGGACTGTAATGGAAGAAAAGGAAAGGATGAGGCAGAAGAAGATAAATTAAGACACATGAAGAGGAGTAAAAACATACTATAGTAGAGGGGAAAGAGGGATTTAGATGAATATCATATGAACTTTATTCTCATTGGTTCTGGTTAAAAGAGGGATCAATATAATCATTTAAGGTTAAGATTATAATGTGATAAAACACAAAAAAGTCATTATAATAGAGGGAAAGGAAGGAGGGAGAGGAGCAATGTATGAAATTTACTCTCATTGGTTTGGGGCCTAAGTGGTAATAACATACTCCGATAAGTATAAAAATTCATTGCGGGCAGTAGAAGGAGTAAGGGGGGGGGATAAAAATGAGGTGCTAGTAAGAAGGGAGGGAAAGGGTAATAAGGGGAAGGGGTAGGTAAAGAGGGGGAGTTACAGGGAAAGAATACTGAGGGAGGTGATTTTAAAATATATATATATATTGAACTTCTTGAAAGCCATGATAAAAGAGTCTAGCCATTATATTTCTAGAAATTATTTTTTTAAATAGGATCATAAAAAATGTAACAACTTCTATCTTAAAGGATCAATGCCTTGGAATATGATAGACTGGAGGGCAAAGAACCTAGGATTAAAACCAAGAATAACCTACCTAGTAAAATTGAGTAAAACCTTAGGGCAAAAAGAGGATATTCAATGAAATGGAAGACTTTCAAGCACTCTTGATGAAAAGAACAAAGCGGCAATTTAAAAAACAAATAGCTTTGAAGAAAAGAATTAAGTGAATCATAAAAATAGGAAAAAATGGAAGAGAAATCATAAGGGATTCAATAAAGTTAAACTGTTTACATTCATACATGGGAAGATGATATTTGTAACTCCTTAAGAATTTTGTCATTATTAGGACAGTTAGACAGGGCATGCATTGACAGAAGTCACCAGTATAAGTTGATTGTGATGCAATGATTACAAAAGATACAAAATAACAAGGAGAGAAAGATGGATTCATTGGGAGAAGGCACAATTGGGCAAATTATCTCACATAAAAGAGGTACAAAAGGAAATTTTTTTGTAGTGCAAGGGAAGATGGGAGGGTGGCAGACAACATTTAAACCTTACTATAATTAGAATTGGCTCCAAGAGAGAATAACATACATATTCAGTTCAGTGTAAAAATCTATCTTGCTCTGTAGGGAAGTAGGAGGTGAATTGAAGAGGAAGGTGAGAGGTGTTGATGGAAGGGAGTACTGATTGGGGGAGGTGGTGTTTAGTAGCAAAACAGGTGTTTGAATATGGACCTGGTAAAGGGAAGGGAGAGATAGAAAGAATGGAGGAGAGAGGGAAAGAGAGAAAGGAGAGAGAGAGGAAAGAGGTTAAATGGGAAAACACTATTTGGAAAATACATAGTAAGCATAACTGTGAATGTGAACACACATAAAATGGAGGCCAATAGCAGAACATCTTAAAAGACATAATCCTAAAATGTGTTGCTTAGAAGACACACAAATCATAGACATGCTCAGATTAAAAGTAAGGGACTTGAGCAGAATCTATTATGCTTCAACTGATGTTTAAAAAAAAAGCAGGGCTAGCAATCATCATCTTAAAGCAAAATCATAAATAGGTCTAATTAAAAGAGATACGCAAAGAAACTACATTTTCCTACAGGGTAACATAGACAACAAAATAATATCAATACTAAAAATATATGCACCAAATGATATAACATCCAAATACTTAAAGGAAAAGTTAAATGAATTCAAGGAGGAAATAGGCAATTAAGGGATTTAAATAGGCAGTTTTCAGGGAAAAAAAGAAATCAAAACTATGTATAGTCATATAAAATGCTCTGAATTACAGTTGATTAGAGAAATGAAAATTTAAGAAACCTCACACTTAGCAGTTTGCCTAATGTGACAGAAAAGGAAAATGACAAATATTGGAGAAGATGTAGAAAAATTGAGACACATGCATTTTTGTGGGAGTTATGAACTAATCCAACCATTCTGGAGACTTACTTGGAACTATACCCAAAGGGTTATAAAACTCTCCATGCCCTTTGTACTGGCAATTCCACCTTTAGGTCTGTATCCCAAAGAGAATTTTTTTTCAAGGAAAAAGGACAAACAAGTACAAAATATTTAGAATAGTTCTATTTGTGGTGGTAAAGAACTAGAAATTAACCCTTCATTTGCCTATCAATTGGGGAATGGCAGAAAAAGTTGTGGTATATGATTATGACATGAACTGATGCAAGGTGAAGGAAAGAGGACTGGGAGAAAATTGTATACAGTAACACTATATTTTACAAAGATAAAATGTGAATCACTTGACTATTTGAGGCAATATAATGATCCAAGACAATTCCAAAGGATCCATAATGAAAAATTCTATCCACCTTCAGAGAAAGAATTGGTGGAGTCTGAATGCAGGTTGAAGCATGCATTGTTTTGTTTTTGTTTTGTTTTGTTTTGTTTTTTACTTTCTTTAAGAAAAGGAAAGACAGGCAGAGGCCCAGACAAGGCCTGATCAATGTGGGGGCAAGTTGACCCACCAACCACAAGGGCCACTGCCAGGCCTATCATTGCAGGGCCAGACTGGATAGAGCAGGGTAAGAGTCAAATGCAGGACCCCTGCCAGGGGCAGCAGCTACTCCTGGGACTAACAATCCACAGCCTAGAAATTTAAAAAGCCCATATCTGGGCTTCCAGGATGGCATAATAAATCCCAGCTGCTCCAATCCCCCCCACCCTGGCACCCTGAAAACATAGTAATTATTGCCCCAGGGCAAAACTTTAAACAGTAAAGGCTTCAGAACCCTAGTGTAAGGGCATGGCTAGCACCCTACCTCAAAATGGTTAAAAAGCAGACTGAAAAGACAAAGACTCTGGAGTCCTTCTATCATCAGAGGGAGGCACAAAATTCAGAGGAGACAGTGATGACTCCACATCCACAGCTGAAGCCTCAACAGGGAACTGGTCTCAAGCAAATAAAGCATTCCTAGATGAGCTCAAAAGCTACTTTGAAAACCAAATGAGAGAAATAGAAGATATAATGAATAATTCTTTTAAAATCAAAATAGCAAAATTTGAAAAAAACATTACAATGAAGAAAAAACAGCTCATTAAAAAGAAAAATGTGTGATATGGAAAAGGAGCTCCAAAAACTAACCAAGGAAAATAATTTGCTAAAAACTATAATCAACCAAATTGAAACAAATAACTCTATGAGGAACCTAGATTTAGTCAAACAAAACATCAAGAATGAAAAATTAGAAAAAGAGGCAAAATATCTCAATGGACAAATAATTGACCTGGAAAACAGATCCAGGGGAGATAAACAGAGAATCATAAGCCTACTGGAAAATCATGATGAAAAAATGAGCCTAGACAACATCTTCCAAGAGTTCATCAAGGAAAACTGCCCTGAGATACTAGAGCCAAAGGGTAAAAAAAAACTGAGAGAATCCTCCAGTGATTCTGAAAGAGTTCTGAATTCTGAAAGAGAAAACCTCCTGAAAGAGATCCCAAATTGAAAAGTCGTCAAAATGTAGTGGCCCAACTCCAAAACTACCAGGTAAAGGAGAAAATACAAGTGGCCAGAAAGAAATAATTCAAATATCAAGGAACCACAGTGAGGATTGCACAGGATCTTGTAACCTCTACACTGAAAGATCGGAGGAAGTGGAATACAATTTTTCACAAGGCAAAAGAGTTCAGCCTACAACCAACGGTCATCTACCAGCAAAACAACACATTATTCCAGGCTAGGAGATGGTCATTCAACAATATAATGGATTTCTAGACCATACTGATGAAAAAGCCAGAGCTCAATGGAAAATTCAACATCCAATTATGAGATGAAAGAGAGACATAGAAAGGTAAACAAGGAAAACACACACAGACACACAAACACATACACACACACCCCTTTATTTAATAAGAGCAAACTGTTTATAGACAAGTATAGGGTGAGAGTATAAATTACACAAACTAACAATAAAAAAAACTGTATTAAGGGCTACAAAGGGACTGCAATGGAAGAAAAGGAAAGAATGAAGTGGAAAAGGGTAAATTATGCCACACAAAGAGACATAAAAACAATATAATAGAGGGAAAGAAGGGAGGGAGATGAGCATTATATGGGCTTTTCCCTCATTGGTTCAGGTGCAAGAATAACACAACCAGTTAAGCATAGGACTCTAACAAGAAGAGACACAAAACATATCATAAAAGAGGGAAAGAGGGGAGGGAGAGGAGCTTTATATGAGATCTGTTCTTGTCAAACTTGGTTCTAAGAAGAAATAACATACTACATTAAGTATGAAAATCTATGCTATCATACAGGTAGTAGGAGTCAAGATGGCAGAGTAGAAACAGGGCTTCTGCTTGAATCTGACTCCCACCTCCTCCAATTCATGTAAAAGGTGACTATGAAAAAAATTTGGAGTTGTAGAACCCACAAAATGACACGGAGAAGCTAACCTCCAGCTAAGTACAGCCTGGCAGGCTGGCAGGGAGCAGCCAGCGCAGTGCTCTGGGGGTCGACCCCAGCCCTGGGTGAGCCAGAGGTTTTAGCCCCAGGGTAGGTCTGACCAACCTCCAGCTGGAGGGACTTCAGATCACCAGCAGCTGTGGCGGTTTCCAGAATGATCAACAAATAGATGCTAAGGGCAAAGTAAGAGGTCAGTGAAGTGTGGACTTTGGGATCTGGTAGTTTGGGAGCTAATTGGCCTTTTTATCCCCTGGAGGGAAAAGCCGCTGAGACTCCGTGCAGCTGCCACCATGTGGCAGCTTCAGCTCCTGGAATGCAGACTGTAGGGGGACCAAACAACCAGTATGAGGGGTAATAGCTCTTGCTTTAACCTGTTTGGAAGTGAATTTAGGTCTAGGGTGGAGGTCCTCAGGTGTGTGATCAGTTTGCCAGAGCATGTGGAGGCTTCAGAGAGGGCACCCAACTAATACATTCAGCAGCTGAGAAAACCCATGCATTTGGTATGAAGCTCCCCTGTAGCAGAGTCCTACTGTGGCAAAAAGCCCCAAAGTCAAGTAATGGAGTGGCAACATTAGTAAACGAGGGAAGGAAGGAAAACAGAGTAAACCAACATTAGACCCCTATTTTGGGGACAAAAAGGATCAAACCATGGAACAGGAGGAAGACAGTGAAGTTAGACCTCCTGAACCAAAAGCTTCCAAGGAAAATAGGAGCTGGGGACAGGCCACAGAAGAGCTTAAAAAGGATTTTGAAGACAAATAAGAGGAGTGGAGGAAAAAATAGGAAGAGAAATGAGAATGATGCAAGAAAATTATGAAATGAGAGTCAACAACCTGACTGAAGAAATGACACCTTAATAAAATAGGATAACTCAAATGACAAAAGAGGTTCAAAAAGGCAATGAGAAGAATGGCTTAAAAAGCAGAATTTGCCAGATGGAAAAAGAATCTCAAAAGCTCACTGAGGAGAATCACTCCGTCAGTATTAGATTGGAGCAAATGGAAGCTAATGACTTAATGAGAAATCAAGATGCTGTTAAACAGATCCAAACAAATGAAAGAATAGAAGTCAATGTGAAATATCTCATTGGAAAAACCACTGACCTGGAAAATAGATCCAGGAGAGATAATTTAAAAGTTATTGGACTACCAGAAAGCCATGATCAGGGAAAAAAAAACCTATAAATTATCCTTCAAGAAATTCTGCAGGAAAATTGCCCTGATGTTTTAGAATCAGAAGGGAAAGTAGAGGTTGAAAGAATCCACCAATCGCCTCCTGAAAAATATTGCAAAAAGACAACTCCTAGGAATATTATAGCCAGGTTCCAGAATTCCCTGATCAAGGAAAAAATATTACAAGCAGCCAGGAAGAAACAATTTGAATACTGTTGAAACACAATGAGGATAATACAGGATCTGGGAGATTCTATACTGAGGGATTGAAGGGCTTGGAATATGATATTCCAGAGGTCAAAGGAGCTGTGATTAAAACCAGGAATAACCTACCCAGAAAACTTGAGTATCATGTTTCAAGGGAAAATATGGTCTTCAGTGGAATAGAGGACTTTCAAGCATTCTTGATGAAAAAAACAAAATCGAATAGAAAATTTGACATTCAGATACAAGAGGCAAGATTTGCATGAGAAGGTGAACAGGGAAAAGAAATTATAAGGAACTTATGAAAGTTGAACTATTTACATTTCTACATGAAAATACAATAATTGTAACTTAAGAATCTTTTCTCAGTATGAGAATAATTGAGGGGAATAGAAATGCATGTATAAATACATATATATACACACACACATACATAAATATGTCTATATAAGAGGGTATATGAGCATATGAATACATATGTGAATGTGTGTTTATATGTGTATAAGTATACATAGACAGAGAGCACAGGACCAGTTTAATGGGAAGGGATGATACTTAAAAGGTAAAATTAAGAAGTGAGAGTGGAATATAATGAGAGGAGACATGAAGAGACAGATTGGGGTAAACTATCTCATATAGAAGTGGTAAGGGAAAATGGTTACAAATGAGGGGAAGAACAGGAATTCAAAAGGGAATGGGTCAACCTATTCTCATTGAATTTGACTTAGGAAGGGAATGACATACACACTAAATACGGTATCTCACAATACAGGGGAGTGGTGGGAAAGGGAATGAGGGGGAGTGATGGAAGGTAGGGCAGCCTGGAGGGGAGGGAAATTGTGAACACCCACTTTAGAAAAAGGACAGGATCAAAGTAGAGAATAGAACAAGCGGGAGGTGGGATAAGAGGGAGGGAAACATAGTCAGTCTTTACAATTTATCTACTATGAAAAGGTTTTGCACAGCTATACATGTACAACCTATATTGAATTGCTTATCTTCCCAGTAAGGGTGGGTGACAAAGGAGGAAGGAAATTAATACAAAGTTTTAAAATCAAATGTTTAAAATATGCATATATATATACACTGTTATTAATATTATTTTGCATGTAAATGGGAAAACAGATATACAGGCACTGGGGCATAAAGATCCATTGTGTCCTTCTGGAAAGTTGGAGGGGGTATGGGAGAAGATAGGGGAGAGAGAATATTGGAGGAGGGGATATCCAGTGGGATAGATATTTTGAAGTGGTGGGTAGGGGATAAACAGGGAGAACACTTGTAACTCAAAATCTTGCAGAAATGAATGATGTAAACTAGAAGTCAATAAAGCATTTGATAAAAAGAAAGAGGGGAATATAGAGGGAGGTGGTGGTTAAAAGGAAAACTCTTAAGGAGGGGAAGGGAGAAGGGGAGAAAAATAAAAGCATAAACAGGGGAGAGAATAGGATAGAGGGAAAGAGACAGATAGTAATCATAACTGTGAATGTGAATGGGATGAATTCTCCCATAAAATAGAGGCAGATAGAAGAATGGATTAAAAACCATAATCCTACAATATGCTGTTTACAAGAAACTCATCTGAAACAGAGGAATACACACAGTATAAAGGTAATAGGCTAGAGTAAAATATATTATGCCTCAGCTAAAGTAAAAAAAAAAGCAGGGGTAGCAATACTTATCTCAGATAAAGCAAAAGTAAAAAATGACCTAATTAAAAGATATAAGGAAGGAAACAATATCCTGCTAAAAGGAATTATCAAGAATGAAGAAGCATCTTTACTTAACATATACATACCAAGTGGTATAGCATCCAAATTCCTAGAGGAGAAGGCAAGGCAATTAGAGGAAAAAAATAGATAGCAAAACTATACTAGTGGGGGACCTTAATCTCCCCCTCTCTGAACTTGATACATCCAACCTCAAAAGAAACGAGAAAGAAGTTAAGGAGGAGAATAGAATTTTAGAGAGGGTAGGTATGATACACCTCTGGAGAAAACTGAATGGGGATAAAAAAGGAATGTACCTTCTTCTCAGTGGTACATGGCACATACACAAAAATTGACCATGTACTAGGACTTAAAAACCTCACAAATCAGTGCACAAAGGCAGAAATATTAGATGCATCATTCTCAGATCATGATGCAAAAAAAAAACATATTCAATAAAGGGCCATGGAAAGATAGACCAAAAACTAATTGGAAACTAAATAATTTAATCCTAAAGAATGAGTGGGTCAAACAAGAAATTATAGAAACAAATCCTAAAGAATGAGTGGGTCAAACAAGAAGTTATAGAAACAATCAGTCACTTCATTCAAGGGAATGACAATAATGAGACAACATACCAAAAGTTGTGGGATGCAGCAAAGGCAGTTCTTAGGGGAAGTTTTAAGTCCCTGACTGCATACATGAATGAATTAGAGAAAAGGGAGATTAATGAATTGGGCAGGCAATTGAAAAATCTAGAAAAAAAAAACAAATTGAAGATCCTCAATTAAATAATAAATTAGAAATAATGAAAAACAAAGAAGACAATAATAAAATTGAAATTAAGAAAACTATCGAATTAATAAATAAAAATAAGAGTTGGTTTTGTGAAAAAAACAATAAATTTGATAGACCCTTAGCCAATATGATAAAAAAGAAAGAAGAAACCAAATTATGAGTATCAAAAATTAAAAGGGTGAATTTACCTACAATGAAGAGGAAATTAAAATAATAATTAGGAATTATTTTGCCAAATTATATGCACATATATTTGACAATCTTAGTGAAAAGGATTAATATTTACAAAAATACAATTTACCGAGATTAACTGAAGAGGAAATAAATTACTTAAATAATCCCATCTCTGAAAATAACAAGCCATCAGTGAATTCTATAAGAAAAAAATCTCCAGGGTCATATGGATTTACTAACAAATTCTATCAAACATTAAAAAAACAATTGATTACAATACTCTTCAAACTATTTGGGGAAATTAGTTAAGAAGTCCTACCAAATTCTTTTTATGACACAAACATGGTACTGATACCTAAAACAGGAAGAGATAAAATGGAAAAATAAAATTCTAGACCAAGTTCCCTCATGAATATAGATGTAAAAATTTTAAATAAAATATTAGCAAAAAGACTATAGCAACTGATCACAAGAATAATACTCTTTGATCAGGTAGGATTTATTCCAGGAATGCAAAGATAGTTTAATCTTAGGAAAACCATCAATATAATTGTTCATATCAGCAACAAAACTAGCAGAAACCACACACAATTATCTCAATAGATGCAGAAAAGGCTTTTGAGAAAGAACAACTTCCTTTCCTATTAAAAACACTAGAAAGTATAGGAACAAATGGGGCCTTCCTTAAAATAATAAGTAGCATCTATTTAAAGCCATCAGCAAGTATTATATGTAATGGGGATAAGCTAGAAGAATTTCCAATATGATCAGGGATGAAACAAGCATGTACGCTATTACCCCTCTTATTCAATCTGGTACTAGAAATATTAGCAGTAGAAATTAGAGAAGAAAAAGAGGAAAAAAGAATCAAATTAGGCAAAGAAGAAATCAAATTATCACTCTTTGTTGATGATATGAGGATATACTTAGAGAATGCTAAAGAATCAAGTAAAAAAATTACTTGAGACAATAAATAAATTTGGCAAAGTTGAAGGGTATAAAATAAACCCACCTAAATCCTTGGAATTCCTGTGTATATCTTGTTTTTTTTTTTTTTAAGCAATTGGGGTTAAGTAACTTTCTCAAGTTTACATGGACAGTTATTTCTGGGTGTGATGCTATGTATCTGAGCCCGGATTCTATCCCCAGGTCATCCCGACACTGGGGCCGGTGCTCTTACTCTCTGAGCCACCTGGCCACCCCATTCTTGTGTATTTCTAATGAAATCCAACAGCAAGAGATAGAAAGAGAAATTCCATTTAAAGTTACTGTAGACATTATACAATATTTCGGAATCTACGTTCCATAACAAATCCAGGACACTATATGAACACTACTACAGAACACTTTTCACACAAATAAAATCAGATCAAACAAATTGGAAAAACATCAATTGCTCATGGCTGGGTTGAGCTAATATAATAAAGATGACAATTTTCCCTAAATTAAATTACATATTTAGTGCCATACCAATCAATTTGTCAAAAAAAAAGTTTATATAACTACAAAAAATAGTAACAAAATTAATTTGGAAGAACAAAAGTCCCGGAATTTCAAGGGAATTAATGAAAAGAAATGCTGTGGAGGGAGGCCTAGTTATACCAGATTTTAATCTGCATTATAAAGCAGTAGTCATCAAAACTACTTGGTACTGGCTGAGGAATAGAGCAGTGGATCAATGGAATAGATTGGGTACACAAGATTCAGCAGTCAATGACTATAATAATCTTCTCTTTGATAAACCCAAAGACCCTAGTTTTTGTGATAACAACTTACTATTTGACAAAAGCTGCTGGGAAATCTGGAACATAGTATGGCAGAAACTGGGCATAGACCATTATGTAACACTGTATACCAAAGTTAAGTCTAAATGGGTGCATGATCTAGGAATAAAGGATGATATTGTATTAATCTGGGAAAGCAAGGAATAGTTTACCTTGTCAGATTTATGGAGAGGGGAAGACTTCATGATCAAACAAGAATTAGAGAGCATTATAAAATTCAAAATGGATAACTTTCATTACATGAAATTGAAAAGCTTCTGTACAAAGAAAGCCAATGTGACCAAGATTAAGAGGGAAGTGGGAAATTGGGAAAGAATTTTTACAACCAATGTCTCTGATAAAGGCCTCATTTCTAAAATATACAGAGAATTGAGTTAAATCTCAAAGAATACAAGTCATTCCCCAATTGACAAATGGTCAAAGGTTATGAACAGGCAACTCTTAGAGAAAGAAATTAAAGATATCTATAAGCGTATGAAAAAATGGTCTAAATCACTATTAGAGAAATGCAAATCAAAACAACTCTGAGGTACCACATCTCACCAGTCAGACTGGCTAAGATGACAAAACAGGAAAATGACAAATGCTGGAGAGGATATGGACAAATTGGAACACTAATGCATTGCTGGTGAAGTTGTAACTGATCAAACCATTCTGGACAACAATCTGGAACTATGCCCAAAGGGCTAAAAGTAACTTCATATCCTTTGACCCAGCAATACCACTTCTATTTTTGTATCCCAAAGAGATCATAGAGGAAGGAGGAATTCCCATGTGTAAAAAATATTTATAGCAGCTCTTTTTGTGGTGGCAAAGAACTGGAAATTAAGGGGATGCCAACCAATTGGGGAATGGCTAAACAATTTATGGTATATGAATGTAGTGGAATTCTATTGCACCATAAGAAACAAAGAGGAGATGGACTTCATATTTTCCTGGAGAGGCTTATATGAACTGATACTGAATGAGAAGAGCAGAACTAGGAAAATTTGTATGCGATTACAGATACAATGTATGTGTGATTACCAACTTTGATAATCTGAACTCTTCTCCGAAATGCAGGGCTACAAGAAGACTCCAAAAGACTCATGATGGAGAGAGATGTCTACATTCAGAGAAAAAAAAAACTAGAAAGAACAGGGTTTGAATGAAGATTGAAGCAAATTACCCGCTCTCTTTCTTTTTCTTGTTTGGTTGTGTTTCCTTTTTCCCATTGTTCATTCCATGTGATACAATCCTTCTTTATAACCTGACCAATGTCTATCTAATGTGAAACTATCTGCAGTTTCTATACCTGATTGTATGCTGACATGGGGCAGGAGGGGAGGGGGTGGGAGAAAATTTGATACTTAAACTGGGGAACTGAATCTTGTAAACTAAAAGTAAACAAACAAATTAATAAAGGCAAAAAATAAATTAAAAATAACAGGAAAGACATTTCATTCCTTGCTTATGTCATTTAAATACATATGTGAATACATTATTTTTAAATTAATGAGTTTATATTTGTAATTTCTTTAGTTTCTTACTAAATGTGTTCTATTTTTCCACAGTGTCTTTAATTCTTCTACTATATCTTTTTCTCTTTCAAATATTACTGTTACAAATTCCTAAAAATGTATCATTAGATTGTCTACTTATAAATGTAAAATTCCCAAATCTTCAATAAGTATTGCCTCTTTAATTATTATATGTTAATCTGTACTTTAAATTTTTTGCTTCAATATTAATTACTTTTACAATATTACTTCCATTTTAAAACATAGCTATATGCTATATTTAAATCATCTCTTAATTTAGAATCATCTATTTTGCTTTAAATTTGTTTTTGCCTTTTAAAAATATTATTAGTTTTATTTTTCCCAAATAAATGTAAAGATAGTTTTCAACATTCATTTTTGTAAAGTTTTGAGTTCCAAATTTTTCTCCCTCCTCTCCATGTCCTCTCCCCAAGGCAATGAATAATCTGATATAAGCAATACATGTACAACCATGTTAAACTTTTCCAAATTAGTCATGTTGTGAGAAAAGAATCAGAACAAAAGGGAAAAATTGCAAGACCAAAAAATGAAAATAGTATGATTCAATCTACATTCATACTCCATAGTTCTTTCTATGGATGTGGAGAGCATTTTCCATCATTAGTCTTTTGGAATTGTCATGGATCATTCTATTGCTGAGAAGAGCTAATTCTATCATAATCATTGCACAATGTTTCTGTTGCTGTGGACAAGGTTCTCCTGATTCTGCTCACTTCACTCAACATCAGTTGTATTTCCAGGTTTGTGAAATCTGCCTGCTTATCATTTCTTATAGCACAATAATAATCCATTACATTCATATACCAAAACTTGTTCAGCCACTGAGCAATTGATAGGTATCCCCTCAATTTCTAATTTTTGGCCACTGCAAAAAGGCCTGCTATATATTTTGTATGTTTGGATCCTTTTT
This sequence comes from Petaurus breviceps papuanus, assembly GCF_028583685.1. Lineage (NCBI taxonomy): Eukaryota > Metazoa > Chordata > Mammalia > Diprotodontia > Petauridae > Petaurus > Petaurus breviceps. The sequence goes on along the minus strand of NW_027185761.1, from coordinate 35,165,522 downwards.
CCCTTTTTTATGATCTCTGGGATATAGATCAAGGGTATCCACAGTTTGGTTGCCCTTTAGGTATAATTCCAAAATGTTCTCCAGAATGTTTGGATCAGTTCACAACTCCACCAGTATTATGCTAGAGTCCCAATTGTCTTAGAACTTCTACAAAATTTAACATTTCCTTTCCTGTCATATTAACAAATCTCATGGTTGTGAGGTGGTAACTCAGAGTTGTTTAATTTGAATTTCTCTAATCAATAGTGATTTAGAGCATTTTTAATATGATTACAAATACATTTAATTTCTTCATCTGAAAGCTGCCTGTTTTAAATATGTTTTATCTAAGTAGTATGTTGATGAGTTTGTGTTTTTTTTTCTTTTTGGAGGGGGGAAGATAGGGCAATTGGGGACTTGCACAAGGTCACACTGCTAGTAAGTGTTAAGTGTCTATGCCTAGATTTGAACTCAGGTCCTCCTGATTCCAGTGCTGGTGTTCTATTTACTGCACCACCTATTCACCCCAAGTATACTGATTTTCAAATCTATTTGTAAACTATTTTTATAGGGAAACAGTTTTTTACATTGATAACTATATACTCTTAATTTTTGTCTTCTGGATTTATGCTTTTTTTAGATTTATATTCTTACTGGTGTCAGAGGGAGTAAAATCTCATTCATTCCATATCTACTACTATTACTAAAAGTAATTACTGAACTTATTAAATTTCTGTCATTTAACTCCTAATTCATTATGTTGCTTGAGGCATTTTACTCTTTTGTTAAAAATAGAAGGTTTTAACTTTTAAAATCACCATATTTATACTCTTTCTCTTCCTTTTTTCTATTATTCATTGACAATTTATATTTCTTAAATTATTACTTCGCTCTAATTTATATTGTATATTTATCACTTATTTTATAAACATTTTAATTTTTGAAACTCTAAATTATTCCAATTAATTTAAACAGTAGATATACTTTAGCATATGCACTTTGCTCTAACAGGTTAAATGTGTCTGTGTGTGTGTTTGTGTGAGAGAGAGAGTGTGTGTGTGTAATATGCTTTGCTGTTTGTAATATACATATTTCTAAATTTCATGCTTAGGTTTTTGATGATAAATTCTGAGATATTTTTCTGGGTTTAAAATAAAAAGCTTTTTTTTTTTTCTCTTCAGATGATACCTTCAGTTTTGCATAGAAAGCTATGTGTAACAACATAGACTAAAGAGAGGGCACCAAAACAAAAACAAACTAACAAAAACATTTAAATATGCTTGTATTGTCCCACCCTCATAGTCCCTTACCTCTTCAAAGAAGGGGAAAGTTGATCCCTTAAAAATTTTTCTGGTTCCTTTCTTTTATTGTTTTTATTTTCTGTTTCATTATTATAACTGTATGTGTTTGCATATCTCCCTATGCATATTTCTATCCAATGTATTCATAATTTCTTATGGTACAATGCTATTTTATCACATTCACATACTACAACATGTTTAATCATTATCAAACCAATGAAGATGAACTTTATTTCCAGTTTTTTGCTTCAAAATTCTTGTCCTCCTCAAATAGAGTTTAGCAGGAGAAGAAAAAGGTATTGCCGGGTTTATCTGGGAAATAAGTTAGCATAAGGAAGGCACTTTCCAAGCCTTAAAATAGTAGATAGTGATGATGAAGATGATGATGATGATGATGATGAGGTTGATGAAGTACTGCAACATTACAGGAGTTACAAGAACAAAAATCATTTTGGCTGTGGTATTTGGGAAGGCTTTATGGAAGAACTGGAAGAAGTTAGAGATTAGCTAGTCAGCTGAAATTGACTCCTAAAGTCCCAAATGTTAAATCAGAAATTGTCAAACAATTAAGATTAGAGCTTGGTATATTGTTTTGTTGATTATTCAGACTTAATAAAAAGATAGAACAATGTTAATATGAAAATTAAGCTGAAAAAATATGTTCTATACTTGTTTTACCCCTCCAGAGAGCCTGAGGATAAATATTTACTAGCACGCCCCTGGGAGAGGTGGAACCTGGAAGAAGTCTTTTAAATAGAAGCTATCCTACCTTCTGATCACGTCTGTCAAGAAGTCATATTTCTTAACCATATATTGTCTTACACTTGTATTTGAACTCACCTTCTTGGAATATTATACAATTGTGTCACAGTGGGTAGCCCATTATGACTATGTCTGATGTGATATATGAACTTTGTGAAGTTACATCCAAGCTTTGGGACACTCTGAGTTGACATCATTAACTGCAATTCCCATTTATCATTAATTTTTGTATTCACTGTATCTGGCCCATTAATTCACATTTAGTGTACAGCTGAATAAGCTAAATTGCTTAAGAAAATATATGTCTCACTTCCATTTCTTGTTGGAAAAGTTAATTTACAGTTCCATAGAGAAAGGGCTAAGAAAGAGAGTTAAAACTCCATTTGCTATATGAGATTTTCTAAAGATTAGCATCCATGCATGTTGTGAAAATTTTAAGTGCCTTAAATAATGTGTGTGACTTATTAGTTATATAGCTTTAAAATTCCCTTAGAACATTTTTGTCACTATTTAGTAAGTTCATATTCATTCCATGTTATTCATCAAAGAACTGGTAGATGGGGAGGGGGATGAAGTTGTTTTATTAATGAAGGTTATTATTTACAGACTGAACTTGAAAATGACTTAAGAAGACTAGCCAATAATTGGAATAGGAAAGATGCTTGTAAAATGAGAAGGGATTAAAGTGTGGTATTGCAAAAATGAAACTGTTAACAGTGGTTAGCTATCCTTAGACTGATTGAAGAAAAATATATGACCCTACCTATAGGAGAGAAGATTACCTCCCTCAGAAAGGAATCATAATCTGGTCCTCCACTGGAAATCTGACAGTACTAATGTGAATGCTACATCCAGGGATTATAGATCATGAATCATAACATTCTGATTCATGTCATCCCACAAATTCATCATGGGAAGTTCACCCAAAGCCTCCCTCATCTTCTCTTCACATTATGTAGATGCCTATGGTGCATATGGGCTATTCATGAGTTAGTCCTTAGGCCAGTAGGTGGTAAAGTACAAAGAATACTGAAGATAAAATCCAGAAGAGCATAGATCAAATCCTTTCTCAGACACTCACTAGTGGAATATTTCTAGATAAGTCATTTCAATCTCTTAGCTTGAGCAAATATTTTTGACTTTTTTTTTCCTGTGGTCTTTCCATTTTTAAATTATGAATACTCTTTTATTAGTTGGATAGCATATAAAATTTTTTTTACAATAAAATTTTATTTAAGGCTTATATTTTACATCAAAATGCTTTCTCTCATTAACCCTTCCAGAGCCCTTCCATGGCCCTTCCAGAGAGCTATCCCATATAACAAGCAATGTTTTAAGACAATGTTTTTTAAAAGGGAGATGAGCACAATTCTTGAAAACATTGGAAAAGTATGAAAAAATGTACAATGTCTAAGACCTGTGAATTTGCACCTGTGTAAAGGATGGGTGGGTTTGTTTTTTCATAATTATTTTGAACTATAGTTGTCCTTTTGAATTTTGAAATATTCACTTTTGCTTTTATCTGTGGGTTTGATTTTTTTCCCCATTTACATAGTTGTAATAATTGTGCATACTGTTTTCTTGGCTTTGTTCACTTCACTCTGTATTAATTCAGGTAAACCTATCCATAATATGTGGCTCTGTGACATTCATACTTTTAAACAGCACAGAAATATCCAATAAGATTCAAATACTGCAATTTCCTTACTCATTCCCTAATAAATGGACACCTATTTTGATTCTAACTCACAAATTGCTGCAATAAACATTTTAGTGTTCACAAGAATTTCTTTCTTATCAATGACCTCCTCAGGATATGTCTAGTAATGAAAAATCTGGGTCAAAGGGTAAAGACATTTTATTTACTTTATTTGCACGATTATAATTACTTTCCAAAACATTTATGTTAGTTCACACCTCTACCTACAATTAATCAATTAATTAATGTACCTATATTCTCACCACCTCTTAAAATTGGCTATCCCTATCTTTTGTCAATATTCCCAATTGCAAGGGTAAGGTGAAGATTCAAAGTTGTTTTGATGTGCTCTCCTCTTATTTTTAGTGATTTAGTCATTCTTTAAATATAGTAGCAAAGAGTGTGCAATTCTTCTTTGGAAAACTGTCCATTTCCTTTGCTCACTTATCAATTGGGAAATGGCAGGTAGTTGTAAATACAGATATAGCTATTCGAATAACATAGATATAATTTACATAGATATTTATGAATAACAAAGTCTTTGATACAAAGACTTTCCCATTTAAAAGTCCCCTTTGTATTATAATACCATTAGTTTTATTTGTGCAGAAGACTTACAGTTTCATATAATCAGTTACCTATTTGTATTCTTTAATTTTACCTCTTTCATTTGTTTAGTTAACAATGGCTATTCCAATCATAGCTTCAAGAGTTATATTTTCTGCTTCTCTCCTGATGTATGCCATAATCATATTAAGTTCAAATAGCCATTTATTATGCATTGTAGAATGTCAATTAACATTTATTAAGGACCTACTATGTGCGATGCACTATGCTAAGTCCTAGAGTTACAAAAAAGAAGCAAAAGCAGTTACTGCCAATGAGGAACTCACAGGCTAATTGGGAAGACAGAAATATATGTACAAAGAAACTTTATACAGGAGAAATAGAAAGAAAATAAAATAGGAAAGAAATGAAAATTGAGAGATTAAAAAAGGCTTCTTGTAAAAGAAACAATTAGAGTTGAGACTTGAGGGGAACCAGAAAAGCAAGTAATTAGAGTGGAGGAGGGAAAGCATTCCAGAAATGAGGGACATTCAGGAAAAATGTCCAGAGTTAAGAGATGTAGTGACTTGTTTATGGAACAGTCAGTAAATCAACATCACTGTATCAAAGACCATGTGTAATGGCATATGGTGTAAGAAAACCAGAAATGTAGGAGAGAGTGGGTTTAGAAGTTCTTTAAATACCAAACAGAAGATATTCTTTCATGGAGGGAATCAGAAACCTCTACAGACAGGAGGTGACATTATCAAATATGCACTTTAGGAAAATCACTTTAATGGTTGAATAATGAACTGAAGTTGAAAGAAACTTGAGGTAGGCATACCCAACAACAAGCTATTGCAATAATACAGGTTTGAGATGATAAGGGTTTACACCAGAGTGGTGGCAGACCAGAGGAAGAAAGGGGACAGATAGGAAAGATGTAAAAGTAAAATTGCCAGGACTTCAAAAGAGATTTCAAAACAGGAAAGTGAGATATGGTAAGGAGTCAAGAATGACCCTTAGGTGTGCAGCCTGAGGAACTGGGATGATTGTGTTGCCCTCTATAGTGATAGGGAAGGTAAGAGAGGGAAAGATTTATGGAGAAAGATGAGATGTTTTAGACATTGAATTTAAGATGTCTAAAGGACATTTAGGGTTCATTATTTCTGAAAAGCAGTTGGAGGAGTGAGATTAGAAGTCTGCAGAGTTTGTGGCAGGACAGGTAGATTTGAGAATCATCAACACAGAGGTAGCGCTTACTGAATGGAAGCTGATGAGATCACCAAGTGAATTAACATAGAGAAGAGAAGAGAACTCAAGACAGAAACCTCAAGGATACAATAAGTTAGAGGGCCTAATGTGAAAGGGGATTCTGCAAAGGAGACAGAGAAGGAACATTCAGATAGGTAGGAGGAGAATCAAGAGAGAGTGGTATAGCAAAAATTTAGAGAGGAGACAATATAAAGGAGTGAGTGAGCAAAAGTGTCAAAGTCTGCAGAAAGGTCAAGGAGAAGGAATATCGAGAAAAGGACATTGAATTTCACAACTGAGAGATCATTGAAATGAGCACTATTTTTGTTGCATTATATAAAAGATGCATTTTCTATATTCCTCTCCTTTTACATTTGCTTATATCTCTGTCCTAGTATATGGCCAGTTTTTATTTTTATTTTTTACAAAGGTTCCTTGTAGTGATACATACATACACATATATGCACATACATTCATATAAGTATGTCTGTATGTATATACATGTACATTTATGTGTATATTTAATTTTATACATACACTGTAGCAGTGTTATTCAGAAGATGCCGACCCTAAGCCTTTTAGGTCTAGTTTAACAAAAAAAAATTGTTCCATTTTATATTTCCCCCCTTTTTTAGTCTTTGTATTATAAATGTCCAAAGTTGAGAGAGGGACATTGAAATCTACCATTACTTTATTACTGGTCATGTCTTCTTGTAGTTTAGTTAATGTTTCCTTTATTAAGTCAGATACTAAAGCATTTGGAGTACATAAATTTAATATTGACCTTGGTTTGTTATCAGTGATTATGTCTTGAGTAAGGTTCCTTTTTTGTCTGTCTATCTGTCTCTCTCTTATGTTTGTTAATATTTATTTTTGCATTCTATGGAAACATTATTACAACTTTTATTTATTTAGAAGTTAAACAAATTCCTAGTGAATAATTTTCCAGTGCCACATTTTCCATGTTTTTAGATGTGCTAAAATTCGTTTCTTGTAGGTAACAGATTGTGGGATATTGTTTTCTTATGCAATATCACCCACTGCTTCCACTTTATTGGGCTTTCTAACCCATTCACATTTAAAATAATGAATTAGGAAGTTGGGTAGTATAATGGATAAAGTACTGGGCCTGGAATCAGGAAGACTCCTTTTCCTGAATTCAAATCTGGCCTTAGACACTTACTAGCTGTGTGACTGTAGGCAAGTCTCTTAATCCTGTTTGCTTCAGTTCCTCATCTGTGAAATGAACTGGAGAGGGAAATTGGAAACCATTATACTATCTTTGCCAGGAAAATCCCAAATGAGGTCATGAAGGTCTGACATGACAGAAAAACAATTGAATAATCACAATAATAGTACAATAGATAGATTTCTAGGCTTGGAATGAAAAAGACATGAGTTTGAATGAGGTCTCAGACATTTTTTAGATGTGTGAATCTTAGGAAGACATTAAAACCCTGTCTTCTTCAGTTTCCTCATCTGTAAAATGGGATAATTCTAGCAATTACATCCCTAGTGGATTGTGAGGATAATAATAAAAATAACAGTAATCAACAATTATATCGCACTTAATATGTGCTATGAACTGAACTATGTGCCATAAAATGAAATAATATTTATATAGGGTTTAGTATAACCTATGGTACATATAACCCCTTAATAAATACTTATTTAAAATATTAAAAATATTTTCCTCCATTTGCCTCTACCTTTCCTGACAAAAATAGGTTTTATTTACTCTTCCTCTGTAAACAGAATAGTATGTCTTTTCAGTTATTGTAGCTTAATCTATCCTAAGCAACACTTTTCCTAGTAGATCACTTCCTCAAACTCAAGTAGCCACCTCACTCAGGTTTATTACCCCCCTTTTGTACTTTTGGAGTTTGCTTAATTTATTAGTTTCTCATTGTTCCTTTCCTCTAGCTTTTTTCCATTATTTTCCTATTTTCTCTCCTATGTTATTAAACAAAATTATCCTTCCTCTTTCATCCTTGACCTTGTTTTGCTATTTTTTTCTATTTCATTAAAGCTTTTCCTTTCATATATTGCTTACCTAATGGGAGCATTTATAGGTGCTACATTAGTCCTCCAGTGAAACAAGATTTTCCTCTTTTTTCCCTATGTTTCAGTACATTCTCTTTACCTCCACACCCATTCTTCAGTAAGTTTTCTTTTTCCTGGGGTAACAGGAACTCTTTCTCTTCATTGTTTTTATTATTTTTTGTGTATTTCATTTTCCAATTACATGTAAAATATTTAACAATCATTTTTTAAAATTTCCAAATTCTCTACTTCCCTCCTGTCCCATACCTCTCTTTGAAAAGGCAAGCAATTTGGTATTAATTATACATGTGAAGTCAGCAAAATATATTTTCATATTATATTACAAAAGAAAATACAAACAAAATAAAACAATAAAAATAGAGAGTAAAAAAAGATGCTTCAATCTACATAACAGAGTTTATCAGTTCTTTCTCTGAAGGTGAATTGCAGTTTTCACTTCCACTCCTTTGGAATTATCTTTGACAATTGTCTCCATCATAGTGGCTGTCTTTCACAGGTAATCATCCTTATAACAGTGATATTACTATGGACAATGTTCTCCTTGTTCTGCTAACGTACTTTGCAAAAGTTCATATGTCTTCTCGGCTTTTTTTTCTGAAATTATTTTGATCTTCATTTCTTGTAGCACAACAGTATTACCTCATAATCACATGCTGAAACTTATTGAACCATTGCCCAATTAATGAGTATTCCCAAAATTTCTATGTATTCATTTTTTGCCAGAAGAAAAATACTGACTCTAAATATGTTTGTCCAAATAAGTCCTTTCCCATTTTCTTTGATCTCTTTGGATTATATACCTAGAAATAATATTGTTGAGTAAAAAGACATTCACAGTTTTATAGCCCTTTGGGTATAGTTCCAAACATTCTCCAGAATGGTTGGACTAGTTCTTAACTCCACAAACTGTGCATTATTATTTTGATTTTTCTACATCCCTTCCATCAGTTGTCATTTTTCTTTTCTGTCATAGCAGATAATCTGATAGTTGTGAGATAATATTTCAGAGTTCTTTGAATTTGCATTACTCTTATAGCATTGATTTACAGCATTTTTTATGTGACTATTAATAACTTAGATATCTTCTGAAAAGTCTATTCATCTCCTTTAACCACTTATCATCAGGGAATGACTCTTATTTTTATAACAGTGACTTAGATTCCTATATATTTGAAAAGTGTGGCCTTTATCAGAGAAACTTCCCATATTTTCCCCCAATTTCCTTTTCTTTCTCTCTATATTGGCAATTTTAGTTTTGTTTGTACAAAATGTTGTTTTTTTAAATTTTTATTACATGTAATTAACATTATCTACTTTATTTCTTGACATCCTGTCTGTCTCTTTTTTGGTTATAAAAATTTCCCTTATATATTCCCATCCACCAGATATCTGATAGATTTGATAGATAATATAGATCTGATTCACTTTCATATGCTCCCTTAATTTACTTGTTGTCCCACTGTGTCTAAATCATTTTTTTATTTTATCTTGCTGTTCAGAGTGAGATGTCGATCTATGTCTAGTTTCTGACAAAACTCTTTCTAGTTCTCCCAGTATTTTTTGTGAAGTCATAAGTTTTACCCCAAAAACCTTGGATATTTGGGTTTATCAAACACTAGACCACTATGACCATTTAAGACTATGTATTGTGTGCCTAATATATTCCATCAATTACCATTCTATTTTTTTTTTGTTTTGCTTTTTTGGAGGGGGGAAGGTGGCACAACTGGGGTTAAGTGACTTGCCCAAGGTCACACAGCTAGTTTTTGTGTTAAGTGTCTGAGACCAGATTTTAATTCAGGTCATCCTGATTCCTGCACTCTATTCACTGAGCCACCAAGCCACCCCCACCATTCTATTTCTAAGCCAGTACTAGACTATTTCAATGATTGTCTTTAGGCTCAGTCATTTTATACCTTGTGTCCAACTCTCTTCATGACCACATCTGTGATTTTCTTGGCAAATATACTGCAATGATTTCCCATTTCCTTTTTAGCCCATTTTAGAGATAAATAAACCAAGGCAAACAGGATTAAGTGACTTACCCAGTGTCATACAACTAGTAAGTGACTGAGGCCTGACTTGAACTCAGGAAGATGAGACTTCCAGGCAGCAGGCCCAGCATTCCATCTACCCTGTCACCCATTTTTATGATTATTCCTTTATAAAATAGTTAGAAATCTTGAACTGCTAGGCCACCCTCCTTCCCTTTTTTTTTCATTGATTCCCTTGCTATTCTTGGCCTTTTGTTCTGGATGAATGAACAATTAATATTTCTCCAATCACTTTTATCTGTCTTTATGTGTTTGAAAAGTGCTTTCTAATTTTGTCTGTATAACCCCTGCACTTGTCTTTGCAGGCAGACTCCCAAGTAATTTATATTTTCAGTTATTGTAAGTGGAATTTCTCTTTCTATCTCTTCCTGTTAGGTTTTGTTCGTAGTATACAGATGTGGTTTTATTTTACATCCTGCAACTTTGCTGAAGTTGTTAACTCCTTCATATAAGTTTTTTATTTGATACTCTAGGATTTTCTAAATATACCATCAAATCATCTGCAAAGAATGACAATTTTGTTTCCTTATTGCCTATTTTTATTCAATTTATTTTCATTTTATACCTAGTATTTCTACAACAATATTGAATAATAGTGTTGGTGATTCATTCTGCTATCTGCTTCTGATTTATGGGTGAGTATATTTCAGAGTTATGATTAATAATTTTTCAATTGCCTACATCCTGTTTTCTTGTTTTTCCTTCTCATTCTCTTTTTATCTTGTCTTTCCCTTCACCATCACCTTCTTTTATCTGCTTTCCTTTTATTACCCCCACCTTTCTTTTAATCCCTTCTGTTCTTACTTCAATGTTAGATAGATTTCTATTACCAAAGAATATGCATACACATTTTCCCTCTTTGAACCCATTTATATATGAGGGAGATTTAAGTGTTGACCCACCCATTTGCCCCTCCACTATAAAAGCTTTTGTTTGTGTGTCTCTTTTATGAGAGATTATTTTCCCCCTTCCCTTTTTTTTCACACTTTTCTTAGGGAAGTTCTCATTCTTGATTATCCATGTTTTTATATCATCCTGACATGAGTGATTCACTCCTTTACCCTCTTTCTGTGTAGAATCCTTCTAACTGCCCTAGTAATCATAAAGCTCTTAGAAGTTAGATGTATCATCTTCTCCTATAGAAATGTTAGCTGTTTAACATTATTGAATCCCCTATGATTTCTCTTTTATGTTTACCTTTTTATAGTTCTTTTTAGTCTTGTATTTGAAAGTCAAATTTTCTATTCAACTTTGCCTTTTCCTCAGGAATGCTTTAAAGTTCTCTAGTTAAATTAATAACTTTTTTTTTTTACCTTGAAGGATTATATTCAGTTTTTTTCTGGTTCAGTTATTTTTGGTTGTAATCTTAGTTCTTTTGCCTTTTGGAATATTATATTGTAAGGTATAATATTCTTTAATGTGGCAGCTGCTAAACCTTGTGTGGTTCTGACTGTGGGTACATTCTCTTTGAATGGTTTCTTTCTGGCTGCTTGAAGTATTTTTTTCTCCTTTTATGAGGGAGCTCTGGAATTTGGCTAGCATATTCCTTATAGTTTTCTTTTTGGATCTCTTTCAGGAGGTGATCAATTTCTACTTTACCATCCACTGCTAGGATAGTGGGACAATTTTTCTTAATTTTTAAAAATACAATATCTAGGTTATTTGTTTGATCATAGCTTTTAGGTAATCTAATAATCCTTAAATTATCTCTCTCTTCAGAATAACATGTTTTTGTCCATGAGATATTTAATATTTTCTTTTTTTTATTCTTTTGATTTTGTTTTTATTGTTTCTGGATTTGTCATTGAGTCATTAACTTATACTTATTATAATTTTTAAGCATTGATTTTCTTCAATGAGCTTTAACACTTTTTTTTTTACATTTAGGCAATTCTGCTTTATGGAGGAGTTGTTTTCATTACTGTATTTTTGTGCCTCTTTTTTTATTTGACCAATTCTGTTTTAAAATATTTTCTTCAGTATTTTTGTTTTTTTTTACTATTGTCTTTTTCATAATTTTTTTCCTTTTCATTCATTTATTTACCTAATTTTCTCTTTTCCACTCATATTAGATTTTTAAAATAATTTTTAACTCTTCCAGGAGTTCTCGCTGGCTTTGTATCCAATCAAAATTTTTTTTTCTGACTTGCTTTTAGTTGTTTTGACTACATTGTCATCCGATTTGATGTTTTTATCCTCTCTGACACCATTGTAGATTTTTTTTATCAGGTTATGTGTTGTTGTTTGCTCATTTCCTCATGCTAGTTCTTGATTTAGAACTTTATATTAAAACTGGGCTCTATTTATGGCTTTGGAGGCAGATTGACACTGTCTCAATGCTTCAGTTAGGTAGTGCTTCAGACTTTTTCACATTGCTGTTTTCAGAGTTAGTTCTTAAGAGTTTGGAAGATTTTGGTGCTTCTAAAGTGGTGTGATCTAGGGAGATATGATGTTACTAATCTTTTAGAATGCCCTTTGGTCATTGTCCAGGCAGAACCCAGTATCCATTGAGATGGCAATGAATACTGTTCTTTAGGGAATTGGATCTTTCAGGGCCAAAACTGATACTAATCCTAGGGGCTTTCCAGTTCCTCCTTAAAAAAAAAATACTCCTCGGGGCGGCCAGGTGGCTCAGCGAGTAAGAGCACCGGTTCCAGTGTTGGGAGGACCTGGAGATCGAATCCCGGGATCAGACACTCAGCACCACACCCAGAAATAACTGCCCGTGTAACCTTGAGCAAGTTACTTAACCCCAATTGCTTAGGGGCGGCCAGGTGGCTCAGCGAGTAAGAGCACCGGTTCCAGTGTTGGGACGACCTGGAGATCGAATCCCGGGTTCAGGCACTCAGCACCACACCCAGAAATAACTGGCTGTGTAACCTTGAGCAAGTTACTTAACCCCAATTGCTTAGGGGTGGCCAGGTGGCTCAGCGAGTAGGAGCTCCGGTTTCAGTGTTAGGACGACCTGGAGATCGAATCCCGGGTTCAGGCACTCAGCACCACACCCAGAAATAACTGGCTGTGTAACCTTGAGCAAGTTACTTAACCCCAATTGCTTAAAAAAAAAAAATACTCCTCTCTGTCTTTGACATATAACTCAGAAGTTGGGATAGGCAATGGACTTGCCAAAAGAGCATCTCATCCAGCATTTGGTGACAACACAGGGGTACTCTATAATATTTTTCCTGATGAGTTGTTAGGTTCTCTTAGCTTATCTTGCCTGAGAGATCCTAAAGCTGCTGCTACGTCTGTCAAGACCACCTAGTTCTATCACTATTGTTTTATCTACAAGTACTCTGGGTTAGATTCCTCCCCTATGTCACTGATCTCTTTCTAACCATCTATGGTTGTTTTGGGCTAGAACAATGTCTCACTGTGAGTTTTGTTCACTCTGCCACTCCGAAATTTGATTTTGGACATATATTAAAGTTGTTTGGAGGGAAATTTGGGAGATTTCAAATGAGTGCTTTACCTACTCCATCTTCTTGGTTCTACTCCCAGAAGAGATTCCTTTTATTGTTAACCTTTTGTATTAGTATAATTTAATGAGGTTCGGATCCACTCCTATAAATGACACTCTTCAACACACCAGAAAAAATTTAAAATAGAAATTTATTTAGAAAAGGCAAGGCACAGATAGCTTAGATTTGCATAGGAAGCATATAATGATAAGAATAATCAATAACACAATACCAATCAAGATAATCGGTAAAGGCAGAGAATACATCACCAATTCAAGGGAACCTCTGAAGTCAATCAATGGCTGGGAGCCCCGTTACAGCCTGCGTAGCTTGAATTGTGTAAAGAGTTTCCCGGGCGAAGCGTCCTTCCCGCGGGTGAGGCTCACCGGGCTTACAGGACGCAGGTTCCTTATACTGTTCTAAACAAAGAAGGCTTGGAGCAAGAAAGTTTCTGGCGCATGCGCCCTTCGTTCAATACACATCTGGCCCAGTCACGTTCCCATCTGCCTGAGGCTTGGTATGTGTTTTTTAACAACATCACGTTGCACAAGGAGGGGAGCCACCCCTCCAGGTCGACGTGGCCTGGGAATGGCTAGTTCCTGGAATGCTAAACCAAGAACACTCAGGAGTCATGGAGCAGTCATGGCCTGGAGTTGAACTGAACCTGTTTATTTGAGTGATCTTATCAATTTAAAGGGGAATTTCCAATTTCCATTTCACCTTTGAATTGTTTATGGAACGTGACATATTTCACTTTATTTTCTAACTGCCACCTCCCTTTTGATATGCCCTCTCATTTCATAATTAATCCTATAAAAACTCTGCTTCCCTTATAGATTGCTTCTTATAAGGATTTATACATGATTTTTCAGAAAAAATTTTCTCCCACAATTTCCATTTGATATCTGATTTCTCCTTGTCTCAGTGTAGTTTTTTTTTTTTTTCTTTTTGGAGCAGGGTAAGGCAGATCAATTGGGGTTATGTGACTTGCCTGAGGTCACATGGCTAGTTTTTTGTGTTAAATGTCTGTTAAGGGAAAAGGAATTTAAGATCTTCCCTGCCCCTAGGCCCTTTTTTGATAGGCTTAATTGCACCTGGAGCCTGTGGTGGGAGGATTGGTTTTCAGGAATGCTTTTTGATTGGGCAGTGGATCAAGACAGTTGTTACATTCTCTGAGCCAGAAGAAGGTTATATAAACCCTGATGTGAGGCTTTGCTTTGGGGGCTCACTTTGAGAAGTATTGTGTGATTTGACCTGACAAGACTATGAGCAACCGTTGAGAGCTGCCCAGCTTTGAAAACCTAGATGTTGATGCTTCCCTCTCTGGTAACTGTGACTAGGTATGGATGTAATGGTCAGACAGTTGGAGGCCTGTCTGCTTTATCTGTTTCTCTGTCTATTTGTAACCTCTGTATTCTCTGAAGTTCAGGGTGCTGACTTTTTTACCTGAACTAGGTAAATAATATGTTTGATTGATTAAAGCAAGATTGTTAACCCATTTTCAGCTGCTTTCCTTTAGAAAAGCAGATCTAACAACCTGTGTGGGCATCCACCCTGGGTATATTGGGGTGCTGGCTGTTACAGTGTCTGAGGCTGAATTTGAACTCAGGTTCTCCTGACTCCAGGGCTAATGCTCTATTAACTGTACTACCTAGTCACTCCCTCAGTGTGGTGTAAGGGTTATGGGATTTAAAGATCTTCCATGCCCCGTTGGACTTG
>NW_027185761.1:35074895-35150673 GCF_028583685.1 Petaurus breviceps papuanus | reverse complement strand
TATTTGTAATCTCTATAGGCATTGTGAATATGGCATTGCTGATACATGTGGTTTTAGAAAAAAAAATTCTTAATTGTCTCTCTGCTGTTATTTTGTTGTAATTGTCCTTATTTACCATACTTTTTCACTTTTCTAGTATTTCTTCTCTGTCATGTTTGAAAAACAAATAATTTGTTCAGGTCTAGTTTTCTTTGCAGAATGATTTGAACACATCTTTTTTTATTAATAGGCTCAGGTTTGCATGATATGTCACTTTTTATTGCATCTTGAACTCTTTTGCTCTTCCAAAAACATAGCTACATTTCATTCTGCTGTTTCTGCTGCTTGGAGAGACACCTTGTGTTATACAAATTTTCTTTCCTTCAAATTGAAATCCTTTATATTGCTCATTTGCAGTGTTTTGTTTTGTTTTGTCTATTATTATTTAATCTCTATGTGTCTGAGTTTGTATTATGTGGATCACCACCCCAGAAGCAATTTGTGTATTATTTCAGTTGGTAATTTTGTCAATGTTCTCTGTGTTCACAAGTCTTGGACAGTTTTCTTTTATTATTCATTACATTTTATTTCATATTTTCCATGTTATTTATTTCATATGATTATTTATAATAATGTTCAGATATGTCGACTTTTTATATTCTTGGGGACATATATTACTTAATGTGACTATGCATCCTATCTTCAAGGTTAATATTTTGTTCTTATATGGAAATCATATTTTCATTTAACACTATTCATGTTGCTTCTCTTCTTCCAGATGGTCCTTCACTTCTATGTATTTGTATTCTTGAAATCTAGAGACCACATTTCCTTCCTTTATTAATATTATTCCTCTTGTTTTATCTTGTTATGCATGAGGTCTTTAACTGAGTTTTCTTCCTCTTCTGGTCTTTGGTAATTTCAGCTGTTGTTTTCCCTTTCAGTCTCATTTTCCTTTTATTACAGCTTCCCCCTTGAGGTTGGCTTCTTAAGTAACTGAAACTCAATGCCATTTTTCTAACCCTTTCATATTGGGCAACTTATATTTCACCAGTCTCTGGACCAAATTATGTCTTTGAAAATAGACCTAGTTTGGATTGTGTAGTCCTAGCAAAAAATGATGGCATAAAGTGGAATGGAGATAAAGTGAGGGGGTTAGGGTTTAGAGATTGACTTTCTCTGTTTTAAGTTGAGTTTGTATCTTGTTGGAGTTCTTGGTGTCCTGATCTGTGTAGAGAGGTGAAATTGCTTATACCTTATGTATAATTCCTATTTTGTTGAGTTTTAAGTGGTTGCTAGGATAAGTGAAAGTGTCTGGTTCCCTATTTTGTTGGTCATATGACCCCAACATTTTCTATGCATACAAAGAAAACTATATAAAGGAAAAACAGAAAACAATTAACAGAGGGAATACACTAGAGTGAAAAGGGGTTGAGAAAGACATTCAGTAAAAGATAGGTTTTAGTTGGAACTTAACAGAAGTCAGGGGGGTCACTAGGTGGACCAGAGGAGGAAGACCATTCCAGTTATGAGGAACCGCCAGGAAAAAATGTCCACAGCTGTGAGATGGAGTGTCTTGTTTGCAGACCAACCAGGAAACCAGATTCACTAGATTGAAGAGTGAAGCTTGGAGAGTAAGATGGAAAGAACACTAGAAAGTTAAGAGGAGGCTAAGTTATGAAGGAATTTGAATGCTAAACAGATAATTTTGCATAGGGAGTCACAGATGTTTGTTGAGTGAGGGAGGGTGAGGTGAAATGATCAGACTGGTAGTATTTCTAGATGAAATTTTTATAGTTAACATCAACATCATTTTTGTCATACATATTCTTTTTAAAAATAAATAACTTGGTAAATAATTTAGGCTTAAATCACATTTATTATTCATCATATATTTTTATTGTTATCATTTGTCGTTTTTTTTTTAATTTTCATCTTAAGTCTAAGAAATTAGCCATCTGTCTGGGTATAGATGAAGAATTCAAGTGTATCTCTGACATCAATAGTAAATCCTTCCCTGTATACTAAAATGAAGTTGATTTTGTTCTTTGTTGTATTATTTGTTGGTCACCACATCCTGTACCTATCAAATATTATTTTGAAGACTATGTTAATAATGTAGATTGTACAAAATTTTCCTGTAAAATCTACTGATTTTCAATTTCATTTATGTATTTCTACTGAACCATATTTCCTTATGTCTTTCTCCCAATACTTCCCTTTTACCAACTTTGTATTGAGGTCACACAGAAACCAAAGAGTATGTTTATTTGATTTCTAGGATCTGATTAAGTTTTTGATAAAATTTCTTTACCATTTCATCCATAATAAATAATGGGGGTGCTTTACTTACAATTTGGTTCAAACTTATCATTAGTAATGAAACACATGATGACCAAATATCTCATGAATTGGTATATCTTTTAGTCTATGTTTTTGTTGAGTCATTTGTCTGTCATACCTGATTCTTCATGAACTCTTTAGGGGTTTTTTTGGCAAAGATGCTGAAGTGTTTTGCTATTTCTTTCTCTAGCTCATTCTACAGATGAGGAAACCGAGGCAAACAAAGTTAAGTAACTCATCCAGGAACACATCTAATAAATGTCTGAGACCTGATTTGAACTCAGGAAGAGAAAACTTCTTAACTCTAGTCCTGGCACTTTATCCAGCATAACACCTCATTGCCCCTTTAGTCTATGAGAGGATGGTAAAATCTACTCTACTATGTCTTGACTTTTTTCTCTCAGTAGTATCTGAGTTATTCTTCCATTTAACTGAAAACTTTCCTTTTGATATTTATATTTTAATAGCCATATTGATGTGATACAGCTCCTCCAGGAATTGATCTTTTAAGCAGTCAATAGACAATGGTCCCAAATGTAGAGAATCAGCAATCAAATGGATGGTTGTTGATTGTTTAAAAATCTATGAGATACTTAACACATTTAGTCCCTATTTTCATCACCCTAAGACCATCAGTACCAATGAATAGGGAAATAGATAGATCTGAACTATTTTTAAAAGTTTATTTCATGGTTTGACATGGCTAAAATAAAAATCATCAACAAAGCAGTATCTGCTGGTGATATGCCCCTACATTATTGCTTTATTTAATCATCAGAAAGCAGAATCCATATACTAAGAAGTCTTTTTAGCTTATTAGGTCAGAGCTTTGGATCCACTGTTATGGCCTTTGACAACATACGGTTATTTCCAGAGCTAAAGAAATAATACAAGTATGGACCTATTCATAACAGTAGATTATTATATGAGAAAGAAGTATTTCTTGATTAGAAATTTTAGGAGAGTAAAAATCTGATATTATAAAAAGGAATCAAGAAAAAAACAAAAATGGTGAAAAACTTTAGGAAGAACATATTTCTTTAATTACCTAAAATCTAAGGATTCATTTTCTGTGTGAACTATGTTCTTCTCCTTTTTCATTCTCTCCTCTATCTGTGAGTTACATCTCAAGTGATATTTAGCCAGGTTGCCATTCTTTGGGTTAATTTCCCAGTGGTCATCACCATAATTCACTACCAGAAACACACAATTAGATGTCCTTTCATGGGTTGAATATATTTTTTGGACCAAAAAAAAATAATGGAATAGAAATTGCCATCTGCTCTTCACTCAATCTCATGGAATCAATTACTACTTTCTGCTTCCTTTTGATGCATGGAGTGATGACATAGGGAATAGCAAAATGATGCATTCACTATCCATAAGGAGAATTAATCAGCATGGAAATGACACAGGCTTTCTTGATGACCATTTTAACTAGGCCCATAATTTACCATGAAATGTGAGAATTCAACATTTATCCATCTTACTTCATCTTCCTTTGTAAAAATAATAATCAACTTGGAATATTTAGAATTCTTTCCAATCCACCAACACTTTATTAAGTGCATATTATGTCAAGATACAGTTCTTAGCCAGGGATAACAACACTAAAGAATCCAACAAAATAAACAACCCCTAAAATATGCCATATGTTGCATGTTCAAGGACCTTAGATTATACAATGTGGGCAATATTTTGGAAGGGTATTTTCTCAATATAAAACAAATGGACAGTCATTTTGAAAAGGCATTTTTCTTCGATGACTGAAATAGAGAGACCAGGTATTCTCAACTGTGATGTCACTGGCATTGGGATTTCCTTCTCCAAAAGCATTTTGGTAACTATTCTTTAATTTATGGCATCAAAAATTTGCCTGGGCATACTGAGAGACATAGTTCTTTGACTCTGGTCCTATATTAAGTATTTCAGAGGCTGGATTTCAACCCAGGTCTTTCAGACTCTAATGCTCTATCCCCCTATGCACCCCTACTTGCTAAGCAAACACAGAACAAACACCATCGAAAGAAATGGGAGCCATGAGCTCTAATCAGCTATCTCCAGTATCCATGGCCTTGAGAATATTATTTCATTTCTTTCATGGTCAACTGCCTGTTATGATCAGAGAGTAGTAAGCTAGCTAACATGTAAGACTGCTCCCACCTCTAAAGGTGGAGTATTCTTGAAAGTTTGCTTCATAAGAGATTGGTGCATGTCTACATAGGACTGACTCATTAAGAATGCCATTTTCCTAGGAATGAAACAGGTGAGCATCTGGGTGAATTTCTATTCTGCAAAATACAAACATTCCTGAGAAGGATGTTATCTCCTTCTGGAAAAGGCACACAGATCGTTTGGTGGGATCCCTCAGGCATCATCCATGCCATCTTTTACTTACCATTTCCTGGACTAAAATGAACACTAATGGTCCATGGGCCTTCCTTCCCTTCTGCTCTTCATTCTGCCCAGTTTATCCGGAAAGGACTCATAAGAAATAATGAAGCCAGACAATCTTGCCTGACAGGAGGCCAGGCTGCCTTCATTTTGTTGCCACTAAAGGTACACGGACAGCTGCTGTGCTCATGCACTGATGCAATCAATTAGTGATTTCACCAGGAGAGCATTAGCTGTCTCCTCCTGCTGAGAGGAGGGGGAGGAAAGGAAAAACTAACTTACTTTTTCTTTTCTCAATAAGAACTTTTCCCAAAAGCTCAGCATCTTCTTCTAATGCAGGTCATGAAGAAAACTCCTGTTTTCCATTTTGGATGATGTTATATAAAGTACTAAACACATGGGAACTATTAGGATAAATATGAATCATATAGTTGATACTCCTACTTTCAAAAAAAGACTTCTACACATTTTTGGTGCTTTTCTTCTAATTCAGGAAGTTCTTACTTCAACATTTCTATAGATTTTGAGAGGAAAAAAGTTTCTTTCCATGAATAGGTGACATATGTCATCGTAATGTATGCTTACACACACAAACACATTGCTTCTATTTATAGAATGTAAGTTCCTTGAGGCCTGGGGTTCTTTGATTTTTGTATTTGTCTACCCAGAGAACATTGTAGACAATACATGCTTATTGATTTCTTGAAAGTGAAACTACATTAAATGATCCCTAGCAAATCAAAGTAATGCCACTTCACTGGAAAATATGGCATATCATGTTACTCAAGGACTGTGGGAAGATAAGGAGATAAGGAAGCAGAATATACAGTGGTCATTCCTCCCTTTGAATATTTCCTGTCTCTTAGAATTGTCCCTATTCCTGTTTTTAGTCATTATTGGAGGTATTACTTTGCTCTTAAAGAGGAACAATGACACCTTTATCTAGCACCAATCATGGACAAAGAACTATATTATCTGTTTTAATATAAGGGCAACAAACAAAGATGCTTGTCCTTAATGAATGTAGGAAGCTAAGTAGTTTAGCAAATAAAATGCTAGGTCAGGAGTCAGGAAGATCTAAGTTGAAATCCAGCCTAAGACATTTACTATCTTTATATCCATAGGCAAATTGTTTAATCTATTTGCTTCAGTTTCCCCATCTATAAAGTGGAGATGTTTTAGCACCTACCTCCAAGGGGTTAATGTGAAGTTCAAATTAGATATTTGTAAAGCCCTTACCACAGCCTGGAATAGAGTGGACACTATATAAATACTTATTATTGGTATTCATATTATGACATTTCTATTAAGAGATATGCCATAGGGATGGCCAGGTAGCACAGCGAGTAAGAGCATCGGCTCCAGTGTTGAGAAGACCTGGAGATCGAATCCTGGGCTCAGACACTCAGCACCACACCCAGAAACACCTGGCCATGTAACCTTGAGCAAGTTACTTAACCCTGATTGCTTAGGGGCAGCCAGGTGGCTCAGCGAGTAAGAGCACCGGCTCCAGTGTTGGGATGACCTGGAGATCGAATCCCGGGCTCAGGGACTCAGCACCCACCCAGAAACACCTGGCCGTGTAACCTTGAGCAAGTTACTTAACCCCAATTGCTTAGGGGCGGCCAGGTGGCTCAGCGAGTAAGGGCAACGGCTCCAGTGTCGGGATGACCTGGATTAAATCTGGGCTCAGATACTCAGCACCACACCCAGAAATAATAACTGGCTGTGTAACCTTGAGGAAGTTACCTAACCCCAATTGCTTAAAAAAAAAAGAGAGAGATATGCCATGTATATACATTAATGAATAATGACTGGTTTAGAAGGGAGGATATTAATGTAACAGTGCTTCTTCTGGTCAAAACAATTTGAAGCATAGATGTGATACATTTTATCTAGTACCAATAGAGGTCTAGCGGATCTCTCATCTCTCCCATGTTTCAAGTCCCCTATGTTACCCTAATTTTAGGACTTCAAGGGCTCCATTTCCATTTAGCTATTTTATGATGAGTTTATCTTTTACAAAGTAATAATTACTTTAAATGTAAAATCAAAACAAACACTTTCCTCAGATATCAGGAAGTATAATTTCCCAATATCACCTTTGTCCCCAGAGAGGGAAGAAGGGAGATTAAGGCCACAGATTAATTTAGTTTATATGTGCCATTAGTACCACCAAATTCCAAGTCCAAGATGCTTCCTCGGCTGACCTTTCATGAACTTGGCTTTTCAAAGCTTCCTTTGTGAAGTGACAGGACAATTTGGTCTGGAATCCTAGGCAAACATGGCTCGAGGTCCTGGATTTGGGACTGCATATATTATACCTAGAACTGTAAGGTACAAATGAAATAATACTAAAACTCTAGATCTGTTATGGGGTGCCATGGGGCCTAAAGGGAAGGAAAATCTGGCCTAAAGTCTTCCTTCCCCTCCCAGCTTACTGCTTGATGTCCTTCAGGTAAGTAAATTAATGTTTTGTCCTTTGCCCCTGGATTTTATCAGAAAGACAGAGACAGATAGATAGAGGATTCTCTCAATTATGAAATAGGCCAATGCAGAATATCTATACTTTTGCCAGTTCTTTCTCCCAAGAACATTTCCCAGATGTATTTCCCCTAAGTGTCTTCATTTTGGGAGGACTCAGCATGTGCCAAACCCCTGCTGCATTAGTAACGATTAGGAAGACCAAGAAAGCTTTAATGGAGTCAAAGCTTCAATTTTGAAGATGGTCTTGACTCCTTCCTCTCTTTCATCTCTTCAGTTAGATTCCAATTCTTGCCAATTCTATCTACATAAGATTTCTTCCATCTCATCACTCATCTTGACTCAAATGGTAACTAACTTAATACAGGGACTTAACCCCTCTCACCTGGCATAGTATAATACCCTCTGCCTTTTTCCCTTTGATTCAAACTATTCCCTGTTTTTAATGGGGTTTCTGTGCAACAGTTAGGAAAATGAAATGGAAACAAGAAGTTTGACTCACATACTATTGTTCATCCTTCCTTCTCAAAGACCTATGACACCAAGAGGGTGATATCTTGAATTGCAAGTGAATTAGATTTAAGTGAGGCAGAGTTGTACAAAGTCATAAGCCTCACTCTCTCCTTCAGAGTACAACTCCATCAGAGTCCAGTGGCAAGACATAGGTCATGATGACCAGTGATGGGCCCAGATGTAATGGGAGACCTTGGCATTTTTAAATTGACTATGTTATGCTCCTATCAGAGGAGCTTCTATGACTCCCTTTTGCCTCTAGCATAAAATTCTATCTTCTCTATTGTCATTTAAAGACCTTCAATATCTAGCAAAACTTTTCCAACTGCTACCAAGTTATCCTGCAAATAGCATCTAGATTATTGCAAAATTGCCTATTACTGTTCCTTATGAAACATGTGATCTCTCACCTATATGCCTTTGCACAAGCAGGTTCCCTTGCCTGGACCATTCTCTTCACTTGCATGTCATGGAATCCCCAGGTAGCTTTAAGGTTCAGTTCAAGTACCTACTACTTTGTGCCTTTCCTTTGCTAATTACTCTATTTGTTAGTGTTCTCTGTCCCTCCCCTATAAATTAAAGAAAAACACAATTTTGTGCTTTCTTACAAAAAATTTTATAGTGACTTATCTGTCTAAATGTTGTTATTTTCCAGTAGACTACAAGTGTTCCTTTAGATTAGGGACTGTTTAATTTTTATTTTGCAATGCCAGTTCCTGACACATATTAAGTAATTAATAAATGGATTCAATTTGAGAAGGTAAAGCCTGAGTTGAATCTGTAAATATGTTAAGGATAATTCTAAAATGTGCAGAGGACCTGGGTAAAAAGGTGCCTAGCTGAATACATATTTTCCCCAAACTCCTAGATTTATTTATTAAGCAAATTTATTTATCAAGCAATCAACAATTTTTGAATGCCTACTATATGCTCTGTGCTAAGCAATTATTTCCAACTTTCTTTTTTTTATATTGCAGGTGGAGAGAGGAAATTTTAGGGTGGGTAAATGGAATCATGTGAGCTTTTCCAGCTATCCAAAGTCTGCAAAATACAATTTTATTAGTTATGTCTGTTGCAAGTGCCATCTGAAGCAAATAATAGGCAGTTCTGGTTTTCAGAGTCAGTAGCTGTAAAAAAAAAGATTTTAGGTAGGTAAGATTCCCTGACACTCGTTCATTTAAAAATAAGTTGGATGTGTCCTTCACTCCTCATTCCCCCTAGTTGATCTCTCTGGTTCCTTGGCCAAGACTGACACTAAACACAAGACCAATTGTTAAGTAGCACTGTTTAAGTAGGATGGGTTTATCTCCAGTGTGACTTAATGAAGAAGCTAGCAGCAGCAGGAAAGAAAAACAATAGAACCAGCCAAATGGAAAAAAATTTACTGCTGGCACATTTTAAGTCTCTTTCACACTTTTTCCCCATTGGAGTAGGTGAATAAACAGGTATCTAAATTAAAATCCTGTAATTATCTGCCATACCAGCTACTGCTGCTGTCCAGGAGCTGATTTAATGTTAATACCAGTTAAGTACTGGGAAAAACTTTCAAATGCCTGAGCATGTTTCCCACTGAATTTTTTTAAGTGTTTACTTAAAGTGATCAAAGTTTTTTCTAAGTGCAAAGAGATTAGAACAGTGCTGGCATAGGGGTGTTGCTTAAAAACAAAAACAAAACAAAAACATCTTGTTGATAATGTTATAGTGTTATCACTTGAATAACCTTGTTAGCTCAATTGGCTATAAAACAAAACAAACTTGACAAAAGGGAAAAAAAAGTTTGGAAGGCCCCAGAAAGATTAACCCATATATTACCCTTGCCTCGTATAAAAGAGATCTTTAAAAAATCTATAAGATGGGATAACTGATAGAAAGTCCATTCCCTCCTGAGGTATCCTCACAATTAAAAGCACTGGAAGAAAACCTTTACTGCACTGCATCGATTTCTTGGGATGAATTGATGAGAGGGACAACAACAATAAATATCATATATGAGGAGCAGGCCTGAGTGACTTGCCATCTAATATCATGTGGGCGCTTTTGAATCAATGAAATCACAAGTGCATTGGAATATGTGAGTAGTGAGTGTAACTACATAGCATATTTTAGTATTGGGTAGAACTAGTCTCAAAGCCAGGAACACGTGGGTTCTAATCCTATCTCTGACAAATACAGGTTGTATGATCCTAGGCAAGTACTCTAGACAACTGAGACAATAAGTTTCAGAAAATATGTCAAAACTCATTCTGGATGGTTAGGATTAGTATCCCATTGGTTGTGACCATTAAAATTCCTGAATTTTGTAGTGATGTCATCTGACATTAGTGACAGGCTTTAGTAGAGGCTGATTCTTACTGTGATTCAAACTCCCATCAACATATTGTAGTCATTCTTTGATTTAGTAGATTGCTTTCTAGAAGTTGTGTGATGAACCTTTTTCACAGGGTGACCAGATTTGTCACCTTACTTATTGAAATAAAATTCCTTGGATGTGTCAAAATAGAAGTTTTGTTTTGATATGTAACATTATAAAGCATAGAGCATGATTTATTAGGTTTCATATGAATTTGTGTGTGTATGTGTGTGTAATAGACCTCCTTGACTTTCTAGCAAAGACTCCTCAGAGGAAGGTTTTTAAATACATAAGATAAAATGAACTGAGTTTTAAAAGAAACCACTTATATATTGAAAGGTCAAAATATGTATATTTTATATAAGTCAAGATCACAGATTCTGGGTTAGAAACCCCTGCTAAGAATTTATCAAGCTGAGGAGAATAGGATATTCTATTATCAACTTCTAATGGTTTAGAGTAATTTCTGCTTATCAATTTCCTAGATGTGATGATGGCATTACAAATCTCTATTTCAGAAACTGCAGCCATCTAACTAAAACAAAATTTAATTCATAAATCCTCTTTGTTTTAATCTAGTATATATTAAGTATGTGTACCATTCTGTGACATAGTCATCTGGGTGCCCTTCATCCTGAGGTAAGAGGAGCCATAGCACAGTTAAGAGTAACACAAAAGGTATTCAACTGTGCCAATACTTAAACCTAATGAAGATGTGTTGTTGTTTTTTTAATTGTAGTACTTACAATTTTGTATCTCCCACATGATAGCAGGGGCTGAAGCCTCTCGTAGAGCATCATTCCAGGGTAAGAAGAACCCAGGGGCTTTTGAATACACTAAATATGAACAAGATAGATAAGAATGTAGATACAGACTACTAAAAAAAACAAGCAAAAACTGCCCATCATTCAACAAATTAAGCAATCAATAATCCTTTATCATGCATGCAACTATTAGGTGCTAGACATTGTACCAGACTCTGGGGTCACAAAGGCAAAAATAAACAGTGATGCTCTGAAAGATCTCATTCTATCTCTCTTAATCAAAGGAATTTTCTGAAGAGCTATATATCATCATCATCATCATATCAATCATAAGTACTACACTCATTGTCATCACCAATGCCACTATGAATTACTCTGACTTTCTGTTTAGGCATTCACATCTCCACTGCCTTATTCTTCAGAAGTCAATTTGCAATACAAGTAATATTGAAACTACAGCGGGAAGTGTAAGAGGCACCAAAAAATAATCTTGAAAATAATGCTTATAGTATCATGAAATGCCTGATTTTGAAAGACCCAAGTTTCCTGATAAGCTCCTGAGGAAACTGATGTGATTTCATATGATGACTAGTGCTCTAGGTTTTGCTGGAAATTACCATCATGAAATATGTGTGACAGCTCCCTGCTCCTTCTGCACTGGCTTGGATTCCATCCTTTTATGAAATAAAATTTTCATTTTTGTTGTAACATAATCTTCTCTCCCTTCCTCCCTCTCTCTGACATTCTTTTCCCCACATATATAATGCTAAGATTTTACCAAAAAGTGGGTATTGTTGCTTCCTTTTGAGTAATTTGAAAAACAGATTAGAAGCCAATGGGAAACTGCAGATTTGAGGGTACCACTTGAAGTCCTACACTTTTCATTGGGGCCCCAGAGCAAAACCAATGATTAAAGGAGTGCTGGGAAAAGTGTACTTTAAGCAAAGTATAAAAACCGTCAAGCTCAAATCAGAAAATCCATCCTTTTTCTGACAAGGCAGAGTGACAAAGCCTTTTTTATTCTCACCTGGGTCTCCAGTAATAAAACTTTTTGAGGGGACTTGGGCTAAGGGTGAGTTATGTTTTGGTACCATTTGGCAGTAAAAGGTTAACCAGATTCCCTCAGGAAAAGTGAGAACTACACATTCTCCTTGTATAGTTCTGACTTTCCTTGCAGGCATGGAGAAAAGAATTTCCAAGTGAGGCCAATTAAGGTAGCCCAGATGAAGCAAAGTCTCCTGGGATCAATCAGAATGACTACATAGATGAGAAAGGAGGAGTATGTCCTTTCTCTCTCCTTGTTAGAGTTTTGTTTCTGCCCTGAGGAATACCATTTATTTATTTCCCATCACAGAAAAGAATGAATCTTATAACTTAACTCTTTCCTAGGGGGTGAAAAAATACTCTTAAAATTCATATTTTTCCCTTATTCTCCTACCTGAGGTAGGTAAATTACAGGAAGTTTTTTTTTTTTTTAATTACTCAGTGTGATTCTACCAACTTGGAATTTAGAAATCAACAAGAGTTAGCCTGATGTTAATCTTAGTCCTATCTTTGAAAATCTGATTTCCTCAGAAAATTAAATGGATTATAAATAAGACCTGTGACTCAGCTTGGATAGGATGATTTTTAGGGACCATATTTACTTTGAGTATGCTGAGATTTAAAATCAGATAGGCATCAGTCTTTAGATTATTTAAATAATAGATTTAATTCAAGATGCTCTTGTTTTAAATAAAGTTGGCCTCTATTTATAAATAAGTGTATTTGTCATTTATATAAAATTTCATTATTACAAAGTTGTTTTTTTTCCTTTCAACATCCTTGTAATAGGCAATATTTCATGAAATTTCTCTTTCTTCAGAAAAGAGAAAAAAGTTCTAAATGTCACAATCTCTGGTAACTAAGGGAGTGATACTTTAAGTGTAGGTTGTTTTCGTGTTTCTTTTGGATATATAATAGTGCTTGCAAACAAATGGAATGGGAAAGGAGAGGGGAAAATGATGACTTCTTGATTTCTTTCTTTGAACAGCGTATTTGAAACTGTTAGTGAAAAAGCAAAAGGAACTAAAACATTAGTCATTTGAATTAATGATAATATTAATAATAACAATAATAACAATAAATTTTTATTTTTCAAATCTAGAAAAGAATTTTGAATGGTATAAAAATATTTTGTGGGGTGACAATGCTAGGTGATATAGTGAATAGAGTCACAGGCCTTGAATCAGCAATGTTTAAGTTCAAATTCAACCTCAGATAGTTACTAGCTGTCTGATAAAGGCACTTAGGCCTGTCTGTCTCAGCCTCTCCTATGTAAAATAAGCTGGAGAAGGAAATGGCAAACCACTCCAGTGTCTTTGCTAAGAAAATCCCACATGATGTCATAAAGAGTTGGACATGATTGAAACAACTGAACAACATTGACAATACTGAATGTTTACCTCAATGATTCAATGTATCTCTGACCTCACTGATAAGGGCACACTCATCAGTGGTACAAATTATAGCCCATTAATAACTGTTCATCTCATGGGACTCTTCTGTATGTCCTACCATAAATCCTCCATGAAAAATAGATTTAATTTACTATACGTCTTCCTCTCTAGATCTCCTGACCTTGTGCAGAGTATGTGAGCTAATCATCAATTGTCCCTGATTCTTCCTATTTGACTAACCCAACTATTTTTTGTTCCATATACATACTCTTGGAGAGTGTGAGCAGTATGGAAGACTTTGGGAAACTGAGTACTTTTCTTTTTTTCATGACCCCAAACATATTTTAAAAAATCAAAGTCCATTTTTAATGTCAGTGTTCTCTCAGGTATGCTTAGAGTCAGGAAATACAACTGTCTTTGAGAAATATGTATGTGGGTCACCCAAAGAGAAAGAGATGCCCAAAATGGAAAAAAAAATCAGCTACAACAGAAAGTTTCCCTGTCATAATGAAAAATTTCAGGGCTAGATTTGCTTATAAAGTAGAGTTTGGAAAATTATTTTACTTTTCAGGTGTCAAAGGAAATAATATCCGTTTACTGACAAAATAATTGACTCATTTTCCTGTTTGAAAGATATGCAAAGCTGACTAAGGAAACATTAGTTTTTTTTGAAGAGAGGAATCATCATCATCATTACAATCATCATCAATATTATTATAGAAACTACATTTATGCCTACTGAAGTTCTACAAATTGACCCATTAGATTTTCAATTGTTTTCCATTACTTTTACTATGCCAAAGGGCCCAGAATGGGTTTTCAGGAAGAAGAAAAAAAGAAATATGTATCAGTTCTTGAACTTTATTTAACATATTGAAGACAGCATAATTCAGATGAAAAATATTAGATTTTATCTCAAAGAACTTTGGTTCCCATCTCTACTCTGCCAGTTATTCCTTGCCCAGCCCTATTTCCTAAACTGTTTTGGCCTCAGTTCATTCATATGTAAAGTAAGGGAGTTGGGTAAAATGATCATCAAGGTACTTTCCAAATCTAAATCTGTGATTATATTTGATATTATCTTTCAGAGATTATTAGGGATTACATGGATACTGGACCTGTGATTTCATTAATGTAAACAAAAATAACTATCTTGAAAGGAAATACTCTTTATCACTTCAATTGGCCTTCTCTCTGCGTGTAATAATCTTAGAGAGCTCCTTAGTGCAGTGGTATCAAATTCAAATAGAATTGGAGGCCAGATACCATATACATGAATCTCTGCTGGCAGTATATTGAATTCTTATTATTCTTCAGTCATCCAGTCATGACTGATTCTTTATGACTTGGTGTACTAGCTGTGTATAGGATTTTCTTGGCAAAGATACTAGAATGGTTTGCCATTTCCTTCTACAGTTTATGCAGGTAGGGGTTAAATGACTTACTAGATATAACACAACTAGCAAGTATATGAGGTCATATTTGAACTCTGGTCTTTTTTTTTTCTTTTTTGAGGGGGTAAGGTAGGGCATTTGGGGTTCAGTGACTTGCTCAAGGTTACATGGCTAGTTTTGTGTTATGTGTCTGAGGCCGGATTTGAACTCAGATCCTCCTACCTCTAGGGCCAGTGCTTTATTTACTGCTTCCCCTTGCTGCCCAGAACTCTGGTCTTTCTGACTCCAGTACTAATTCACAATCTAGGTGACCCACACATTGACTTAGGAAACCATATTAATATTTTATTTTGTTACATTTTTTTTATTTTCTTAAAGATTTCACAATTACTTTTAATCTGTTTTGGGTACACTCAGAAGTGTTGTGGGCTATACTTGTGTTTTAACACTTCTTCCCTCAAGCACTGATAAGTTAAGTGACTTATCTACAGTCACACATTTGACAGAGTCAGAAATTGGGTCCTGGTCTTCCTGACCCCAAGGCCAGTTCTTCGTCCTCTATGCCACAATGCTTCTCAATTATCCTAACCATGTATATACAACCTTAGAAACAAATACTTAACTATTATTTCTGGTCCTACAATGGTGTCCATCTAGTGACCCTGGGGAAAGGCTTATTTAAATACAAATATTTTTTCCGTAGAAATTTAAAACATACAATATGAGGTTTCAATAATGACAAAATTTTTAAATATTCTTTTTTTTCAGTCTTTTTATCTGTTCTGAAAACAAAGTTCATTGAGAAGGGTTCTTTCTGAATGCTGACAGCAACCTCACTGGAGCTCACCATTTCTGTGAAAATTAAGAACAGGTTAGCTGGAACATAAATATTGATAACCACATTTTATTCTCTCTGCTGCAAAACATGCTAGATTTGAGTGTTTAACAATTAGAGGAGTTTTGTGAAATTTTCAATATGTTGGTGGTGGTCAGGACAGTGTTAAGTAAGGAAAGGAAGTGTTTTTGCATTTATGTATGTTTCATTTCATTTGTTTGTCTGTTTGCTTCTTCTGTTCATCCTGTGTATAGTATTAAGTATTCCTGATTTGGACTTAGGTATTTTCTCAGAAATGCCCTTGCTGAAGAGATTTTAAAGTCTGATAGGAACAAAGGAGACACTGTACTATCTCACAAGAAAGCATTTTTAAGCTAGCAATGAGAGGACTTTCTATGTTTCAAGGTCATTTAGCTGTGGGAGGAAATTGACAGACCTTAATTAGTATAGAAATACTCTACAGTTTCCTCAGTATAGACATACTTAACTTGTACTGTTAGCAGGAAGGAATCAGAGGAAGGACATAAAATTTGTTCTTATTGATTTACATTTTGTATAACCAAATAAATTAAATTTATGCTAATATAATACATAGTGTTTGGTCCCTATTGGGAGAGGCTGTTAAAAATAGGGACTTGTGTAGCTTGCTGCTGTTCTGGTTACCAGTTACAATTATTCAAAGTGAGGCTAAAATTTAGATTTAATTCTTTGTGAATTGCCCTTGTGTAACATAAATCTTTATTCTATTCCCAATTTCATTTGAAATAAGGAAATTAAGACATTTTAATAAAGTAAGAGTTCATGTTTTCCTTTCTTTTTTTTTTGAATGTGAAAAATACCCCATGAGTTGATATAATACTTCTGTGGTTTTTGTTTGTATTATTATTATTTTGAAAATATGTCAACCAAAAGAAGACTATATTCTCCTAAAAAGTGATATATATGTATATTTCATAGACTATATGACATTAAATTTCTGTCCATGTAATAACTCCTTAT
Organism: Petaurus breviceps papuanus; assembly: GCF_028583685.1. Classification (NCBI taxonomy): domain Eukaryota; kingdom Metazoa; phylum Chordata; class Mammalia; order Diprotodontia; family Petauridae; genus Petaurus; species Petaurus breviceps. The sequence continues at coordinate 35,134,180 of NW_027185761.1, read as the reverse complement.
ACCTATGCAAAGCACAATTCAATATATAACTTATGTTCTTATAGATATTATTAATTTTCAGGAAAGTAAAATGCCTATCTCATGGTAACTTGGTGAATTTAAAGGTGGAAATTTAGAACCCAGATTTTCTTGCTTATCCAACTATGCCATACTGTCTCTTTAGAGATGCTGATGATTACATTGATGACAAAATCTTATATACATATATGAGTATGTATTTATGAGCACTCATATATATATGTATACATGTATATATTATCTAGAAAAGAATAAGTCTTACAAACATGCTAAGTATTTTCATGAGATAATAGCAAGTTACTAAATACTTATCAATATGCAATATAAAATTAAATTAGAAAATTATATTTTTGTAAACTTTTATCATGTCATCTGATTCTTTGACCCACAACCAGAAATTCTGAGACAAGGTGAATGCTCTGATATGAGCCAGAAAGATCTAGGCTCAAATCCTGCCTTAGATATTTACTGTCTCTATGACCCTGGGCAGGAAATTTAGACTTTCTGAGCACAAATTTCTTCACTTGAACAATGGCAATAATGATAGTACCCAGTGCTATTGTTTTGATTGTTTTGAGGATCAAAAGCATTTTATATCTGCATTGTGTTTTGTAAATCTTAAACACTGGACAAATGAAATCCATGTTATAATTACAATTATTATGTTCATTATTATTTTAAAAAATCTTATAGGTGATAGAATCAAAGATTTAGAGCCAAAAGTCATTTGGGGACAATGCAGCCAATCTACTCTTTTTCAGATGGGGACTGAAGTCTATGGAAATTGAGAGATGTGGCTATCAATCACTTCACACCTAGTATTCTTTAAACTCTACCATGCAGAGTTATGGGAATTAACCTCATTTTCAGAACATTTTTCTTTTAATGCTACAGAGTATGGAATTGAGAATTTTGCAGTCAGTTAAGTAACAGGGATAAAAATCTACTTTTCTTCAGGAAGGCTAACTGTGTAAGAGCTTCTTGCTCTCCTTTTCTTTCATTGATCTTAAAAAAAAAACAACCCTTGTATAATTTTAATAAAACATCCCTAGTGTCCCTTGGGGGACATGGAGAACAGAAAGATTAAATGAGAGATAGAGAAGTTGGGTAGCAAATTAGAGCAACAATATGGAGCAGTGACTAGAAAGAAGCTTCATGGAAACAAGTATTACAGCACAGATAGAGTTGTCAAGGAATACTCTGATTCAAGGGAAGCAACCCTAATTTTGTATGATTCAATTGTATAAATTTAGATAGACCTGTATAAACAGATCTCTCAAAGAGGGCATACCCTAGAGAGAGGTGGTAGGAGGAAGATTGAGTTACTTTCTGTGGACTCTGATGAAAGTTCTCTTTACATGAACTTATCCAGAAAAGTGAGAAATCTTTCCCCCACATTGGAGCTGGTACCTTCATGATGGGGGTGGGCTCTAATATAAACATCAAATTTTGGGAAACTGGCTCATCATTTTCAGAAAAATGTATGCATACATAAATGCCTACATGTATGTATATACATATGAACATATGAATGAGAAGTAGCCAAATTAAAGTAGAAAATTTTGTAACTATTGAAGAAGTTCTTTACCTAGGGATTATCATGTAATTAAATGAATTCTAGTGTACAATATAAAAGACAATGATATTTGGCCAGTTATTATAAGATGGATATATCCCTATAAGTATGTCCCCTGATAAAAGATTAGTGATTTAGAGAGTATTAATGGGCAGTGATGGGAAAGCCTATTGATTTGGAAGAAAACATCATTGAAAGAACCCAAGAGACTGCTTTGTAGATATAAATCTACAGTAGTCAGATATAAATTACAAAGATATTTAATTTAATTCTATACAAGTTATTAACATTTATTAAGCTCAATATTATATATTGGAGTTAAAAAGCTAAAATAAATGTAGTACCTCTCTGTAAGGAGCTTCATTTTACAGGATTCACAAGAAAGCATGGCTCTGCTCCTTACTTTTGAGAGCTATGTAAAACTCTCAAGGCCTACAAGAATCCTTCAAGGTTATCCAAAGAGGGGGTCTTATAATCTCTTCTTTTGAAAATGGAATTTGTGAAAATATTAAATCACTCTGTAAAACGATGCATGAGCAGTTTTCCAGAGGACTGCTGCTGTGAACAGCTTGCAAGGTTCTAATTACATAGTACAGCAAACACTCTATTTATTCAATAACAAATCAGAGCAAAACATTCACAGAAAATCAAGGTACAGAATTCACAATGTTACAGCTTATCACATAAAAACAAAATACAGAGTTCATAATGACTTATCACTCAAATGGCCACATGTACAACCATTTACTAACTCAATCATTCAATTATCATCAAGAAGGCTTGCCTCCTTAAGGGAGACAAAATACAAAAATCAAAGTACTCCACCCCTGGATAGTACATTCATTTAGTCAATCACGGAGTCCTTAATTCAATCACAAAAATTATAATTTCATCAGTTACTACTCAATAGAAAATAACAAAATTCAGCAGACAGGGCTTTCAGCTGTCTGACCATTATATTCATACCTAGTTACTTACCAGAGAAGGAAGCACCAAAATCTGGGTTTTCAAAATGGGGTGTGGGGGGGAGGCAGGGGCGGCTGCCCAGAGTCTCATCTGACCAAATCCCACAACTCTTCCCTAAGTGAGTTCCAAAGCAAAACCTCCTATCAGGGTCAGTCACTACTCAAAGAATTTCACCAGTTACTACTCAGTATTCATGGAAAGGTCTTTTCATCTTGACTCAAGGCAGGCTTTCAGCTTCCCTAGATCCCTTTCCATGGTCCCAGCTCCTACCACGATTCACCAAATTGTCACCTGGGTTCAAAGGCAGACAGCTCCCAGTTCCTTGTCCAGCTCTCCATGCAGTTTCTGTTCCACACTGAAGCTCACAGTGTCCAGTCCACCTTAAATCCTTCACCTTCCCTATTCCTGGGAAGTCAAGGCTTAAAAAAAACACAAACAGACAAAATACCAACACCACAGTCGTGCTTCCTCTGGCAGCTCCTCAGCAGTTCCTCACCAGCTACAGCTGGCCCTCAGAAGTCTTCAGCAGAAGTTTAAGCTGGTTCCCAGAATCAAAATCACTTAATACAGGTTCTCAAAATAAAAATCATTCTCTCCAGCCTGGGCCCCTGTTCCTCAGCCTCCAGAACCTGGCTCCAAGAAGATGAAAAATTCCATCTAGGGCTTCTCCTTATATACCTATTAGCTCCTCCCTGTTCTGCCCCTTCCTGTTACATCAGCAACTTCCTATTAGGTTGGCAACAGGGGTTCACACCTTTTGTTTCTTAACAGAGGCTTGTATCTAATTAATTTCAAATTATGTGCTAAGTATCTGTTAGCTTTGCCAATACAAAGGGATTAAATTATGTTTCTATTACACCCTCTTAGAGAGATACAAATAGTTTATGGGGGCAGAGCAGAATAATGGGATAGTTGAATTAAAAAAAAAAGACTCTCCTTAGTCAATTGTCCATCAATAATTAATGGTCTGGGCTCACTTAGCAAGAAACAAGCAAGAGAACCTAAGGCAACCTCCTTCAGAGAATTACAGTTATTTTTAGGTATGTGTTTTGTATTTGAGAAAGCAGCTTACAGAAGAGACTGTGGATAGAGCATGCCCCAGGAATTCTCATAAGCAGGTCCTGGATGCAGAGAAATGGAGGTGACAACAGAAACTCAGGGACTTCAATGTGATATTCTGTACATCTTGTAATGAAATCTGTTTTATTTATTAAATTTTGTGAATACAGGAGAGTCAATCTGGGAACACACAGAGTGTAAGTAGATACTGATATTAAATAACATTTCAGTTAGCAGAGTGAAAACTGGATTTCGAGTTTAAGAGCTTGGATTCAAATCCTGGTTCTCCCACTCGCTACCCGAGGAATTCTGTAAAATAAGTATTTGACTCAACAGTGTGTAAGTTCTCTTATTACTTTATATTCCTATGATCTTAATTACTTATAAAATTAAGGTTGATGATTCTTGAGCTTTGTATGAAAGTGGGAGAGGATGCTGCAAAAAGTAATGATCAGATATACCATGACCAAAAAGTATAGGAACTATGTCTCAAGGGCTCAAGGGATCATAAGAAGCAAATATAAATGGAAAATTTGATTTATGGAAACTACATCTGACTAAACTTCCTAAACAGCAGGAATAGCACTCCCTGCCCTACCAACATACCATTATGGAGATGAGACTTATTAGGTTGATTAGGGAGAAAGGAAAGTGTGTGTGTGTGTGTGTGTGTGTGTGTGTGTGTGTGTGTGTAGAGAATGGAGTATTTGGAAAATACAAGACATGCCATCCACCCAAATGGGAGCAGCTAAGATCAAAAGAAAGGCTTATCAAGATCAACCATTCATCACTAATTCAAGCTTTTATTGCTTCCTTTAATGAGGAAGAAGAAGAAGAGGAAAAAGAAGAGGAGGATGAAGAGGAAGAGGAAGACAAAAGAATTATAAGAATAGGGAAAAAAAGAATTGCAAGAACAAGAAGAAGAAGTCAGAGGGTCAAGGGAGCTAATTATTAAAAGGATATTTATGATTCCTTTCAACTCAGATTCTACAGTTCTCCAACTTGCACATCAGGTGATTATATGCCATTTACCACAATGTTGTGACTTTGTGAGAATCCTTTGAGGGGATAAAAGTCTTTGAGACAGTTATATCAATCTTAGACAAATCATTATTGAAGAAAATAATCTTAATTGCTTTAATCAAAAAGAGTGAACCTGAAGTTCTTTTCTCTTAATGTTTTTAAAATGTGGAATACTAAAAGGAAGAAAAGTAGCATTATTTAGTTTCCCTTAATTTTCAAAATCCTCAAACATGTATTCATGCAGAGCTTACTAGCATGGTCCCCAGGTAACTGACATTTCTGATGACCACATTTGTTCCCTCTGGCTTGTCACTGTTATCAAATATTATTGTTCCTTAAAAAACAAAGTTCAATTTTTTTTGCCTCCCACAAAATATGTTTGAAGGATTATTTTGAAAATTCTTTTTAAAGTAATTCTGTCTCAAATATTACTTAAAATTAATTTTTTACAATAATGTATCTGATATGCATATGTACACACACTCTCACACATGCACACACACACACACACACACACACACACACACATTTACATCAACCCAGTGGGGCAGGAATTGTAAAAGTCATTATTTAGAAGATTTGGAAATCAAGGTAAAGAAATTGTAAATGATCTTCTAGTCTTATAGCCAGTAAAACTAGGAAAATGGTCAAATCCAGGCATCTGGACTTCAATTCCTTAACCCTTTTCATTTTACCTTGCTTCCTTTCTTACCCTGCTCCCTTTTTTTTTTTTAAGCAATCAGGGTTAAGTAACTTACTCAAGGTTAGATGGCCAGTTATTTCTGGGTGTGGTGCTAAGTATCTGAGCCCGGATTTGATCCCCAGGTCATTCTGACACTGGAGCCAGTGCACTTACTCACTGAGCCACCTGGCCACCCCTAACCTGCTCCCTTTTGAACTCAGAAAAGCACACTTTGGGGGACATTTTTCTGATTCAAAAATTTTGTCTTTTTAGTAAAAAATAATAGGGTCAAGTCCCACCTCACTCCAAACCCCAAATGTATGTAAATCTGAAGCTCAAAAATGTATGTAATCTGCAGTTCAATGTCCTTTTGACTAAGACTTTGTACATTGTTGTAGACTGATGACTCAATACTTCATGACTGCATGACAGTCAAAGTTGGAGAGTTGATGAGGGCTTTGGGAGAGGAGGACCTGTTCCACTGGCATCCAAATTCAAACAAAAAGACACACAGTTCCACATCCTCTTCAGGTACTTGAAGGAATAGAAATACTCTGGGAAGAAGCCAGAATATAGTGGAACCAGCCTTAATCCTATGATTGGTTTGCTATACTAGAGACTTCAGAAACTTTTCTCTTGGAGTAGATCTGGAAATCTATCTTTCTTTAACTGAAATATCCTATTGTCATTGAACTTACTCTATGCATTGTCTGTTATATGTTTATCTGTATACTTACTCTGATATCTGTTTGCTGTTGACTTGGATAAAGGAGGTTATTTGTTATTTGCTCTGGGTGTTCTTTATACAACAGATATTTAATTGGATGGAAGTTATGTCTTCCATATATAGTTTTGCAATGCATTGAGAGTGTGTTTCTGTTAGGAAGACTTGGATTCAAATTCACTGTGTAACCTGGGGCAAGACCCTTAATGTTTCAGTGCTTCTTAGAAACTCTGTCATTCTGTATATTTGAGAAAAATTACAGATTGTCATTGAAAAGAAGTTTACTCATTTGTACTTCTGACAGGAATTAAATCACAACTCCAGTAAAGATGAATGACAAGAAGCTATTAGCCCATGTCCCTCTTCCCTTTAATATTCAAATTTGGGGGGAGAGGGATGGCATGTATTGATATTCATCACCTTCATTCCTGCTTTTACTCAAAACTTAACCATTGGCAAACTGTATACCAAATTCATCCCTCAACTGATACTGCCCTCTCCAAATTTAACGATGATTTCTTATTTTAAGTGTTTTTATTGTCATTTTCTGTTTCTTACATCACTCTAGTGTCCCATATATCCCAAGCCTCCCTCCAGCCCCCTTAAAGCTATCTCAAATGACAAATGATATTTTTTTAGAGAGGGGAAAAAAAGGCAACACAACTGTTCAATACATCAAAAAGCCTGAAAACATATGCAATGCTTAACTATGAACTTCCCACCTTCATTAAGGGGTAGGTTCAGGATGCCTTGGGTACCTTTTCATTCAAGTCCTATTTGATTTTTATAATTTTGTTTCATTTACTGTTATTATGTTTTTGGTGAGTTATTGTTCTGTGCCCTCTGGGTCTAGAGGGCAAACTACATTGTTGTAGTTTCTATGTTTTATTGGTTTTTCTTACTTCACTTCGTATAAGCTCATATAGAGCTCTCCCTGCTTTTTTAATGTATGACATGCATCATTTTTTACAGAACAGTAATATTCCATTACATCCATGTACCACAATTCCCCTAATGAAGGACATATACTTTCTTTCCAATTGTTAGCTATCACACACACACACACACACACACACAAGGATACTGTTACAAATATTTTGGAATATATGGGAACTTCTTTGTAGCTTTCTTGAGGTATAAGTCCAGTAATGAATTCTTTGGTTCAGAGAGTATGAACATTTTAATCACTTTACTTACATACTTTTGTATTGCTTTCCAGGATGATTTTGTTATTTCACAACTCTACTAAGAATGTATGTGAGCACAGGGTCTACAAATATGAGTTCCTAGATGTTGCTTTTATTTTTCAACTTCTTTTGGATTTTAGATGTCTAAGGCCACGAAAACAGTGGAAGTTGCTTTACTTTGCTGCCAAATTTCTGTTTTGGGGGCATTTGAGAGGTTGTAGGGATTAGAAAAATGCCTGGTCTAGCATTTTGTTTCTCATATGATTGAGAAGAGAGTAAGTTATTCTTAATTTCTATGAAATGATTTCTTTTTAAAAAATATTTACTTTTAGTTTACAACATTCAGGTCCACAATCCCTGGAGTTCCAAATTTTCTCCTCTTCCCTCTCCCCTCCCTACCCACCCCAAGATGGTAAGCAATCCAATATAGGTTCCACAAATACCTTCACATTAAACATTAGTCAAGTTGTAAGGAAGAATTATAACCAATGGAGTGAACAACGAGAAAGGAATGAAACAAAACAAAACACAAAAGAAAGAGAAGTGGTTTGCTTCAATCTGCATTCAGACTCTAGTTCTTTCACTGGATATGGATATCCCTTTCCATCACAAGGCTTTTGGAGTTGTCTTATAACCTTGAATTGCTGAGGGGTCCAGTCTGTCAAAGTTAGTCATCACACATATGATGTGTCTGTAATTTTGTACAAAATTCTCCTGGTTCTGCTCTCCTCACTCAGGATCAGTTTACATATAAGTCTCTCCAGGTTTTTATGAAGACTGTATGCTCCTCATTTCTTATAGCACAATAGTATTCCATTACATTCATATAGTACAACTAGTTTAGTCATTCCCCAATTGATGGGCAATCCCCTTGATATACAATTCTTTGCCAGCACAAAAAGAGATGCTACAAATATTTTTGTACATATGGGTCCTTTTCCCACTTGTATGATGAAATGATTTCTTAACTGTGAAATCTTACAGCATTTTTCAGTCTCCAACTTTCTGAAAATCTCTACGTTTTATAACGTTGACCCATGTAGCTACCCATATCTCCTTCTGAATCACTGCGTTTTTGTGGCAGAGGGGCTTCTGTAACAGTGAAACTAAGTCATAGAGGAGAGTTTAGACAAAAGGTGATCTACTGGTAAAGTAAATGGAAAATTCTTCCAGTATCTTTGCTTAAAAAAGACACATAAATAGTACTAAAATGATAAAAGATATGACACAATAAGGTAAGTCCCTCTAGGCAGAAGATATCCAACTTATTATTGGGAAATAGTGGAGGACAACTAAGTAACTACAGAAAGAATTAAGTGGTTGAGTCAAAGTAAAAAGGAAACTCATCTGTGGATCCATCTGTTAACAAAAAGAAAATCAATGCTGCATAGGAACATGGAACGTAAGAAGTATGAACCAAGGTAAGGCTATATATATGGTCAAACATGAGACAGAAAGATTAAACATTGAAATCTTGCATGTCACTGAACTTAAATGGATGGGAATGGGTGAATTTAACTCTCTCTCTCTCTCTTTCTCTGAATTGAGGGGATGTCCATCAATTGTGGAATGGCTGAAAAAGTTGTTCTATATGATTGTGATGGAATACTGTTGTGCTTTAAGAAAGGGCAAATAAGATACACTCATAAAACAGAAAGATTTACATGAAATGATGCAAAGTGAAATTAGAAGAATGAGAACATTATACATAGTAACAAGCATATTGTATGATGATCTCCAATGAGTAACTTAGTTATTCTAAGCAAGACAATGATCCAAGGTAGTTCTGTAAGACTTATGATGAAAAGTATTGTCCATCTCCAGAGAAAGAAGTGATAGAGCCTGAATGCAGATAAAAGAAATTTATTCTTTATTTTTGGGGTGGAGGGGGGTGGTGTTGGTTTTATTTTAAACAAAGACTTACATGGAAATATCTTCTGCAAGACTACATATGCATAACCTATGTTAAAGTGCTTGCCTTCTCAGTGGGTGGGGGGGAGAGGAAGGGAGGGAATTGGGAATTAAAAATTAAAAAAAATAAAATGCATGTTAAAATTGTTTTGCAAGATGGTGGAGTAGAAGCACAAACTTGGCATCGGCTCCCACTCCAATCACTTCCAATACACATAAAAATGACTCTAAACAAACTTTAGAGCTGTGACAGACAGAAACAAAATTCCCACTGAAGGAAGTTCAGGAGGCAGATAGTAAGGGCCTATAGCACCAAGCTGGGAATCGAGCACAGTCCAGCATGAGACACATGGTTCCAGACCCAGGAAGGCCCTGACCAGCAGCTGCTGGAGCAGACTTCAGGAAAGTGAATCACTAGCAGCTGTGGTGGCTTCCAGACTTCTCAACCCATAAACACCAAAAACAAAGTAAAAGGTCAGTGAGGAACTCTGTTGGAACAGGGAGAGGAGGACTGAAGAGTGTGGTCTGGCCCCTGCCCCTGGCGTGAGAAGTGTCCAGAGTGGATGCCATGCAGCTACCACCATGAGGCTTCTGCCAGAACTCCTGGCCTGCAGATTGTAGGGGGACCAAGTGACCCTTCAGAGAGTAGTCGCTCTTGCTTTAACCTGCTTGTATCTGGATCAAGCTCTTGGGTGGTGGTCCTGGTGTGTGTGACCAGTGATCCAGAGCTTGTGGGGGCTGTGGAGAAGGAACCCTCCTAATGCCTCCAGAAGCTGTAAAATCCTAGCAATTTGGGCCATAGCTCTCTCCATTCTGGAAGCAGAATTCTACCATGGAAAAGAGCTCAAAAGTCAAGTAATTGGCTGGCAATATCAGCAAGCAATGGAACCACAAACAGATGATAGAATCCTTTTGGGGGGGTCAAAAAGGATCAAGGCATGGAGTGGGAGAAAGACATCAAAGTCAGAATCCTGTATCAAAAATCTCCAAGAAAAATATGAATTGGTTACTGGCCATGGAGCAGCTCAAGAAGGATTTTGAAAATCAAGTAAGAGAAGTTGAGGAAAAATTGGGAAAAGAAATGAGAATGATGCAAGAAACTCATGAAAAGAAAGTCAACAACCTGCTAAAGAAGACCCAAAAATACACTGAAGAAAATAACACCTTAAAAATAGACTTACTCAAATGACAAAAGAGGCCCAAAAGGCCAATGAGGAAAAGAATGCCTTAAAAATCTGAATTTGGCAGATGGGAAAAAAATTTCAAAAACTCACTGAAGAAAATAACTCATTCAAAATTAGATTGGAGGGGCAGCCACGTAGCACAGCGAGTAAGAGCAACGGCTCCAGAGTCAGAACGACCTGGGGATCGAATCCAGGATCCAACACTTAGCACCCACCCAGAAACACATGGCCGGGTAACCTTGAGCAAGTTACTTAACTCCAATTGCTTTACAAAAATTTAGATTGGAGCAATTTGAAACAATTACTTTATGAAAAATCAAGATACTATAAAACAGATCCAAACAAATGAGAAAATAGAAGACAATGTGAAATATCTCATTGGAAAAACCACTGACATGGAAAATAGATCCAGGAGAGATAATTTAAAAATTACTGGACTACCTGAAAGCCATGATCAAAAAAGAGCCTAGACACCATCTTTCAAGAAATTATCAAGCAAAATTTCCCTGATATTCTAGAACCAGAGGGCGAAATAAAATTTGAAAGGATTAACAGATCGCCTCTTGAAAAAGATCCCCAAAAGAAAACTCCTAAGAATATTATAGCCAAATTCCAGAGTTCCCAGGTCAAGAAGAAAATACTGCAAGCAGTCAGAAAGAAACAATTTGAGTATTGTGGAAATAAAATCAGGATAACACAAGACCTAGCAGCTTCTACATTAAGGGACCAAAGGGCTTGGGATATGATATTCTGGAGGTCAAAGGAACTAGGACTAAAACCAAGAATCACCTACTCAGCAAAACTGAGTATAATGCTATAGGGAAAAATATAGTAATTCAATGAAATAGATGATTTTCAAGCATTCTTGATGAAAAACCAGAGCTGAACAGAAAATTTGACTTTCAATTACAAAAGCAAGAGAAGCATGAGAAGGTAAACAGGAAAAATAAATCATAAGGAACTTATTAAAGTTTAAGTATTTACATACCTACATGGGAAAATGATAATTGTAACTCATAAGACTTTTCTCAGTATGAGGATAGTTGAAGGGAATATATACGTATGTATATATGTATACACACATATAGATGTATATATAGGAAGGTGTATGTATGTGTGTGTATACATACATATAAATACATACATATATATACACATATATATGTATGTGAGTGTGGGTATATGTATGTTCATGTATACATAGACAGAGGGCACAGGATGAGTTGAATATGAAGGGGTGATATCTAAAAAAGAAAATTAAGAGGTAAGAGAGGAATTTATTGGGAGAAGAAAAAAGGGAGAGATAGATAAGGGTAAATTATCTCATATAAAAGAGGCAAGAGAAAACTGTTACAATGGAGGGGAAGAGCAGGAAGGTGAATGGAAATGGGACAACCTGATTCTCTTTGAATTTGGCTTAAGGAGGGAACAACGTACACACTCAATCGGATATGTTACCCTACAAGAAATTGGAGTGGAGGGGATAGGGGATAAGAGGGGGAATGATAGAAGGGAGGACAGATTGGGGAAGAGGTTAGTTAGAAGCAAACATTCTTCAAAAGGTACAGGGTTAAAGGAGAAAATAGAATTAGTGGTGGGGTGGGATAGGATGGAGGGAAATATAGTTAGCCTTTCACAATATAAATACTATGGAAATGATTTGGATGACTACACATGTACAACCTATATTGAATTGCTTATCTTCCCAGTGGGGGTGGGTGAGGAGTGAAGAAGGGGAAAAATCTGGAATTCAAAGTTTTAAAAATAAATGTTTAAAAATTTGTTTTTTACATGAAAATGGGAAATAATATATACAGGTAATGGGGTATAGAAACTCATCTTGCCCTACTAGAAAGTTAAGGGGGATAATGTGGGAGGATATAAGAGAGAACAGATTGGAGAAAGGGGTATTCAGTAGGTTTGCTATTTTGGGGTAGGTGTAGGGGAAAGACAGGGAGAAAAAAAATTATAACTCAAAATCTTGTGGAAATGAATGTTGAAAACTAAAAATAAATAAATTTAAAAAAATAAAAAAATATCTTATCCTACAAGAAAATAAGGGAAAAGGGGTAAAAGGGGGATGGGGGAAATAAAAGAGAGGGAAGACTGGGGAAAGGGGTAATCCATTTGTTCACCATCTTGGGGTAGAAGATAGGGGAGAGATGTGGAGAAAATTTGGAACTCAAATTCTTATGGAAATTAATTTTGAAAACTAAAGTAAATTTAAAAAAATAAATGCATTCTCTCATGGATTGTTAACCAATCAAAGTTGATTTCCACCTGTCAGAAATAGTCACTCTTCCAAGGGCATATATGCCTTGAGGGCTTCCATGATTTTCTTTGCTTTATGAAATAAAGTCAATGACCATTATGTTGATTATCTACAAGTCATAATTAATAAAATGATTACCCAGAATAAATAAATTTATTTTTACATGTAATTGGGAAAAATAAAATATTCAATATGATTTTTTTAGAAGAAATGCAGTAGCCCTCTTGGTTAATTAAAAGGTAACAAAAGCAGTATCATAATACAATCTTGTAAATAACAGAATATCTCTTAGAATCTAAAGCAAACCATTTACCATCACAATAATACAAGTCTATCATTCAACCATCAGTGTTGAAGAGGCCAGCGTGTTCAGTTCTATGAAGACAATATCTACAATATCTTCTAGAAATAATATATATTTTTTAAAAGTCATGTTCATTATATGGGTTTAGAAAGCTAAAGAAGGAAATTAAAAGATCATTGTAATAAAAAGGAAGTTTGGTCTTAATGTACAAAATTAAACAGGTCAAAGAGAGTAATTTGTCAAAGTAACTCACCAGTCATAGCAAAGCCTTTTTTTTTTTTTTCGACAACCCCAAAGGCTACTCCACAAATGGACATAACCAAATAGTGAATATCCAAAATCAAGTTAATTATATACTTTGCTGCCAAAGTTGGAGAAGCTCTATTTAGTCAGTTAAAAAAAAGACCTTGAGCTTACTGTGATACAGATCATGAACTTTTCATTGAAAAATTCAGACTTAAATTGAAGAAAGTAGAGAAAACTGTTTGGTTATGATCTAAATGGCATCCTTTATAAATATGAAATGGAAGTGATAATAGATTTAAGGGATTAGATGTGGCAGAAAGAGTGCCTGAAGACCTATGGACAGAGGTTCACAATACTGTACAGGAGGCACCAACAACAATAGCAACAAATCTCCCTAAAAAGGAGAGCAGGAAATTAAATAGCTATCTCATGAGGTTTTACAAACAGTCAAGGAAAGAAGAAAAGCAAAAGGTAAAGGAGAAAGTGAAAGATATACCCAACTGAAGGCAAAATTCCAGAAAAGAGCAAGGAGATAGAAGATTTTTTTCTTAAATGAGAAAACCAAAAGCATAGAAGAAACCTCATTTTTAGGGTGAAAGATGAGCATATAAAAGCTGGCTTGTAGCTTAACATTGGAGAAAAACAAAAATCTCTAAGATAATGGCAACTGGTCCCATCACTTACTGACAAATAAAGTGAGAAGAAATGAAGTTGTGTCAGGTTTTACATTCTTGTGCTCAAAAATCTCTGCAGATGGTCACTGAAGCCATGAAATTAAAATATTCTTGCTCCTTGGAAGAAAAAGCTATGAAAAATATGGATAGCATACTAAAAAGCAGAGACATCATCTTGCCAACAAAGGTCTGCATGGTCAAAGATATAGTTTTTTGAGTAGCAATGGATGACTGAGAGTTAGGCTATAAGAAAAGCTTAGTGTCACACAACCAATGCTCTGGAATTGTGGTGGAGAAGACTTTTTGAGAATGTCTTGGATAGCAAGGTGATCAAAACAGGTAATACTTAAAAATAATTCAGACTACTCATTGGAAGGATAAATACTAAAGCTGGAGCTTAAATATTTTGTCTACATAATGAGAAAAATAGGACTCATTGGAAAATACTTTGATGATAGGAAAGATTAATGGTAAAAGGAGAAGGGGACAGCAGAGGATGACCTAATGTAATGAAAATAATAAACATAAGCTTAGGTTGACTTTGGAAGGTAGTGAAGCATAGAAGAGTCTGGTGTGCTATGGTCCCTGGGGATATAAAGATCTAATCATATCAGTCTCAAACTCAATAAAGTCTGCTAACTCCCTATTACCTCTTGAACAAAATCCAAATTGCTTGCTTGGAATTCAAAGACCTTTACAACCTCGTTCCAAAATACCTTTTCAGCCTCATTATGAATTCACCTAGGCAATTAACACTAGGATATTCTATGATGGCCTCTTGGTTCACATAGTCTTCATAGAAACTCTCTGGTATGACCAGCATTTCAGGTGATCTCTGTCCCTGTGCCTTTCCACCAGCTTTGTCTATTTTTTGGAATGCTTTCCTTTCTCACCTCAGTCCCTTAGAATTCCTAGTTTCCTTCAAAACTCAACTCAAGTGTCATTTCCTATTCTTCCTGGCTGCTATTGGCTTCAACCCTCTTCATAATATATCTATCTATTTGTCTATAAATCCATAATCTTTCTATCTACCCATCCATCCATGTATCAATCACTTATTTAAACCCTCCCCCATTTCTCTCTCTCTTTCTTTTGTTCTCACTCTCATCTATCCTTTTTAGAAGAGGAAAATGAATCCTAGAAAAGTTATGATGTCTCCAAAGTCTGAAAAAAATGGTATGATTGATGTCATTTGATTCATGCATAAAACTGATTTAAGTGAGGCAGAGTTGCACAGTCATCAGCTTCACCAACTCTTTCAGAGTCATCAGAGTTGAGTGGCCAAAGAGTCAGGGCAAATGGTGATAGCTCAGGATTCAGTGGATGACCTTGGTCTCTTCAACAAGTAACCAAGCTCTAAACACTCCACAGTGCTTTCTTTAGTCACCTTCCTAGCTGTAGGAACAAATTGTTCTTATCTGCCCATTCTACTGATGGAAGTCTTCATGTTCTGTCTGAAGACTCCGCCCCCCACAAACTCACCAAAGGGTTTGAGTGTACTGTGTTACTCTCAAACTGGTCTAAGTTGTCTGTCAAAATGATTTATTGGGGCAGGGTTGCTGTGCACATTACAGCTTCTTGGAGTCACAGGTGAAGTCAGGTGATAGCTGGACATTAAAGGTGTATGAGCAACCCTGAAAAGGGCTCTGCATCTCATACATCAGAGTTTCTTGTTATCCCTGAACACACCCTACAACAATCCCCAAAGTCACACATGTACGAATAAAAGGATCCAAGATGGAGAGGATATGCGTTTATGTTTATCTAGCAGTAGGATAAATGGCATTGAAAGATAGCAGTTCCCTCTTGACACTGACTGGGGACTAATTTGAGAAAGTGGGGGATTGAGGAGCTTTGCTAAAGATACATAGCATGTGAAAAGAAAGGAGAAGAGGGGAGAGAGACGGCAAGAGACCGAGAGACAGACACAGAGAGAGATAGACTGACAGGAAGACAGACTATAAAAGGGAGAGAGACAGAGAATGCAAACATTTCCCTCCTTTGAAAGTTGCAAAGCTATACATTTTCAAAGAAACAACTGTAAGGAGTGAGGAGATATCATACTTTGTACATGTAGAGAGAGGCATATCTGAGGTTTAAGAGGGGAATCTGTGGCAAGGGCTCATGTGGTGAGGCTCAGTGTATGATTGACAAGCCTGTAGCATGGGGGGGGGGGTGTCCTTGTATGGTTAAAAGGGAAGCAGAACAGAAATCTCTAGCCTCTTCTCCCCCAACTTCTAAGGAAGATTTTAATTCCTTCCAAGAGAAAAACCATGAATTTGGGATTAGAGGATACTCTGTACTCATCAGAGAGACAGAGAGATATCAGGCAAGAATTTTATCTTTCTGCTCTCTTTAAATATGGTTTGTCTTGGAATTATAATCAAGATCAAACTAATATCTGCTCACTCTGTCATTATTGAGGTAAGGGGGTATAGCAGCAAGCACCTCAGCATCCCCAGGGTGGCTGCCAATACAGGTTCTTAGATCTGCTTTTCTAAAGGAAAGCAACTCAAAATGGGTTAACAATCTTGCTTTAATCAATCAAATATAACATTTACCTTGTTCAGGGGAAAATGTCAGCACCCTGAACTTCAGAGTATACAGACAAAATTACAAGAAAACAGAAAAACACATCAAGCAGACAGGCCTCCAACTGTCTTAACCATTACATCCATACCTAGTCAATTCCCAGAGAGGGAAGCATCAACATCTGGGTTTTCAAAGCCGGGGGCTCTCAACGGCTGCCCATAGTCTCATCAACACTTCTCAAAGTGAGCCCCAAATAACACCTCACATTAGGGATTATATAGCCTTTTCCGGGGTCAGAGAATGTAACAACCCTCTTGACACACTGCCCAATCACAAAGTATCTCCTGAAAAACAAGCCTCCCACCACAGGTTCCAGGTGCACTTAAGCCTAGGGGCAGGGAAGATCTTAGAAATTTACATTTTTATAACAGGGGGACCCCAAAGTCAGTATCCAAGGCTTGATCTCTTTTCAACCAAATACTAATAACACAATGAACACAAAAAATGAATAGCAAAGAAATTCATTTATGCAAATCATAGTAAAACAGAAATGAGAAGTTTACATAGGATGATATAAACCAGAAAATAGAGTGAAGGAGTTCTCCCACTCGGAGTGAGCTAACTCAGCTCAGCCAAGAGAGAGTCCTAGATATCACCTGATGGAAAACTGCCTAAAGTCTCTATTGTGGATAGCTGGGATAGGGACATAATACAGACTGATGGCTCCTCTCATGTCTTCCACATTCTTTTCTTTCAGTGACCTGAAGTAAAACTGACTTCTTTCATCTTCCCTCTTGAAACTGGAAGCTAGAAGCACCTAAACCAATGCAAAGCTTATAGAGTTCCCTAAAAGACTCCAAGACCATCTAAAGAGGAACATAAAGAGATCTCCTCTCTCCTGCTCTAGATAATTCTGTCATGACCCTCAAACAGGGCAAGTTTTCATCTCTATCAAGGAGGAAAGAGTCCCATACCACTGGTATTTTGGACAGGAGTTACATGCAGTAACTGACTCTCGGGAGGTACAGACTTCTTTGGGATTGGTAGTTGTACTTTGAATGATTTGTTTTGTTTTCCTCATCTTAATAAAATGTGTTCAGTAATACTATACTCTGAACTGTGGCTATCATATCTCATGATACTCAGCTTGTATTCTTCCATGTTTATAGCACTTAGTACAATGCCTGGCACAGTTGGCTGACTGACTGAATGACTGACTGACTTAGGGCCCAAGAACCAACCAAAGTAAGATACTAGGATTGTTAATATCATGAACAACTGATTCTCTGACAGAAGGGTTCTATTCCTACTATTGTATATTATACCTGCTAATGACCATGTGAATGAAGAAAAAGGCTTACTCCAAAGGCACAGGATAGATGCACTTAACAGTGTTAAGATCTTTGTATCAAAACGTTTTCCTTTTCATGTGTAAGCTGATGAAATATGAGCAAGTATTTAACAAAGCGACCTTTTTTTGCCTTTGTGAGACACTCCCACCTTTTATCATTTGAAAAGCTCACTGAATCATTGTCTAAACTAAAACAAAAAAGAATTTCTAAAGGAAATTAATAATATATGCCTTACATACATATCACAGAAAAGGCAAACTGGAAAGGGAATCTCATAAAAATATTATTGGAAGATTAAAAAAATTCAAATGTTTCTATGAAGGGGGTTTGTCAATATGAATCACTGAATCTAAGAGTGAGAAATTACCTCAGTTGTCATACAGTCCATCCCATTTGTGACCAAGGAGCCCCTCTCAGCATCATTGATAAATTCTCATATCCTTAGACTTGGATTGTAGACCTACAAATGGAATAAGGTGTTAACTAGAACCAATGCCTCCAGAGGCTCCTTTAGGATAAATCTTTTTTTTTCTTTTTTGCTTTTTGGAAGGGGGATGGCAGGGAAAGTGGGGTTAAGTGACTTGCCCAAGGTCACAGGGCTAGTAAGTGTTAAGTGTCTGAGGCTGAATTTGAACTCACATCCTCCTGACTTCAGGACCAGTGCTCTATTCACTGTGCCACCTAACCACCCCAGGAGAAATCTTAAATTATCATAAATCTTCCCAACCCCACTTTATATCAAAGTTGCATTTGCCTCATAATAAGTTCCAAGGAACAGTGATTTGAAGCTAGTAAATAAATCAGTCAATAAAGATTTATTATGCACCTACTATATGCCAAGCAGTATGTTACATGGTGGGGGGATATGCAAACAAACATATACAAACAAGGTATAGACAGGATAAATAGAAAATAATCAACAAAAGGCAGCCCTACAATTAACGGGATGGAAAAAGCTTCCTGTATAAGGTGAGATTTTAGTTGAAACATAAAAGAAGCCAGAAAAGTTAGAAATTCCATTGCTATCCTCATCACAAACTAGAAGAAAAACCTAATGAATCTGAATCAAAAGTTTACTTGGATTCTTTAAAATAAAGAAACTTTACCTGGATTCTTTAAAAAGGGTGAGTTGAGATTATTCTGAAAAAAATTCCAACAATTTAATAAAACTGATTCTTTTACATTATATAGCAATAAGATAGGGGGAAAATATTACACATCAATCAACATTCAAAGTCAACAAGTATTTAATAAATACCTAGTATATGTTTGTAATGCCAAGCAAAGGCAACTTCCCAGGTTCAAAATACCAGTATAGCTGCTCTACATTTTATTGTGACAAATTAAGAACAGAGAAAATCAAAATATAGCATAATTCAAAATACTGCATTCACTAAGTGTAATTCAATAATTACCAAGTACTACTCCACCCCTGGACATTGCATTCATTTAGTCAATCACAAAGACCCTCTTCTAAGTACTACTCCACCCCTAGGCAGTACATTCATTTAGTCAATCACAAAGCCCATCTTCTCAAATGGAGATTACTTTCCAATCATAAGCAAAGTACATTCATTTGGTCAGTTCCAGAATACAAAAAAGTCAAAAGTTTCCCACCCTTGGATCACAACTGAATAAGCCATCTACCCCATAGTTACAACAAGCTTAAGCACAGCATTTAATACCCAAAGAGAGGTCTTTTCTTCATCTTGACTCAAGGCAAGTTCTCAGCAATCTTTGTTCCTGGGGAGACAAGGCTTAGCAAGGCCACAAGATACATTGCCAGTATCCTCATTAATTCATTATCTGTCTGCAAAACAGTCCTAGGACCCATGAAAACGTTAGCAAAACCCTCTTCCAAGATTTCTGTAAACATACAACAAGAAAATTCTTCTTCAGGGCTTCTAAACCAACAACAAGGTTCCAGGATCTCTGCAACAACAGCACTGTCCTTCACTAGAGGACAGAATTCACTCTCTGTCTGCACAACAGTCTCTGGAGCTATGAACCAACAACAAGGTTCCAAGACCTCTGCAACAACAGCATTGGCCTTCACCAGTGGGTGCAATTCACTCTCTGTCTGCACAACAGTCTCTGGACCCCTGAACCAGCAGCAAGATTCCAGGGCCACTGCAACAACAGGACTGTCTTTTACCAGAGGACAAATTTGGCAAAACAAAATCAAAACAGACAGTCGAAGTGCCAGCATAACAGCCATGTCTCCTCAGTCCTTGCCAGCTATGGGTGGCAGCTGTCAAAAGTCCTGGGTAGTTCGAACTGGCCCTCAGCAATCCTCTCTGTCTCTCTGCTTCCATGATGCTGCTTCCAAAAAATTCTTCTGCCTCTCTCTCTGCTGGTGCCTCTCTAAATTCACATCACCAGCTCCTCCCAGTTCAGACCTCTCTTTTCATGTCAACAAGTCCATCCCACAAGTTGGATTCACAAGCTCTGGCTTTTAACACTCAACCAACCCAATACAGGGGATCTTTAAATTCCATTACTATTACAATGTTAGAAGGCATTGCTAGGAGTTGAAGATTTAAAAATAAAAACATAAAAATAACAAAACAACAAAAACAACAACAAAGAGAAATAAATAAAGAAAAAACAATTCTTAAGGAGATTAAATACTATTAAGTTTACAAATGTCTAAGCTGGAACTAGTTCATAACAACTTCTGAAAACCAATGGTTAAATTTTCAGTGATAGAATTAACACCTCAAAAATAGATTTTAAAAATACCTCACATTGGCCCTTGATTGATTTATTTCTGTTTTCCTAAGCTTAGGAAAGTGTTGGCAAAAATACAAATAATGCAGATTAAACTAAAAAGTATGTCATATAGTCATTTTTATACCCTAGACCCTTGAATTTCCTCTCTCTCACTGTCTCTCTCTCTCTCTCTCTCTGTCTCTCTCTCTCTCTGTCTCTCTGTCTCTCTCTCTTTTTCTCTGTCTCTCTCTCTCTCTCATTCCCCTTCTCTCCCTCCCTCCTTCCTTCCCTCCTTCCTTTTCCTTTATCTTGCACATTATGTCTTGTTAGGACAGACCCTTAATCACCCACTTTCTCACGCTGGCTTTAGTCAAGAGACTTTTTATATTTCAATAACATTTTACCTGATGCTAAATGGACACAAAAATATATGTTTGATATTAAGACCCTTCCATTTCTACCTGTGTGATTTTGCAGAAATCACATTCTATCTTGCTTCCTTGACTTCATTCAAGTTTCTTCTAAAGTCTCAGCTTCTGCAGGAAGCCTTCTTCTTGGTCCTCTTTAATCTGAGTGTTTTCCCTCTCATACTATTCCTCAATTTGTCCTGTATTTTTCTTGTTTATACATAGATTATTTTCTTGGATTTCCCCTATTATCATTTCAGTTCCTTGAGGGCAAGGATAGATATTTTTGACCCTTTGTTTTTATCTCTAGCACACAGGACAGTGTCCAAACATATAGTAGGTATTTCATATATGCTTGTTGACTAAATGCATACTCTCTCATATGTCAACCCAAGCACCAACAAGTAGATCTTTTGGTCAAATACTATTTTTTTCCCAGTAATTTAAATGTAAAGGGTAGTTAATCTTACATTCAGTACATTAATAAGACCCCAGGATTCCTAAGATAGATTTCATCAATGTGGATCTTCTTTCCACCAATATAAATCCCAATCATTCCCCACAACTGAAAGGACAGATTTTGATAACTATGCTGCGTTCAAGATGGTGGTGAGTCACTATAGATTTGGCTACAAAAATCCTTGGATGACAGATATCATTAAATTCTATCAGTGTCCCATAGGGCAGCTAGGTGGTACAATGAATATAGTGCTTACTTCAGACACAAACTGGATGCATGAGCTTGTACAAACCTTTTCATCTCTCAGTGCTCTAGGCAAGTCCAAAACTACATATTGCCAACTTTTCATTGATAGATAGAGTTGTTTCACCCTTGACTTCTAGATACCAAAAAATTCACAGACTCATTCTTATTCTTATCTCTATTCCACCCGTAATCAATCTTTGACTTGATACCAAAATGTATTAAGGCACAAAGTCAAGAACAAGTCACCACATATAATTAAGCAGCTCCAATTCCTTCTGTTTAAGTGATCAACATGTCAAATGAGCTACCACATATAAAATTCTTTGTAGATTTTTAGGGAATTATAATAATCAACTAATTTATTATTTTTTAAGTTATTATTTTCATCTTGTTCACTGGAGTTCATATAATACAGATCCTGGAGCTAGGCACTGTCATACTCTTTTTTTTTTTTACTTTTTAAAATTTATTTTAAATTTATTTATTTTTATTTTTAAAGCAATTGGGGTTAAGTAACTTGCTCAAGGTTACACGGCCAGTTATTTCTGGGTGTAGTGCTAAGCATCTGAGCCCAGATTTGATCTCCAGGTCATCCTGACACTGGGGCCGGTGGTCTTACTTGCTGAGCCACCTGGCCGCCCCTTCACTGTCATACTTTTATGCTTTATATTTTGTGTTTTGTAGATTGATACATCAGTGGATAAAATAAATTATTTTTTCCATTTGAATAAAAAATGCTAGCATGTAACCTTCTGTAGGTTCACTGAAAGCCTTCTTGGTATGTCAATAGTAGTTAGGGTGTTATTTACTTCATTCTATTCCAACAGAATTTTAAGTTCTCCTACTAATATTCTATCATTTGAACATTATTTTAATGTAGCTTTTAAAATCTTTAGTGTTTAGTATGGCAGCATTGATTAAAAATCTTACATTTTTGTGTTTCGATGTTATGTCAGGGCAATTGGGCCCAACAATTTGTTCTACAGTGATGTGCAACCTGCCATACAGTTTGTTAGATGAGATCTTGAGCAGTTGTACTTAGTTATACAGCTAGGAAATACTGGCATCAGAATTTGAACTCAGGTCTCTTTTAATTCCAAGTTGAACAAGCTTCCTCTCATCCTGTGCTGCCTTTCAGTGCTGGGTGTTCCACAGAGACTACAAAGAATGATATGTGCTAAGTCAGGGAGTCAGGAAAGTGCAATCTATATAAAAGAAACAGCATAATGCAGTTTGTCTGAAGTAAAGAATGTGTTGGGGTGGGGGAAAGGGAGAGTGAAATAAGCCTCAGCTGAGTAGTGTCAGTCATAGCAAACTCACAGGACACTGTATCAAACTGGCCTTCAACACTTGACCCTGCCTTATCTTCCCATCCACACCATCTATTGCCTTACCACCCTCCCCTAATTCTGTTGCCACAAATCCTTTCCTTATTTCTATCTCTTATTCTGGGAACTGTAATTAAATCAATATTAGTATTGCTTCTGAAAGTAACATGGCATTTGATTCTGCTATGGTTCTACTCTCCATTGCTATGACTTCCCAACACTAATAAATCTCCAAAGATCATATGAATAAAGGCAGGTTGAATGACCTAGAGTGATTTGTTAAGTCCTTTCATCAAGTATGACTCTTTTTAATCTTATTTGGGATTTTCTTGGCAAAGATATTGGAGTGGTTTGCCATTTCCTTCTCCAGTTCATTTTACAGATTAGGAAACTAAGGCAAACTTGGTTAAGCAACTTGCCCAGAGTCACACGGCTGCTGTTTGAGGCTAGATTTGAATTCTGGTCTTCCTGACTCCAGGCTTGGAGTTCTATACACAATACCACTTAACTGTCTGTTGTAAGTGTTTACCTCTAAAAAAATTATTTGACCTTGTGTACTTTTTCATTGTATTTCATTTGTCCATTTTTATATCTTATTACTTCCACCAAGTAGCAGGAATATAATCATCAATCTTGTCTAGCCTTAATCATCCCACCAAAACTACATGTGGAAAAAAAAATGTGGTAAATAAGTCAGAGGTGTAGTCAGGGCACCCAACAATGAAACAGTACAAACAGGAAGCAAAGGAACCCCAGTAAGGAGAAATTGAGAGAATAATTCCCTGGAGTTAGGGGTGACTAAATACTGAACTGTGAATTTGTAGAAACAGTACTGGACTTTATTTAGTAAAAGTAAATAGCTTTTTTCCTGCTGGAGACTATTTCCATCATTATTGTTGTTTCCTCCTTGTATTATTCTCATTTTTAATAAACTTGTGGTGGCTGTTGTGATTGTGTTTGTGGTTATAATTGTTAAATATATTGCTAACTTTAGTGCTTTCAGAGGAAAATGAGTAAAGACTAAAACCTCCTTATAGAGAGAATATTATCACTTTTTTTTTCTATTGTGCCAGGTCAGTGTTTGGCATATAGTAAGTGATAAATGCTTGCTCCTTAATAAATTGCTCAAACCTCTAGGAAAAAAAAAATCCAAGGCAGACACATATTCCTAAGGGCTGCACCTCAGGGATGAACTAATTCATAATGATTTTGAAGAAATGTTCCCAAGGTCAAACATAGTCTTTAATGGGCTCAGTTTTGAGATCCTAAACTCACAGGTACTCCTATACTTGAAAAGCATTTTCACATAATTGTGTTCTACTGTGTTAATCTGAAATGAGTCATGTTAAATCCGTTCACAAGGAACAAAAATATACTTTGTCACTTTATTCCCTGATCAGTCCTCAAAGGTTTTCTATGTTTAGATACCGACTCCTCCAGGCTGACTTTCTGCTCAGAAAAATTTTTTACATCTCCTCCAATCCACTTAATTGTAAACCAAGTAAGGTCAGCTGTGGGGTTTGCTCAGAAAAGATCAGAGATAGAGTCTGAAAAGAAACCTTCATGTTCAGATTATACTCCTTATCTTCAAGTCAACTGGAAATCTTTTCAGGCATTTGTAAAGCAAGAGAAAAGATCAATGGGAATTAAGATTAGTGGGAAAGGCCAATCAGTTTGCAAGAGATTTATCACATACTGGGTTCAAGAGCAAAGTGGTCATGATCTGCCCCAGGCAGAAAAAAAGTAGTATTCTCAGGATCTTAATATTCACAGAATCAAATGAAAATTCTTGTTACTTTGGCCTCTTGATACTGGGAAGCAGTTCTGGGGGTTTGAAAATAGACTCACAGTCCCAAGGGGCCCCTACCTTTAGGCAGGGATGACTTGAATGAGGAGGTAGAGCTGGTAGATTCTAAAGGAAGGATATAGACTGGACATAGACTCGATCTTGATAATTGTACCTGTCCTAGCACCTAAGCTATCGTCTTACCCAGGTGCCTCGGATGCTTGTTATATGATGAAATGAATGTGCCCTCTCACCAGTATGTGGCACATTAACCAGTCAATAAGTATATTTTAAGTGCCTTTGCCAAGGGCTAGAGAATCAAAACAAAAGAAAGCCCCCTCTGTTTTCAAGGTGCCTATTTTCTATCAGGGAGAAAACATAAACAGACATAAGTGCATACAAAATCTGGATAAGATGAGAATCATCAAGGCCAATAGAGAGCTTGCCTTAGAGTCAGAAGTCCTAGTTTCCAGTTCAGCTTCTGACACATGCTGACTGTATAATCCTGGGCAAGTTGAGTAACCTTTCAGTATCTCAGAAGCATATAAATATCCCAATAGGTACTAATCTGCATTTGTAAAAGAAATTTCTTTGCTGGGAGTTTGCTAGAGCAATGAAATCATAAATCTGGTCCAAATTTAAGCCAATGAAATATCTACTGGGTAAATTTTATGGGAAAGTCATTATCTAGTGAGGGAGTGAGAAAAGGCTCCCTATCTAAAGTGGTGATTAAACAGAGTTTTGGAGGTAAGAGAGGATTCTAAGATGTCATTGTAAGAGAGTGCATTATAGGAACAAAGATCAGTTGTAATAAAGATAAGAGATGTAGAAGGGGAAGAATAAATTGGAGGAAATAAATAAATTTTTAAGGTTTTTTGTACTACAACAAGGTATAAGCCTTGGCTAGAAGGTATAACAAACTCTGACTAGTTGTAAAGGCTGAGCATCATAGCAATGAAGAACTTAATTTCAGGGAGAAATTTAATAGGGACAAATTTATTTCAGTTCCAAAAAAAATTTGTGCATATGATAATTACAAGATGAAGGAGTACCTTGTGAGGCAACATTTTGTCCAAAAGCAGTACACTTAAAAACTACTCAAGATGTTAGTGTGATATGCCTGCTAACTCAGTTTTAGGCTGCATTAAGAGACATGATTTGACCAATGGGAGGGGATAGTTTTGTTGTATTCTGATCTAGTCACACTACATGTGGAAACTTTTATTCAGTTCTTTGTACCACATTTTGAGTAAGGGCAATGAAGAATTGAAGAGTTGCCAAAGATGGCGAATGACATGGTGTTCCTTGGAGGAATAGGGATATTTTCCCTAGAGAAAAGATGACTTTAGTGTCAAGATAACTGTCTTTAAGTATTTGAAGGACTACCATGTTGAAAAGTGATTTGAGCAGTTCCGTTTGATGCTAGAACACAGAACAATGAGGAATCATTAGAAATTGCAAAGTAATCAATTAAACAATGTCAGAAGGAAAAAAAAATCTTCATAGTCATTGTTATCCAAAAGTAGAATGAGCTGCTTAATAAGGTGATGGGTTCCCTTTCACTACTTATTGAATTTTAGTAGTAAGGACTGAAAATCAATGTGATGGAAGAGGGAGCAAAGTGTTTATTCAAGGAAAAGAGATTACAGGGGCAGCTAGGTGGCGCAGTGAATAGAGCACCAGTCCTGTAGTCAGGAGGACCTGAGTTCAAATCTGGCTTCAGACACAACACACACACACACACAAAATAGCCATGTGACCTTGTGCAAGTCACTTAACCCCAATTGCCCTCCAAAAAGCAAAAAAAAAAAAAACAAAAAAAAAACCCAACTTAGAGAAACAGGGTGGGAAAGTGGAAAAAGCGTTGGCCCCGGGCACCGGAAGAACTGACTTCTGTCTCTGCACCAGACAATTAAAACCCACAAAAAAAAAACTAACCGTGTAACCTTGGGCAAATTACTTAAACCCAATTGCCCTTCAAAAAGGCAAAAAAAAAAAAAAGAGAGATATTATAGGTTTATAACCTGCCCCTGGTACTAAAGTGAGCTTGGGGAAATCACTTAATTTCTAAGCCTCATTTTCATTTTATGAAAAATTAAGGGGAGAGATTATATCTAAGGACCTTCCAGCTCTAAATCTATAGGGCCATGATTTTTTTTTTCTTCTTCTCTACTATGGACAGGACGAGATAACCACTGAGGTTCCTTCCAATTCTTAAATTCTGTGGTTTGTGATTCATGTACTAGGTCTTGGGTTTTGTGTGTGTGTGTGTGTGTGTGTTGTGTGTGTGTGTCTATCATATTCCTTTGGCATTCTGGTGAAGTCAATCTCTTCTCAGAATAATAGTTCTAAATGAATATATTACAATATGGAGTTTACAAAGGAAACCAATTCTATTGAAATCGTTATCATCATAACCACTAACATTTACATGGTACAGACTATGGGTCAGTGCTTTCTGTGCTGAGCATTTTTTAATTATTATATTGTTTGATGCCCACAACAACTCTTTGAGGTAAGTTCTATTATTATACTCATTTTACAGATGAGGAAACTGAAACAAATAGTTAAATGACTTGTCAAGAGTCAAACAAAATATGTGTGTGTACTTTTTCCAATCTGTAAAGTTGGCATATGCTACATAGGTGGCTATTAATAAAGGACTATTTTTTTCTCCTGCTACAAGATGTGTGTAGAAAGATGCATTCAGTGATCCCACCCATATTTGTAATGATCCATTCTTTAGTATAATATGTAAGAATTGTATATATCAGACATTTCTCTTTCTGGAATCATTAAAGGATAATGGCAACCAGGATTAGTCCATCATAACTTTAATTCTATAAAATTGTCCCCATGACTGAACTAAAATCTTTAATACTGGATATGAAAAAGTATCATTGGAAAAGTCTGTATATCATAAAAGAGCAGCATATGAAAGGTATTTAAATCAGTTAAATTACATGTATCCAATGAGAGAGGAATGATGACAATGGACTGTGTGTGTGTGTGTGTGTGTGGTTGAAGAAAACAAAGGAGAGATACTTCTTTAAGTGTCAGATTGTCAGATGTACCTGAAATCTTCTCTCCATAAAATACACATGAAAATTCAAAAGTTGGCTCCTTGAATTGGCTACTTGTGAGTGAGCTCTGAGTTGGGAGAGTAGAGGAGCTTTGCCAGTGAAAGGAAAACTGTAGGCCAGTCCTTCTTTGGCCTTTATGCAAGCTGCCCTCAACACATTAGCAAGCACTGAGTGGAACAGGGATTTCTGTAATGGGAACATCAATCAATTAAAAATAGAATGCAGGCAGCAAACACATTTCACAGAGATCAAAAGTAGGAATCATCAAATCCATCATCAGCTAATAATGCCTTCTGTTAAAATGACACAAGATCTTCTATGAACTAGTGGTCATACTATGAAAGGACCAACTTTAACCAACCTGAGTACTTGCCTTCAAACTCCCATATCTCTTTAATTAAGCTATTCATGACATATACATGTGACATTATAAAATGCTGAGATTCTATTCTTGAAGGACTTCCTCTGAGACATACTAGCCTTCTGATGCTGAACCAATCACTTAACCTCTCAGGCTCCAGGCAACTCTCTAAGACAACTTTTCAGAGCTGTTAATGACACTAGTTCCAATCCAGCCTCAGGTAATTTATAGCTGTGTGATCTCTCTCTGCCTCATTTTACACATTTTTAGAATGGGGATAATATCAGAACCTACCTTGTAGGGTTACGTAGCAGCAAGCTCCCTAGCATACCCAGGATGGCTGCTAGCACAAGTTCCTAGATATGCTTTTCTACAGGAAAGCAACTCAAAATGGGATAACAATCTTATTTTAATCAATCAAATGTATATCATTTACCTAGTTCAGGGGAAAAAGTCAGCACCATGAACTTCAGAGAATACAAACAGAAGTTACAATAGAAATTAACACAATTTAGCAGACAGGGCTTCCAGCTTTCTTACCATTGTAGCCATACCTAGTTAGTTACCAGAGAGGGAAACACCAACATCTGGATTTTCAGAACAGGGAGGCAGAGTCTCATCTGGCCAAGTCACACAACTCTTCCCAAAGTGAGCCCCAAAGCAAAACCTCACATCAGGGTATATTTAGCCTTCTCCTGTATCAGACAATGTCACAACCCTCTTAACCCACTGCCCAATCACAAAGTAACAAGGTGTGGGCATTCCTGAAATACAAGCCTCCTACCACAGGCTCCATGTGACTACATTCAGCCTATTAGGGGGCAAAGTATATTTTCAAATCAGGGAAGGTTCTCAGATTCACTTAAGTCTATCAAAGGGCCAAGGGGCAAGGAAGATCTTCAGATTCCCATTACAGGTTATTATGAGGATCAAATGGGATATTACAACTAAAGTGAATTATAAACATAAGTGTATGTTTAACAATGGAGGGGGTGCAGGGGCATTGCCCAAAACATTTTTAAATTAAATTGTCTCCATCATTCTTTTTAAGTCTAGAAAACCAACAAAACAATACATTAATGCCTGGCTTGTACTGTTTATAGATTTTGGATGTTTCAATGTTCCCATAGAAAAATTAACAATTGGTCCTCATGAGCTTGATTAATCACATCTTTGATTCTAAACCTCAAAGTAATAGGTAAGTGTTAGCTATTGTAATTATATTTTTTTCCCAAAGAGGGAGGACTGGAAATATAACATCATTCAAAACTGCTTCTGTGTATAGTCATATGACAATTTTTTTTAATATATTACATAAAAAAGACCTTTTATATGCTTTAGAACATAGTACCATAAGCACTACTATGAAACATTTTGCATGTCAAACTTTAAAATGTATCTGAATCTATTTTCTTTGACATTTAGCATCATTCTCTTCCAGGAAAGGTTGTTTCTTTTTTTTTTTTCCCAATGACTTTCTGACCTGCCTTTAAAGTCAGCACTCCAATCAGTCTTAGCTGACTTAGAGACAATAGTGACACATTGACTTTTACAAGAGATGAATCAAAAGGTGACAGGACTTAAAGAGATGGGACCTTGGCATTCAGTTTTCCATATGAATGTGAGTGTCATCTAAACAAAGAAAAGTCTTGTTCTTGAAATATTCAAAGTATGAGAATATGTGTGTTTATATATCTATCTATACATGTATGTACATATATGTATATTCATATATACATACATATATGTACACACACTCACACATATTCTTGAGTCACTACCCTGAACTACTCCAATATTGTGTTCAGACTGAATTGTGGATATTAATTTCTTAATTTATAGTTCAATTTCAAATTTTTTCTCATTCTCACCTAGAACAACTATTCAAGGGAGAGAATTAATCTTTCAATGAATTTCCCCTTCGGTTCTAATTTTAAGTGTGAAATGATATGAAAGTATCAGACCCTCAGAAATTTCTAATAGATTTCAAATATAGATTATTTCAGTAGCTTCATCATTAAATACCCTGAGGAACTTACTCTTTCTTGCATCTCTGCTGACTTTCTTCCTATTCCATTCTATTTTTGGCACATGTACCCTGGTGACTCTGGTGATCACTATGAGGTCTCCATTCTGCTGCCCAAAGCTATTTCTTCACTGATTCTATTTGAACACCTTGACTTTGGGGAATATTTTCATCCTCCATAATTCTTTGCCCTTTAAAATAGAGCACCTATTCAAATTGCTGCTTTAAGTGATCTTACATTAAATACATATACATACATATATATATATCTTTTGAATTATAAAATATCATATTTTCATCCCTCATGTTATATAAGGATAACACACTCATGTGTCTGTCTGGTTGGTCTGTCTGTAGACATATAAATGAAAAGTATATATTTGGAGCATCTAATATAAACACACCCTATTTTTTAAAGTTGATGCTATTGGGTATTATTAAGTAGTCCCAAACTTCTCTAAAACTGTTGCATATTGAATGGACAAAGGTGGAGTTAAATTTGATTTAGTTCTCATTAAGCTGTTGGTTTAAAAAGCAGATACACATAGTAAAGCTTTGAGAAAAAATCTAGAAGTTTTTTTTTTTTGTTTGTTTGTTTTAATTGGGGTTAAGTAACTTGCTGAAGGTTACATGGCCAATTTGTGTGTGTGTGTGTGTGTGTGTGTGTGTGTGTGTGGGTGGGTGGGTGTTAAGTATGTGAGGCCGGAACCAATGCCGGGTCCTCCCGACTCTGGGGCCAGCGCTCTTATTCACTGTGCCACTAGTCACCCCAATCTAGAAGGGTTTTTAAGTGTGTGATAGGGGGTAGTGGACATGTGATTACAGTTCTGTGTGTTGGTTAGTATGTGTATCAAAAGCAAAATAGGTCTTTTAGTCTTCCTGATTCTAAAGCTACAATTTTTCCTAGAACTCTACTGTCTATCCAAGGACCATATATACAGAAGCATGTACTATATAATGTAAACAAATAGCTGTTATCTACTTAAATTTGGTGAATATTTCCTGGGGAAATAGATATTATCTCTGTAATAATATTTGAATAGCAGTGTTAAAAGGACATTTTATTTCATTTGGCTCTCTATTCACTTGAGCATGATGACAGTAGAAATTCACTGAATTACAAAAAATTACAACCTTGTGCTTATTGTAAAGAACTAGGCCTGGAGTCAGGAAGATCTGAGTTCAAATCCAGCCTCAGACACTAGCTGTATGACCCTAGGAAAGTCACTTAAATCTTTTTTGCCTTAGTTTCCTCATCTGTAAAATTATCTGGAGAAGGAAGTGGCAGACAACTCTAGTATTTTTATAAAAAAAAACCATAAATGAGATTATGAAGAATTGAAGACTACTGAAATGATTCAACCACCTCAATGAATCTCTCCATGTGATGGCCTTTCAAGTACTTGAAGACAATTGCCATATCTGCTCTTGAAGTTTTCTTCTCTAGGCTAATGATCCCTTCTCTGGTTTTTTGTTTTTTTGTTTTGTTGTTGTTGTTGTTGTTTTTACTTTATGCGATCCCTAGTACTTTTAAGCAATTCTTTGGTGACATAAACTCAAGACCCATCATCACCATTTCGTTGCCTTCCTTTGGACACTCTCCAACTTATCATTGTCCTTTTAAAATGTTAGGGCCCAGAAGTGGCTCCTAGTTGGGTGTAGATATAGATAGCCTTCCCTACCTTGTACTTTTTTTTGTAGTGAGATATGACTTTATATTAGTTTCCTTTTTAATTTCATCCTCCTATATTATGCTCAACCCAATTAAGATGACAATGATTCTAATTTATAATTATTTAAGTAGTTAGAGTTAGAATGGCAGAGTGAAGTGAGCATTTTTTTCCTTAGCTCTCTGAATGAACACAACTAAACAACTTTTTTTTTAATTGACAAACTTAATTATGAACTGAATTATTAGCAAAAATCAGAGTGAGTAATTTCTTCAGCCCCAGAAAGCTTAGGAAAACAGGAAGTGAGGTCTGCAGATACTCAAGATAATGTCTTGCCAGAGTGTGGTAAAGCAGGATTGCCACAGCTAAGGGTCTTAGAGGAAGGAGTGCCAACTGCGGTGGTGGCACTGGAAACATCCAGTATATAAGGATGGCAAAAGGACTGAACACTTGATCAGAATGAGACTGTGGTGCACTATTCCGCTAGAATGGGGCAGAAAATTGGATGATATTGGACATTTCCAATTACACAGTTCTAGAATCTGGTTCCAGGATGGTTTGTTGTCCATATCCTGTTCCTAGTTGCAGTTTAAGGGTGAAGAATAGTGGTCATTAAGGAACAAGGGCCCTATAAGAATAAAGACCAGAGCACAAACCAAGGAAGTGTTTACCAGGACCAGGGCTCTCTCAAGAATATATTACTACTGGTAGAACTGAAAACTTAGAGGGCCAGATCCATCTGAGAAATGAGGAAAATTAATCTTAACACTGTTTCATTTGATTATTAATATTAATCTCTATCATTCCGTGTTCTGTCAAAATCTCCATCTTTTAGCCTAGCTTAAAAAAGACCTCTCCTATTCTAGTTAAGGAATGTAATTACTCCCAGCCCCCAAGGTATGGCAGGGCTGGGACCTTCACTTTATTCATCCCATAAATAGAATCCAGCTAGCCCTAAGGCAGTGCTACCCAGGGTCTGACTCAGTGTCCTTGCTTTCTTATCAAGATTTGAGATGACATGGTCTTCCCAGGAGAAGATTGTCAGTAAAAACCTAATTGAGATGACTCATGTTTGAGGTTTTTTGTTTGTTTTCCTGGCCAACATTTCTCCAGGTAGCTTTCTCTTTTGGAACATTAGGCACTCTTTGAGAGGGGCATGATAAGTCACTCCTGAAGGCTCATCCACTCAGGGCTGCTTTTTGTTTGTCAGGGGAGGTCCCAATGATGTACTGTCTGAAAGAAGACACCTGTTTTTAAAGGATCTCATTGGGTCCTTAGAGTCATAGATTTTCCATAGGGAGCAGAGGGAAAAAAACATGTTCTAATTTAAGACAAGCCTCTTAAAAGAGCTTAGTATAGCAGTCACCCTCACTGGGATTCAAACTAGGTATGTTTGGTTAAGAAGAGGGGCCAATGACATCAATTTATTGGCAATTGCTTGCCTAGGTAATAAACTGATTAATTATGCTCAGAACTCTCTCAGAATTTTATTCATGACAAAAACACTGCTATATAAAAGTCAGATAGTAAGACCAGGCATCCCCCCAGCCTGCCTGTAGAGATGAATACAGTCTAAAATAAAGTTCAAAGTCAAGTAATAGGCAGGAAAAATGAGCAAGAACAAAAAAAAAATAATGTTAATAAGCTTCTTTGAGACAAACTAAGAAGACAATGATTTGCAAACCCCTACAAGAAAGGCTCAAAAGCATAATACAAATAGGACAAAAGTCTAACAAGAATTCCTAAAAGAGCTAAAGAAAGATATAAAAAGAGGAAAAATGTTTTTCAAAGTGGGTATCAATCAGTAGATGGTAGTTTCATCACTGGGAATTTCCTATACCAAAAATGTTTGTTCTCTTTTGTTTTGTTTTGATTGTTACTTTTATATAATGTGCACTATATATATATATATATATATGTATATATATATGGATTCTTATTATTTATATTGAGATACATCCATTTTGACACTGTACATCTTCTAATACCATATACTAATGACATAAGATATGTAAAGCACTTTATAAACCTTTTAGCATGTTATACATATAAATTATTAAGTAATTTTAGCCATTGAATTGTTCCCGTGTATATAATATATATATACATATCTAATGTATACATATATGAATATATATATATATATGAAGTAGGTATATTTGTTATCCAGTCATTTCAGTTGTGCTTAGCTCTTCATTATCCTGTCTAGGGTTTTCTTGCCAAAGATACTGTAGTTATTTACTATTTCCTCTTCAGCTCATTTTATAGATAATAAAGCTGAGGCAAACAGGGGTAAGTGGCTTAGCCAGGGTCACATAGCTAGTATGTGTCTGAAGCCAGATTTGAAATGATTCCCAAGCCCAGTGCTCTATCCACTGTGCCAACTAGCTGCCTAAGCAGATAAATGTATGTGTATGTATGTATGATAGTGTCTACTCTGTTCATATATGTATGTATATAAGAACATATATTTATACATGTGAAAG
Source organism: Petaurus breviceps papuanus (assembly GCF_028583685.1). NCBI lineage: Eukaryota > Metazoa > Chordata > Mammalia > Diprotodontia > Petauridae > Petaurus > Petaurus breviceps. The sequence goes on along the minus strand of NW_027185761.1, from coordinate 35,099,905 downwards.
AGGTATGTACATATATAAGTACATAAATACACATGCATGCATATACATGCATAAAGAGACACACACAGAGACAGAAAAGGATAGAAACAGTGTCCTGTTTAAAACATACATTTAGTTGAAACTTGATAAAATATCAATTCGAAAATATAGTCTAATTGACGATTTTCCTGCACACTAACAAAACTAGTCTTCCTTTCTTTACATATACACTTTCACATTATTCTTATTACCTTTCTCTTCTTCTCCACTTTTAGTGAAAGCTAATATTGTGCACTGATCCTGCTGTCTGTATCTAACAGGGGTGACTGCTGTGCTAAGCTCTTTTAAGAGGCTTGTTTTAAATTGGATCAAATTCTTTCCCTCTTCTCCCTCTGGAAGATCTATGATTCTAATATTTGAACATCTGTACCAGTTTTCAAGGTCCTTGGGTTGTTTGGTTAATTGCTAAATTTTTCTTTGTAACACAAAGTATTCCCTTTTGGTGTAATGATGGAAAGATTTCTACCTTCTCCCTCCACCCTTCACCTTTTCTTTTGTATTTACTTTCATTCATATATCGAGGATTTCCTTTCTTAAGGCCCAATTTGTCTATAGATTATTTTAATTCTGGGATAATTAACTAGTGTTTCAGTAGAAAGAAGAGAAAGCACTGGGAGTGCCATAGCTTGGATTATAAATTTCTTCATAAAAAGGAAAATGATGGTGGCACAGTGAGTGAGAGTACCGGCCCTGGAGTCAGTAGAACCCGGGAATGGTTCTGGGCTCAGATACTTTACACCCACACAAAATAACTGGTTGTGTAACCTTGAGCAAGTTACTTAACCCCAATTGCTTTAAAAAAAAAAAGGAAAATGACTTTTTTCCCCTTTTGTATATTCAACATATTTGGGAGGGTAGATACATATCAGGAATTTAATAAGACTTGATGGATATGAATGACCAGTCCCGTTTGACTTTAGTTCGAATGAGTTTATGTTGAGTCCATGGACTGAGTGAAACTATGTCAGTCACTCAAGTTATTTTAAAATTAATGCATTTTTAAATAGTTGCCCCATGTTTACCACTTCCTTTATGGGAAAATGGAGGAAGAAGAGAAAGAGGAAGAGGATAAAGAAATTCTCATTATCCCTTTCCCTGAGGGAATTAGTAAACCTTCTAGTTACTCACCACTGGTTAATATCTAGGAAACAAAAGAATCTGTGGATAAGATATGATATAACAAAGGAAGTTCTTCACACTTGCTCACTACTTGTACTAGGCATTATCTATTCTGTAGATTCACCAGTGGCCATTTACTGCTGTAACTTTTGGTTTCTGATCAGGGAATAAAAACTGATTAAAAATTTACCTTAAACACAGCATAATTATGAGGATAAATCTTCTTGAAAATAAAATTACACAGGGATTTTGCCACAAATGGAAATTATCTTTGTTACTCATGGTTTTGAATATTCCCATAAAAATTTCCTTAAATTAATACATCGGTGATGATATATTTAATATTTCCTATAAATTTCATTTATAGCTTATTTCTACATACATGTTTGCTTATTGTCTGCTCATTAAAATTAATATAATGAGTTCCTTGAAGGCAGAAACTTTCTTTTGCCTCTTTTTGTATTTCCAGAATTAAGCACATTATGACATGGAGTAGTCACTTAAGTTTTACTGTATCATCATCATCATCATCATGGGCTTGAGGTTCCCGCTATTCTCAACATTTAGGGATTATCATTTTCTATGTATAGGATATTTCTTCCACCATTGAGTATAAGGACAGTGTTATCATATTATATGAGTATGAATAAGACCCAGTATAATAGGTTATACATAGCAGATACATAATAATTCTTGCTTTAATTGAAGTAAATTATCTAACATAGCACAGCTGGCTGATATCACAACTGTAACTGGAAAGCACATCTCCCAATTTCAATTCTATGTATTTAAAACTATGGCCATTTTCCCATAGAGAGATGACTATATTTTATCTTCTTCTTTACTTATAAAGATGATTTCTTTCATTCTCAGGTTGTAGAACTACTTCAAAATGCATCTGCAAAATGTCTGGTTGAGATTTTGGGGAAAATCCTAGTGAAAGAGGGTTAGAAGGGATTAACTAAATTAATAGACCCAGTATGCCTTTTTCTACCTGAACCTTCTAGATTCAGCATTTAAATATGTGTGTGTGTTGTGTGTATGTATATGTGTGTGTGTGTATAGTGTGTATATATAAAATCTTATTTAATTCTATAGGCTCATGAGTTCTACTGTAGAATTGAAAAAACCTACCAACTGTTATGAATATTGGAAGCTCATGACTGGATTTTTTAAAAATGGCATTCTATTTATCAATAAATTCAGAACTTGTCCTAATCATTTGACTGAGAGACAGGACAGTGTAATTTAGCAGTGTCAAATTAAAATAGAAACAGGGTCACTAAAATGTACATAGCATCCCCATGGATTAATACCATATTGACTAAGAAAACCACATGTTATAATATAATCTATATTCTATCATATTTTTATTTATTAAATATTTCTCAATTACATTCTAACCACACACTTGAGTGTTTTGGGCCACCTATGGCCTCAGTTCAATAAACTAAATGCTTACTATGTGCCAGGTACTATGCTAAGCACGAGGAATATAAAGAGTCAAAAAACAATTCCTGCCCTGAAAGAGCTTAAAGTCTAATAGGGGGAAAACATACAAACAAATACATACAAAGCAAGCTATATATGCCATCTATAGGAAATACTTAACAGAGGGGATATACTGGAATTAAGAGAGGTTGGGAAAGGCTTCCTATATGAGGTGGGATCTTATTTAGGACTTACAGGAATCCAGGGAGGTCAGTAGCTGGCATGGAGGGAGACTATCCCAGAAATGGGGGACATCTCGAGAGAATACCAAAAGCTAAAAGATGGACTTTCTTGTTCATAGAACATTCATGAGGCCAATGTCATTGAAATTGAAGAGTATGTGTTGAGGAATAAGGTATTGTTTTTGTTAGTTGTTTCAAACATAGATAGATAGATGATAGATAGATAGATAGATAGATAGATAGATAGATAGATAGATACATACATACATACATACATACATACATACATATATACATACATACATACATACATACATACAGATATTGATATTTTGGCAAGGCAATTGTGGTTAAGAGAATTCCCCAAGGTAAGTGTGTCAAGTGTGTGAGGCTGGATTTGAACTCAAGTTCTCCTGACTCCAGGGTCTGTGCTCTATGCAGTGCTCCACCTAACTGCCCCCCCAACATTTATTTTTGAATAGGATCTATGACATCACAAGGTGATGGCTTGACTTGCCAGTGAATTGAATTTAACTTAGGCAGAGTTGCACAAAGCCATCATCCCCACTCTTTCTTACAGAGTCATTGAAATCCAGTGGCAAGACAGAAGTCAAGAGGTCCAGTGATGGCCTGGGATAGAGCTGATGACCTTGGCATTTTTGATGTCTTAGCATTCTCTAAATGCTCCATGGCACCTGCTTCAGCTGTCTTCATGGACCTTGGAATAAATTGTTCTTATTCTCCCATTCTTCCAGGGGAAGTCATCTTATACTTGTGCCAGGCATTCCCTTAAGTCACTAACAGGTTTGAGTGCTATAGGTTACCCTTAACTTAGCTTAGGACATCTGCCAAGAAAGTTTTACCAGTGTGGGACTGATGCCCATACTATATAACTTCTTGGAACCTCAAGTAAGAGTTGGGTGACAAGTGGACACCGAGGTGGATGAGCAGATCTGCAAAGGGCTCAGCAAGCAACTCACCCCAGAGATTCTAGCCCTCCATTAACACTGTATACACCCCAGAGAATGGTACATATGTATATGGTTGATGTGGAGCAAGTTGTTATAAAACTAAAAATGCAGTAGGGCACTAGGCCATGAAGGAGTTTGAGTGACAGACAGAGCATTGTTTCTTGTCTCCTGTAGGCAATAGAAAGTTACTGGAATTTATTGAGCAAAGGATAAGACTTTGGTTTAAGGAAAATCACTTTAATGCTTGAATGAAAAATGAATTGGAGTGGGTAGAGACTTGAGGCAGGCACAGTCACCAACAGGCTTTTGCAGTAAACAAGATGTGAGGTGATAAGGGTCTGCATTAGAGCTGAAACAGTCAAAAGAGAGAAGGGGGTATATAGAAACCTCTGTATTTCATAGCCAGCCTTTGAGTCAGGAAGACTTAAGATAAAGTCTATCTCCAACACATTCTGCTTCTGTTAGCCTAAGTAGGGAAAAAATGGATTCAAAACTTGCCTCTGTTTCAGTATTTTTTCTGTCACCCCACGCAAGCCACTTAACTCTAAGTACCCAATAGATCTAATACCTTAAATTTCCACTGATTGCCATTAATGAAGGGAATTTCCTCACTGAGACTTCCACATAACAATGATATTATAAGTTTGTGTAAAAAAATCACCACCATTTAATTTTATTTATTTATCATATCATTTTAATGTATCTCATTTGTTCACACTAGAAACAGGAAAGGGAAAATCATCTTCTAGTCCTTTAATTAACCTCTTCCCTTAGGTATATTAGCTGAAGTTTTCAGTTAGATCAATGACCAAGTCAGGTGACCTTAAAATTAAAATCTAACCTTATTTTGCCCCAAAGGCAAGAGTATGAATATTCCCTAGGGGAACAGCAATCTTTGCCAAGTGGAAACTGTTAGCAGTATATTTTAAAACTGCTTTTCCCATACAGTGTTTCTTAGCATGGCCAAGCCAATGCAGAAAAAGTTTGGCATGTGTGCCAGTAGAAGTCTGTCAAAAACGGTTTACTGACTGCACATTCGTTACCATCCTGCTTCCACCCAGGTTTAATAATCAGGAAAAGAAAAGGTAACTGTTTAATATTTGAACACATATTTAATATTTAAACACTCTGTTCCTTCCAGTTGTTAAACCAATATTAAAGTAGGATGGAAACTTGCTACTGGCTACTGTCCATCTTACAAATGTCTTTTGAAGATAAATATAGTTATGGTATGTGTTGCCAATCTCATCAAGGAAAAAAAAATACTAACAATAATTGTTTTTGGTATATGGAGAGCAATGTAGAATGCCCCCTCCCCCCTTTACCTCAATCACCAACTGCAGATGAGGAGTGAATTGTTTGGCTCCAGTCTATTGTACAATGATTGATGTTTCAAAACTTCCCCTAGGGTTTCCTTTTGCATATGGATTTGGACTGACAAGAACTCCCCTTCCTTTTGAAGGAGGGAAAGAGAAGTGGAAACACATCCTCCTACCTCTGTAATTTGGATTGTAGTCATTTCTAATTCTAAAGCTTTTCAGAGAGGGTGCTTATATACCTAAGTGATACAGAAGATTCTCCCCTCCTGCCATGAGAGGCATGGGAATGGAAGGGGGGTTCATATCCCAGAGCAGCTATTCAGATAGAATTGGATGAAACTTTAATATTTTATTTTTCCCAATTAAAAGAGAAAACAATTTTCAATATTCGTTTTAAAAACTGAGTTCTCAAAATCTCTCTCTTCCTCCCCACGCCCTCATTGATAAGGCAAACAATTGGCATAGGCTATACATGCATAATCATGCAAAACACAATTCCATATTAGTCATGTGGTAAAAGAAAACAAAGACCCAAATAAAAACCCAAGAAAAATAAAGTAAACAATGTATTCTTCAATCTGTATTTAGATTGCATCAGTTCTCTCTCTGGGGATGGGGAGTATTTTTCATGAAAAGTCCTTCAGAGTTGTCTTGGATCACTGTATTGCTTTGAATAGCTAAGTCATCCACAATTGATCATCTTACAATTTTGCTGTTACTGTGCACAGTGTTCTATTCACTTTGCTTTGCATCAGTTCAGGTCTCTACAGATTTTTCTGACAGCACTGAACTCTTCTTATATCACAATAATATTCCATCACAATCATATACCACAAATTGTTCAGCCACATTCCATTTAATGGACATCCCCTCAACTTCCAATTCTTTGCCACTAGAAAAGGGATATTATAAATATTTGCTCATAGTTCCAAATTATTCTATATAATAGTTGAATCAGTTCACAACACCACCAATAGTACATTAGTGCCTCAATTTTCCCCAATTCCCAAAAACATTTATCATTTTCCTTTTCTGTCCTATCACTCAATCTAATAGGTGTGAGTTAGTACCTCCATATTGTTTTAATTTGCATTTCTCTAATCAGTAGTAATTTAGAGTATTTTTTTAATTTGGCTATAGATATATTTGATTACTTCATTTAAAAAACGGTTCATATTTTTTGATCAACTGTCAATTGGGTAATGGCTCTTATTTTTTTTTTTTTTATAAATTTGATTCATTTCTCTATATATTTGAGAGATGAGGGCTTTATCAGAGAAACTTGCTTCAAAACTTTTTTTTTCACACTTATGATTGCTAACTGTATTTTCCTCCCTTCTACCCCCTCAATTCTCTCTCTCCATTCACTATGTCCTTCCTCAAAGTTGTTTCATTTCTGACTATTGTCTCCTCTAATCCCCCCTCCTTTCTTTGAGAACCCCACCTCTCCCTTCCTATTATCCCCTTTTACTTCCAAATTTCCTTTAGAGTAAGATAGTTTTTTATACCCAATTGAGTGTGTATATTATTCCCTCTTTGAGTCAATTCTTAGGAGAATAAGATTAAAGCATTCCCCACCACCTCCCCCATCTTCCCCTCCACTGTAATAGCCTTTCTTCTCTCTTTTATGTGAGAAAACTTACCCGTTCTCCCTCTCCCTTTAGCTTTCTCCTGGTTTATTTCTTTTTCTCACACCTTAATTTCATTTTCAAAGAAATCATCCCATCATATTCAACTCACACCTGTGCTCTTGTCTATATGTTCTCCTTCTACCTGCTGTAATAATGAGGAAGTTCTTGTAAGTTACAAGTATCATCTTCCCATGTAAAAATGTAAACAGTTTACCCTTATTCAATCCTTTATGATTCCCCTTTCCTGTTTACCTTGCTATGGTTCTCTTGAGTGTTGTATTTGAAAGTCAAATTTTCAGCCCTGGTCTTTTCATCAGGAATGCTTGAACATTTTTCCCCAGAAGGATTATACTCAGTTTTGCTGGATAGGCAATTCTGGATTGTAATCCTTACTCCTTTATCTTATGGAATATCATATTCCAAGCCCTCCATAATATCATATACTAAGTTCTATGATCCTTTAAGGTAGAAGCTATTTAATCTTGTGTTTTCTTGACTGTGCCTCCACACTACTTGACTTGTTTCTTTCTGGCTTGTTGAAATATTTTCTACTTAACTTGGGAGTTCTGGAATTTGGCTATAATATTCCTGGTACTTTTCATTTTGGTATCTCTTTCAGGAGGTAATTGCTAGATTCCTTCAATTTCTATTTTACCCTATGGGTTCTACAAGATCTGGGTAGTTTTCCTTAAGAATTTCTTGAAAGATGATGCCTAGGCTCTTTTTTTAATCATGGCTTTCTTAAATATAATTTTAAAATATTCACTCCTAGATCTGTTTTCCAGGTCAGTTGTTTTTCTAACAAAAGTATTGCTATCATTATGAGATTGATATATTAAATATTATGTTATATATATGTATGTATATTAAATATTTTAAAATATTAAAATATTTAATATTTAAAACAGATATTTTTGTTTATTATTTTCACATTGTCTTCAATTTTTTCATTCATTTGGTTTTATTTTATTATTTCATGATGTCTTATAGAGTTATTAGCTTACACTTAATAAATTCCAATTATTAAGGAATTTTCTTCGGTGAGATTTTGGAACTCATTTTCTATATGGCCAATTCCACAATCTAAGGAATTCTTTTCTTCAATAAACTTTTGTGACTCCTTTTCCATTTGAACATTTTTTAAAGGAGTATTTTCAGTGAAATTTTGTATAGTTTTTTTCCCCATTAAGTCAGTTCTTCTTTTTGAGGAATTCTTCTTTGCATTGAATTGTTGTACCACTTTTACCAATTGTCCTAGTCTCTTTTTTAAGGTGTTATTTTTTTTGGTTTATTTTTGTGCCTCCTTTACCAAGCTGTTCACTAGTTTTTCATGATTTTCTTGCATCACTCTCATTTCTCTCCCCAATTTTTCTTCTACCTCTCTTGATTTTTAAAATTCTTTTTGAGCTCTTCCATAGCCTGAGACCAATTCATATTTTCTTGGAGGATTTGGATGAAGGAATTTCAACTTTGTTGTCTTCTGAGTGTTTTGATCTTTCTTGTCACCACAGTAACTTTCTATGCTCAGAGCTTTTTTTCCCCTCTTGTTTGATCATTTTTCCAGAATATTTCTTGAATTTTAACTCCTTGCTGAAGTGGGGTTCTACTTCCAGGGTTGAGGGTGTACTGTCAAGCTTCAGGGTTTTTGTGCAATTGTTTGCAGAAATACTTCTAGGGACCTGAAAATTCAGTTCTTGTAAGGTGGTATAATCAAAGGAGAGGTGTGTTTATTCCTCTTCTTATATGTGCTCTGGTCTACAATGGACCACAAGCACTTTTCTGAAACTATGATCAGGCCCCCTCCTCCAACACAGGTGCAAACTCTGAAGTAGTGCTCCTTCTTGCCCTGGGACTTCTACTCAGGGCTGCAACCTTGATCAGAGTCTGGGCAAAGCGACAGAGTTCTGCCCCCAGTGCCAGAAAAGAGATCCTTATAATATCCTCCTTACCTGCTGTTCAACTTCCCTCTTTGACTTGCTTCATATATAGAGGTCTATTCACTGAATGGGTGTGTCCTCACTCAAGTGAAAACCAGAAAAGACCTTGCTTAAAACCTTACAACCTGTGAGTATTCAGTCACCTGAATGGGGACCCAGTTGGCCAGTTCCAGTTGGTCAACTCCACTAATCTTCTCCTCTCTTTTCCTCTCCTCTCCAATCCTGCCCACTCCTCTCCTCTCCTTTCTTCTCTTCTCCCTTTACCTCAGGGTATTCTGCATAAAGGAAGTTAAATTTTGATGTCCAAAAGCTACTTAGTTAACTTAGGGTTTACTGGCTAGATTTCTTTCTCAAAGACCAAGCCATAAACCCAATTTGCTCTGGATATCATGGCTTGGACAACAATATGTCCCTTCCCAAGTATCACTTAACAGTTGTTTTTTGGGCCTTCCTGGCTCACAGTGAATCTAAATAATAACTGTTATTCTTTTGACCAACAACTCTGAGGGTCTTCCCTTCTAGTTCGTTATAGTTATGGGATTTAAAGATCTTTCATGCCCTTTGAATTTGCTGACTTAACAGGAAAGGGTGGGGCAAGAGGAAGTAGAAGCCAAGCTAGAGTGCCTGTGGTGACTGGAAGCCTGGTGACAGTGGTGCCAAAAGCAGCAGCAGCAGTGGCAGCAGCAGGGGTGGTGGAGGCATAAACTCCTGTTTTTGAGCCAGCCAGAATTTCTGCTAAGGACTCCTGCTTAGGACTGCCAGGGACAGGAACTGCAGGGGGCTGGAGCTTCTGGGAGCAAGCTGCATGGATGCTGAGCAGTTGTCATGAGTGGGGAGAGGAGGATCTTTGCTTGAGGAAGTCTGTTCTGTTTTGAAGCCTGGAGAATGTGGGTGTTTACTACATTAACTAGGTGTTCCAACTTCATAACTACTGTGATGGCTTTGATTTTCTGGTTTTTGGACTCATTTTTCTGGTATTTGAATAAATGTTCTAGCTTTATTCCCCATATAGAGAGCCTGGTATATTTTGTGATTAATAACCATATTAGCATATTTATAGTTACTGTAGGCATTGTAAATATTGCATTATTGATACATAGTTTTATTTTTTTTAATTAATGGGGCCATCCCTTGACACACCTCTTAAAGAAACCTATTCACCAGGTGAATTGCCTCACTCAAATTGAGAACCTGAAAAGACCTTAGCTTAAAAAGGCCAAAGTCTCATCCTAGGCTATATTTAGTCATCCTGATCCATATGTGGCCACTGGACCCAGATGGTTCAGAAGGAGAAAATGAGCCTGGTGACCTTGCACAGCCCTCCTTCACTCAAAGTCAATTGAAAGTCACATCATCATCTGATGTCATGGTCCTCTTCAGAATGAAAGCAAAAAACACAACCACTGTTCCAGAAGGATCTGCTGATTCATTCACTCTCAAGGCTTACTCTGGGTTTGCTGGAGCCTGCTCTGCACTGGTAAAGCCTGTACTAGACTGTGTTCTACTCTCTCCCCTGTGCTACAGACATTTCCTCCCAGACTTTTGAGTTTTCTGGGGCTCAAAAATTATTTTTCCCCATGATTTTGTGAGTTCTGCCACTCCAGGATTTGTTTTAGGACATTATTTAAAGGCCTTTGGAGGGTTTGGGGGAGAGCTCAGATGAGAACCTGCATTCTCTCTACCATCTTGGCTCTTCCCCTCTTGCTGAATCTTTAGTTACTCTCTCATGACATTACAAAATAACAGCAACAATGGCTATCACAATCAAAACAATCTTAGGAATTTTGCTCATGAGATCACCAGATAGCATGTCTGGAATTTTACCCTACCATTTCTGACCCAGGAAACATGATATAATTAAAGACATTATATACTTCTTCAACTTTTCTCACCAAGAGTGTCCAAGTGTCCTTATACTTGGCTCTTAAATACACACACACACACACACACACACACACACACACACACACACACCAGAGCTAAAATTATTCAAATGTGGGAAAAAATCTCATACAATCTTATATTTCATGAGCAAAATTCATAGTATTATTGCTTGAAGGATATTAAAAGTCTTCTAGCTCAAGTTCCTCATTTTACGATGAAGAAAGTAAGACCCAAGATGATAATTGACTTGCCTCAGGACACAGAACTAGTTAAGTTAAGTTAAGTGGCAGATTTGGAATTCAAAGCCAGAAAGTCCCTGAATACCAAGACAGTACTCCTTCTGCTGTGGTAATGTCCCTCTTTAAAAAATTATTTTCAATACTGAAATTGAAAATACTGAAATTGAGAAAGGAATATGAGAGAGAGGAAAACAGAGATATATTACTGAACCATGTACTCTAAGAAAGGCACATGTCAAAAAAGAGTGAAGTGTCTGCCAGCTATTGCAAGCAAATGTGAATGTTGGAGTCACTAAAATTGACTTGAATTTATTTTACTATAAAATATTTTCACTAAACTTTAGGCCACTAGTGCAGTCCTCCAACTAATTAGGCTTTTCAAAGTGAAAAAAAAAGTTTCAGGGAGAGTAGTTTAGATTAATTGTATCTGTGAAATTAATTTTGGTTTCAATGAGTTTTCACTTATGAAAGGAGAACAATGCTTCAAAATCTTGAGCAATAGATATCAAATTAAAAAGATGGAAACTCTACCAATGCTAATCAACTTTAACAACATTCTGCTTCTAAATATCCATAATAAAAGGGAAATTAAAAAGGCAATTTCCCACCTACAAGCAAAAATTTCTGACCAGTTACAATTTCCATGGTGCCATGCTAATCATTATCTCCTTTCAGCTATTTTTAGGTAAAACTATGCTCAAATTTAAAAATGCTGCGGGAAAGTTCATGATGCATCTTGTAGTGTTTGAGAAGCAGCGCTATTAGAAATTAATTTCTTTTTCTTCCTTCCATCCTTCCTTCCTCCTCCTCTTCCTACTCCTTTTCTTCCTCCTCCTCCTCTTCCTTCTTCTTCTTCTCTTCTCAACATACACACCATTTGTTAACTATTATGTCTTGCTTGCAAGAACTAACAAGCCTTTGGTAAATGGATGGATAGTGGGAAGGAGAGAGAGAGAGAGAGAGAGAGAGAGAGAGAGAGAGAGAGAGAGAGAGAGAGAGAGAGAGAGAGAGAGAGAGAGAGAGAGAGAGATTCCCACTGTAGTAAACCCTTCCCTGACACAGACAGGTAACTTGTTCCTAAGTTACAGTCACAGAAAGTCACTTAGTATACAAGTATATTTAGGGACTTGATCATTATCATGCAGCTATAATGAATCAGAAGCAACAATTGAATGAAGACCTTTCTGCTCCATGACCAGATTTTCCCACAATTTTCTATTGCCTGCAGGAAAAAATGTACCAGAAATTATATGACCAGAAAAAGTCAGAATGGGCAATATAGATAGAATGAAGGATGAGACAGCCAGGTGCTACAATGTTATCCTCCAAATTCTAAGGAACGTGGAGGAGAGCCATTAGTGCTAAAGATGTATCCTCTAGGAGAATTTATGGAAGAGAGAGGAAAGGAGCACCTGTAATAATGTCTACCATGCATAGAAATATATACCTCTCCAAGACTGTGTTCATTTATGAAGTGAATTGCCTAAACCAAAAATCCCACTTTGTTTTGTTTTTTTTTTTCCTCTTAATGTTGATGGAAACAGAGAGGCACCTACATACTATTCCAATATTAAGGTAGTTCTCAGCTTTCTCCTTTGTCAGCAATCTATCCTTACATTCTGCCAACATGCTGATTCTGAGGTTCCAGGGGGTTCAGATTTTTTTTTCTTTTCTTCAGAAGTGAAAATGCCTTCATGCTTTTGCATTACTCTATTGGATCAGAGTGGAATTGCTCAGAAGAAGAATCATCATCTGTTATAGAGGGAGAAGGAAGTAATCTCTTCAGCCTGTATGGTCAATAAAAGGGCATGTGTATTCATGCCAAAAAACTTCACTTTTTCCCACCCCTCTATTTATGACGTGTGCCCTTTCAAATATAAGCATGATCAACACTTTCACTTATCTGTGTTAGTGGAACAGTGGCTTAATGTCAAAGAATATAGTCTAAAAAATAAATTGCTTCCAAATCATTAATAGTAAAAGAGCTTCAAATCAAAATAATTGTAAGGTTTTACTTCATATATGTCAAATTTGATTAGCTTTTTAAAAAAATGGAATAGTCAATGATGGAAGGTTTCAAAAGATAGATACCCTAATACTCTCTTCGTGGTGATGTAAAGTGGTCCAGTCATTCTGGAAATAATTTAAAATTATGATAAAAAGTAACTAAAATGTCAACTTCTTCTAATCCAGAAAGCTAATTATAGGTAAATTAATAAGTTTAAGGACAGAATAAATAGTCCCTTATATACAAAAATTTTGAGAGCAGTACTTTGTGTGTATGCATAGTTGAATATGTGTGTGTGACAGAAAAGAATTTAAACAGAGTAGATTACCCCATATTAGGGAATGGCTAAAGAAAATGTTATATATGAATATAATGAAATATTACTGTATTATAAAAATGATAAAATTAACAACTCAAAGATTCATGGAAGACATGAACTGATGAGAATGAAGTGAGTATACATGAAAACAGAAGAATGTATATGAGCACAACAATGTAAATGGAAAAAAAAACAATGAAATTGAATGCTAAGTAATTATAAAGAACAGGTCTGGACCTGGACAAAATATATAGGTAATATGGTGGCTACATGGTGCAGTGAATAGAGCACCAGCCCTGGAGTCAGGAGGACCTGAGTTCAAATCTGGCCTCAGACACTTGACACACTTACTAGCCATGTGACTCTGGGCAAGTCACTTAATCCCAATTTTCCTCCCCCAAAAAGCAAAAAATAAAATAAAATACATAGGTACCCCTTCTTTCAGAGATAAAGTTGTGGAGGGACACAATGGGTGTGGAATACCACATGCATTATGAGACACAAATGATTTCTTGGTTAGTTTGGATGAACTGATTTTTCTTCCATAGTTATTTTACATTAGTTATAAGAGAAGTATTCCTGAGTATAGATAAAGGGATACATTTATAAGTATCTATGTTATTAAAATAAAAGATAACACTAAAATAATATTTATTACATATTTAAAACTGTTTAATAGTAAAAAAAATAAAAATCACATTTTTTTCTACAAAACTTGCTAAAAAAAATTTATTCATTGTATCTCTGTGCTAGCCACTGTGGTAATCCCTAGAGATCCAAAGACAGATTAGACATTTTTTTTTATTCCCGCTCTCAAAGGGGCTCACAATCTAATAGGAAACAACATACAAACTACTATGTATAAGCAAAATACATACAAGCTAGATCTGAGAAAATCTCAGAGGGAAAGCATTAAGATTAAGGAGGGCTGGGGGCAGCTTGGTGGCACAGTGAGTAGAGCACAGGCCCTGGAGTCAGGAGGAACTAAGTTCAAATCCAGCTTTAGACACTTAAATATTACTAAGCATGTGACCTTGAGCAAGTCACTTAACCCCAATTGCCCTCCAAAGAGCATTTTTTAAATTAAAAAAGAATTTTTTTAAAAGATTAAGGAGGAATTAGAAAGGATTTTCATAGGTGGTGGGACATTTGCTGAAATATAAATGGAAACCTGAGAATTTAGGAGGAAGAAAATGTTCTGGAGATGGGATAAATCAAGTAAAAATGCCCAGAGTTGGGAGATGTTGTATATTGTGGGAAGAAAAGGCAGGTAAGTTGATGGCACTAGATCAGGAATTTTGTGTGTGTCTTTGTGTGTATGTGTGTGCACCTGTGTATATATATATATGTGTATGTGTGCACACATGTGTTTGTGTGTGTGAAGAGGGGAAGGGGTCCAACATAAGACAATTGAAAAGGTTAGAAAGGGATCAAGTTATGAATGGTTTTAAAAATCAAAAAGGAGATTGGCGAGAAAAAAAGAGAGAGAGAGAGAGAGAGAGAGAGAGAGAGAGAGAGAGAGAGAGAGAGAGAGAGAGAGAGAGAAAGAGAGAGAGAGAGAGAGAGAGAGAGAGAGAGAGAGAGAGAGAGAGAGAGAGAGAGAGAGAGAGAGAGAGAAGAGACAAGGAAATTAATCAGACTCTTGCAGTGGTCCGGATGTGAAGTGATGAGTGCATGCACCAGGATTTTGTCAGTGTCAGAGGAGAGAAAGAGCCATGCCAAGGGAAGAAAGCAGAAATGATAGGACTTGGCAACACATTAGTTGTGGAGGCTATAAGTGAGAGGTTGAGGAAAACACTTAGGTTAGAAATTTTAGGCCTGGGAGGATGATGTGACCCTAGACAGCAATAGAGAAATTAGAAAAGAAGTTTTTTTAGGGGGAGGAGGGGGCTATAACTCAGTTTTTGAAACTTTGAATTTATGACTTTTATGGGAAATTTAGTTTGAAACATTGAATGGATTGTTGCAGATGCAAGATGGAGATTAGGATGGAAATTTGGGCAGGACAAATATATCTGAGACTTGTCTACATAGTCAATAGTTGAAACCAATAGTATGGCAACTGAAGAGATAACTGGGAGAAATAGCACAGAGAGAGAAGAGGAGGCCCAGCATAGAGGTTTTTGGGACACTCACAATTAGCCAAAAAGATTAAGGAGTGGTCAGGCAAGTAGAAGGAGAAGCAGGAGAGAGTGGCGTTCAGTCATCATCATGATCATCATTATCATGATAATCATCTAGAGAAAAGAGTGTACCAAGGAGAAGAGAGTATTTGTTAGTATCAAAGGCTACACAGAGGCCAAGAAGGATGGGCACAAGGATGGAGAAAAGAGAGTTTTAGTCGAAGGACAAGGAGAGAATCCATATTGTAGAGATTTAAGAAGAGTGAGAGGAAGGAAGTGGAAGCACTTCTTTTAGAAGGTTTTCTCAGGAAGTATAAACTCAAAAAGAAGTGATATAGGATGATAGCTATCATAAATAAATGAATCCATTTTTATGGGTTTTCCCCTGAGAATGAGGGAAACAGGGGCATGATTACAGGCAGCAGGAAACAGAAATACAAACACACACACACACACACACACACACACACACACATACACACACCCCATACCTGATAACTTGTTCATCCTTACACTACCTTGATCCATGTGGACAGTATGGTTATACCAAACAGATTCTACATTGCAATTTCCTCACCCAGTTCCCTTCCAAATGAAGTATCATATATTGATGAGTGAATCTTAAACTTTACTACTGCCGAACTAATTAGGGCAAGTCCCATGGAACTTTGCTCTTCATAGATTCAGACATATTGCACCAGAGACTCTAACCCCATTGTCTGGTAGGAATCAGACCAAAACCAGACAGTCCCTGTCTAACTAGTGAATATTAAATGTATCCTAGCCATTGAAAAAGTCTCTTCTTCACATCATGGTCAGTGAATTAGTAACAGTAACAGAATGTGCATGTTGTAAACTGGGAAGAGGACACCCCCATTCCTCATCATAATTTCTTTCTGGAAGCAGATACACCCATTTCTTGCATTTAGAGGGTTTATCACACACACACACACACACACACACACACACCTCTATACTTAGGCATTTTTTAAAATTTAGGTTCCCCTCCCCCAGGGGGATGAAAACTTCAAGAAGGCAGATAATATATTCTTTTATTTTCCTTTTTGTGTTTTCAGGGACCAACACATTGCTTAACCTGTAATAGTTGATCAATCAATACTTTATTATGAATTTAATAAAAGAATGAGTGCTCATTTTAAACTTTCCATTTCCAGTTGTACTCTGATAAGAAGAAACCAAAGAGCATGCCAGATCATGGGTATGATACATCTGGTACTAAATACATCTGGTACTAAAACTTAGAACTTTGGGAATCAATAATTTGCATATGACTGAGATGATGATGAAAACAATTTTCAAAGTCCGCAATATTCAACATGTTTATAACATCAAATACAGAAACACAATAATGTAAAATTGTGGAATGGAATGGTTGTTTTGCATGATACCTTAGAAATCATAAGGTGCTACTCTATTGATTTGCATGTGAGGAAACTGAGTCTCAGAGAATTAAGATGAAAAGTCCTTTGAATTCCTTAAACAAAAATACTCAGTTAAAAGTCTACTGCAGTTTTCAAGATGACAGCCATGCTGAAAAGTCAAGGTGATTTACTGCTTTTTCCTGTCCCCAATCAGTTGGGCCCTCATTCCCATTTTACCTACAAATCCTCAGAACTCTCAATCTAGATATCTCTTGCAGTGCTGCACACAACTAACCTTTCCATAAGATTGACTGCCAGACTGTGATATTTGTTGTGTGATAATATGGACTTGGTGCAGTTTAAATTATTTTTCAGAATTGAGATACATGAAATCCTATCTTAAGATAGATTTTAAGGACCAGTATTACCTGCAAAAACTTCTTAGGAAAAAAAAAATAGACCATAATGAATCCAAAGTGGAAGGCACGACAGGGGATCTTTCAAAGCAAGGGCATCTTGAGGGGGCTCACCTATATTTGTCATCATCATTGTGGTTGATTGTTGTTTATTAAGCACCCACTGGGAGAGGGGAAATGATTTGGTAGGAATGCTAAAACATCCAAACCCTAGCAAAATGGTTACAGCTGAGAGTATAATTTTCCTCCCTGGCAGGTTGCCTGCTGATCAGTGTAAACACTCCCCTAGCTCACTCTTCACAATGGCAAATGATAACTCTGAACACGTAATAGGATTAGACTGGAGACTGCTATGGTTGAGGTGTTTAGGCAGTTTAGCTGACTAGTTTATGTCAGAGGTATCTGGAATTTCTAGACTGTGTTTCCTTTCTTATACAATAATGAAAAAATAAGATTACTTTAAGTTCACTTCCATTCAACAAGCAATTTATTAAGCCCCAGAGATAAAACAAACAAACATCCCAGTTGACCAACAAACAAAACCAGTCCCTATCTTCAAGGAGCTTACATTCTTTTTTTTTAAGCAATCTGGGTTAAGTAACTTGCTCAAGGTTACAGGGCCAGTTATTTCTGGGTGTGGTGCTGAGTGTCTGAGCCCAGGATTCGATCTCCAGGTCGTCCCAACACTGGAGCCAGTACTCTTACTCGCTGAGCCACCTGGCCGCCCCTAAGCAATTGGGGTTAAGTAACTTGCTCAAGGTTACAGGGCCAGGTGTTTCTGGGTGGGTGCTAAGCGTCTGAGCCCGGGATTCGATCTCCAGGTCTCTCAACACTGGAGCCGGTGCTCTTACTTGCTGTGCTACCTGGCCGCCCCAAGGAGCTTACATTCTATTGGAGGTTGGAGAGACACTGAGTAAGTACCCAGATTAAGTAGATGAATGACCTTTCATAAAGCCCTAACTGCTAATGCTTTTCCTCTCACTAACATCTATTTAATACTTTCTATGTATTTGTACTTATAGTTTCCTATTTCTGATTTAAACATATATGTTTGTATATATGTATGTACACACATGTATATGCATGCATGTATGTATGAATGTATGTGTCTTGCTCTCTCTTTTAAAATATGAATTATAAAATCTCATGTTAATCTAATTCATGAAGAAGTCAAGCTGCTTTTTAAAATGTTTGATAGACTTATTTTTGAAATATTTAGATTTTTGTAAAAATTTTAATCCCCTCAAACCTCCTTGTCATTGTTTTTGCCTCTGAAACTTTATCAATGGCTTCTTCCATTTGTTTTCCTTTTTATCTTTCTGAGAATTGGAGGTTTGAGACTTTGATATCCTGTTTTGTTCATTGACATACTTTTGTAGGAATTAAATTCTTTTTCATTCACAATTCTAATAGCATATACATATATATATATATATATTATTTCTAACAATGTTTTTATGGCCTCTTCATACATTATCAATTCCCCATTTTTGTAATTTTTAATTTTTGAAATATTATTTTATTATCTCTTTTCTGATCAAATTAGACACATTTTTAGTTTAATCTTCAGAAAATAAGTTCCTTGTTTGAAAATTTGGATTCATAGTAACTTTTGTTTTCAATGATTAAATCAGGATTTTTAATCAAAGCTGTACACCTGAAACTTGTTCTGTTTTAAAGTTTACAACGATACACCATTTACAGAGAATGTAGTAGTAGTAGTAGTAGTAGTAATAGTGGAAGTAGTAGTAGTAGTAGTAAAGCACGTCTATAATATTTTATGATTAGCAAAGTTCTTTGCAAATATCTCCATCCTCACAACAATCCTAGTAATTAAGTGCTATTTTTATTCCTATTTTGTAGATAAAGGAACTGAGTCAGACATAGGTTAAATGAATTGTGCAATGTCACACAGGTAGGAAGTGTCTAAAATAAGATTTGAATTCAAGTTCCTGATTCTAGGTCCAACCCTATATTCACTGCATATATTAATGGCCTGAGCAGACATAGAAGTAGAAAACTGTTTCCATTTTACACACACATGAGTGTGCACATACACACATACATACTATATATGTATGTGCACATGTGTGCCCTTATACATGTACACATACACACATATACACATATTACAGCTAACAGGTAATAGAGAAGTTTAGTACCACTCCTTTTTACCCATCAAGCAAATTTTGTTTGAATAAATTTAGCCTATGGCACTTTGATTTCATTTCTAAGAACCTATTAAAGTACTCTATTCATTCATAAAAGAATATTCCCAGATTTGTAGAATATTATTATGTAGTATGTCACTCTTTCATTTGCTTTTCAATATATTATATTGCCCTACTTATTTTAATCTTGTATTAATAATTGATAGTCCTGCAAAATCTAAACTTGTATTTGTCAATATGTGTACTGCTACCTCTCACCTAGTTTTTTAACATTGGTCTTTGATAGGTGGAAATGTGGAGTTTGGCAACTGCATTTCTAGGTGATTAAAACTTTATTACCTTCTCTGGTTTACAATAATTTTTAAAAATATTATACTGAGGATTCTACTGCTCTACACTTTGATCTCATTTCTCTAACTTCCAATCTTCTTTTTGTGATTTACTGAAATGTTTTGTTTTATTTTTGTCTATTTGTTTGTTTTTTACCTTTGGTTTTCTAATTAACTCTTGACTCCAACTATCTCACTGAGCTCTATTTTCAAAGTCAGTTGTATGTTAAGTATTAATTTCATTTAAAATATTTACCATCATTTAATTACAATATTCTATTTTTAATTTTATTCATGCATTTCACAGCTTCTGAGTCTTCACTTTTACAATTTTTTTTCCTCAGGCATCTTTTTGATAGTGTCAATTGTTTTGTTAAGAATTTCTACAGTCCCTTTTTTACTTCTCTTTTTAAGATTTTTAGGAGCTTAAATTTTCTATCTCTTAGATCAGACTTTTTACTAAGCTTCTAAATGATTCAAGAAGCTCATATGGTTGTTTTCTCTACATTGATAAGCTGGAATACCTTAAATACACATAATTAGATGAATGAAGAAATTAGACTGAATTCCATATGAGGAATAAATAATTTAGTCAAAGGTTACAAAATCATAAATTTATAGATGGAAGTATCTTAGAGATCAACTAATTCAATATTTTACAGTTATAGAAACTGTTTAATAAAGTTTCAGCAATTTGTCTTCAGTCCCCCTAGCTATTGTGTCATAGGAAGAATATGAACCTGGTTTATCTTGAGACAAAGACAAATACTCTTTCCTTTATTGTTCACCTGGAGGGAAGAAAAGGCTGGGAGAAACTGGAAAACTGATAATTGTCTTCAAGAATACTACTGACTATATCCCCAGAGGGGAATACTACAACCAATGGGTAAAAAGTATGAAGGTAATATTTAGGCTTCATTTAAAGATTGTGAGGGAGTGAGAAAGTTATGGAAACTTTCTGATAGTTAGATTCAGTAATAAATAGAAGTAGATGCCTAGCGGGATAGTGGATCTCACACATTAGAGGTCTGTAAGGAAAGGCTAGATCATTTCATGCTGGGTGTGTTGTAAAGTGAAGTCTTTGGAAGATATGAACTCTATTGAATGAACAGTGATAATATCAATGCACTGTAAATGTGTGAATTTTAACCCATTTGTGAGGACGTAGTTTTCATTATCACAGTCTTATTCCATTTCAGTATTTTCTCTTGGTTTGTTTAACCGACAACATTTGTTACGTTAAGACTGAACTTTTTTGTTTATTCATTTTTTCAATAGCTTCTATTGCTTTTTTCTTCAAGGTTTTACTGGTGATGATTTATTTCCTCTGCCTTCCATTATTATTGTGGTTCTTTTTTTTATTTACTTGGCACATTTCTTACTTTTTTGAGGTGATGTATGGCAATGGAGCTTATACTCAAAATTTCTTTCAACCATATTGCCAGAATTCTCTACTGATCTTTCTACTCAACTACATAAATCCTCCCTTGAATTGTTACTACAAGGACTATAAAGACTTCAGAGACTGGAGTTTCCTACAGTCAACAAAAGTGGTTTTGAGGGTTGGTACTAGAGGAAATTATGTGGAGAAAATGATGTTTTTCTCTATAAAAATAGGGAAGAATTTTGAAATAAAATGATAATAGTTGAGTAAAAATTGTCATAAAAACTTTGATTTATGCATTTGAAGGGTTATGCTAACTTCCAATACTGATGTGTAAGGACTGTATTCTCTGTGTTTCAAATTTATAAATGTATTTAAGGCAATCTTAGGGGTCTATTTGGCATGAATTGATGAATGGAATATGTTATCCATTTATACATTTAGGGCTACTTAATGTTCAAAGATCAGGTTTATGATAATGATGTGAAATGAACATGATTTATCACATACCCAATATTTTGACATAATCCTCTTTGACCATGCTCAGCCATGCCTTTCATCAGTCTTGATGATGTTCTACTTATTCTACTGGACTTCGTTGGGTTAACCTTGAATACTACTCCACTGGTCAGCATCGATTGTTGCAAAAAAAAAAATGATCCTTCTAACATCCCCAAGATGATGAATAGCACTTCATCATAGATGCAAATAGATATACTCTTTACACACAGATATTCTATTTTCTATTTTTCAAAAACTGTTTGTGTGTGTATGTGTGTGTGTTCATGTACACCCAGAAGGTTGAAATGAGAAGCATCTGTATCTTCCTGGGTGTTTTATATAATTATAGTTATCCTATGCCACTGATTCAATAATAATTAAAATGACTTCTTAAATGTTCTACTATTTTTAGAACAGTGACAAAAACAAATAGAAGCAGATCCCTGCCTTAATATATTGACTTAGAAAAAAAACAGATTCCCATTATTTATGTTGTATTTTATAAAAATTAATTTTGGTAACATTTCCCCAATTAGATTTTAATCTCATCTGACCACACTCAGGAGTTTGGATGTTTTTTTTTTTTAAGAATACACACACACACACAGAGTTGTGTATATAATGCACATACAGCTGTATATGCATGTGTATATATACATATGAATACACACATATTTATATATATATGTATGTACATGCATATATACACATGTATACAAACTTATACAAACATACATGCTTCTGTGGTTAGAGCAATACCTTCATACCTACCCCTATATGTTTGGTTCTTATTTGTAAAAAGTATTAAGGCAATCTTCTTGATTTGGAAGGCTTGGGGTCCTAAAGGTTCAAATTGATGACATAACTTCCTGGTCACTTGATGTAAAAGAACCACACCTAACACAAAATGTACCCTGATATGCCCTGGCAAAATAAAATGAGTAATTCAGATAATGGAGATTTTCTTACCCAACTCAGTTTAAGGGTATCCTCAATGCATATCCATGTTGAATAGTCTCCTTCCATGGCTTAGCAAAGCTCTTTTTGTTAACTTTTGTTTGAATGACCTATGCAAATCTCATTTCACTTCAATATGAAACATATATTACTAGGAGACTGGCATGAGTCAGACTAAGTTCAAAACTCTATAGGAAAAGACAGTAATATTTTAAGTGCTTAAAATTTTAAAAGGGGGGAAATACCTTTGCTTTCTGATTTTTGCCTAAATTTTTAATTTCCTTGTAAATCATAGTTTTATTTTGTTTTGGTTCAAACTATAGATATCCTAACCAAAGATGGGACTTACTTCACTTCTTTAGGGCATGTGTTTGGTTGTCCTTCCAGCAATGTGGATGAATTTGCACTGACAACTATGTTGATTTTTTTTGCAAGGTATCTACATATATTCTCTTCTCTGTCCAATGCATGAATCATAACTCAGAGATTCCCTTTATTTCATGTATGTTTTGATATACTCCCTTGGAATTAGGCAAGCTGCATCTACTCCTCAGGGTTCTATGATATACTGAAGGAGTTTCATGCATGCCTGTGCATATGTATGTGCTTCTTTAATGACATTAACTTCAGTTGCCATTGGCTGTTTTCTGTTTTCTAAGGAGACAGTTACCATTACTTAAGTTCCATTTAACCAATTACGATTAATTAGATTTTAAAAGGACTTTTGCCCCCCCCCAAAAAAACCCCATAGAAATAATAAATAAACAAATATCAATCCTGGTACATTGAAAACATACTCTCCCCTATACTACTTTTGTGTCTGAGGAGACAAGGCAGAAAATTTAGCTCAGTTCCTAAAGAGTATTGGTCCCACAAAGTTCATGTGCCCATGTGGCATGACTAGCTGATGTGTCCTTAAGTAAGCTACTCCTAGGCTGGGGCCAGAAGGGCATTCTAGAAAGAGATTCTTTGCTCTATGGCAGCATTGATGCTAAAGTCTTCTTCAATGCCCAGCCTGGACTTTAATTTTTGTATTCCTGTCCCTTGCTCTCTAGACTTTTGAAAACTTGCAAAGTTGTAATAATATTTAATTTACCTAGAATTGAAAAAAAAACAAGAGCTGAGTCAAGGGACCAGTGCTCAAAGACACATGGCCTTGATAGAAAGAATTCCTTGCAGCCTCTCCTCTTACAACATCGAATCTCACAATATGACATGACCAAATGAGTGGAACTACAGAATAGCTGAGAGGTCTGTGACAAAAGACGGGGTGGAAAGAGGAGAAGGCCTTATAAGTTTGTTTGCAGCCTTTCAAAGATCCATCCATGCAGTACATGGTTTGCTAACCAGGACCAGTTATAGCATGACCATTCATGCTCCATAATCGCACAAAGACAATTATTTCCTCACAGATCTTATCTTCTTTCCTGGAAGAAGGCTTACAGCATCCCTTCATGGACAGATGCAACTCAAGGTAATCGACTCATATGGCAGATCCCTGATACACTTATTCATATACAAGGCCCATCAAATAAAGTTAAACGTCATTGCCTGGAATTCAAGGTCCTTCACAATTTAGCACAAATTTTCAGTAGGGTCCAAATCCTATCATTTCTCTTCACATTTCCTATGCTTAAGGCAGATCACCATGTACAAGGTCAGATACACAAAATGACAATATTTCATAACTCGGAGAAACTCAAAAGTCTCCCTATACCTGAATAAGCATCTACTGTACCCAACTAGTTGTACTCCATTCTTTTCTTATAGACTTCCATGACAGAGAAAGCTAAAAGCTCACAAGGCACATTTTATTTTTATTCAGCTAAAATTGTTAAGAAGTGCTTCTTTTTCCTTGTTCCTGAATTAAAATATGATTCTTATTATACTCATTGGTCCTTGTTCTGTCATTAGGAACAAAACAGAATAAACCTATTTTCTTTCCCACATGGTTGTATTTTAACTATTTAGAGGATGCTATTATGTCCCACTTTTCAACTAATATTTTTAACCTATCCTATCTATGCCTTTAAAATAAAGGAAGCATTCAGGAAGTATGGTATTCAAATGGATTACTTGACTATGCCTGAAACCAAAATCACTCTGGCCTTCCCTCACTGGCCAATAATAGGTCCCAACCCAAACCTGGATTCCTCATCATCTGGGTTTTGTTGGCTCAGAATGAGTGTAAACAGCACTTGTTTCTATTCTGGCCAGAAATCTTGAAGGTATTCTATTCTCAGATTTATTTTTTTTGGAGTAGAGGAAAGATGCCATCTTTTGTCTCATTTCTTACCTTAATTACTCAATGGGTATTGCTTGAGACAAACTAAGATATGGAAAAGATATTAGCTTAAAAAGACCAAGGTCTCCTACTCCATCCAGGGCAATCTCCAATCATGTCTTGCCACTGGATCCAGATGACTCTGTAGGAAAGAATGAGGCTGGTGATTTTGTACAGACTTGCCTCACTTAAAACCAATTCACTTGCAAGTCAAGACATCACCTTCCTGATGTCATTGGCATTCCTCTTTGAGAATGAACAAAAAACAGCAATATGCAGGAAGGAAGGAAGGAAGGAAGGAAGGAAGGAAGGAAGGAAGGAAGG
>NW_027185761.1:35014345-35074885 GCF_028583685.1 Petaurus breviceps papuanus | reverse complement strand
AAGGAAGGAAGGAAGGAAGGAAGGAAGGAAGGAAGGAAGGAAGGAAGAAAGGAAGGAAGAAAGGAAGAAAGGAAGGACTTATACTCAGTTTATTTGTGTTTGTTGGAAGATTCCAACAGTTGGTTCATTTCCTGATGCCAGTAATTTCTTCTATTATATTACCTTACCTGAGCAATGGGGACAATAATTATAAGAGAGCTTCAGGCATCTAAATGTGCTGAAGAAAAACTGTATTCAACATATCTTGTAAGAAATTAGCTTTTAGGGGGCAGCTAGGTGGCACAGTGAATAGAGCACTGGTCTGGAGTCAGGAGGAGCTGAGTTCAAATCTAGCCTTAGACACTTAACACAAAACTAGCCATGTGACCTTGGGCAAGTCACTTAACCCCAACTGCCCTATCTTTCCCCCTCCAAAAAGCAACAAAAAAAAGGAAGGAAGAAATTTTTTAGACACGATTATGTATTTTATGGGCTTATTATTTATAGTTTCTAGGACATGCAAAGAAGTCATCTCTTTAGAGGTTTTTAGGGGAGAATTATGGTTTTTTTTTAGTAGCTTTCCATTCTTCAAGAAATTTTAGTGAGTAGTAAAATGAAAACAAAATCAACCTTGAGCATTTAACCCTGGGCTAACCAGAGGTTTAGTCTAGTTTCAATCTTTCATGTCCCAATATTCCAGATAATGTGACTTTAACCACAGAGACTTTTGAGGGACAATGCAATAGAGTAAAAATAAGTAGTACCAAAATACAAATTCAAGTTCCATCTGTGCTGTAGCATTTCTATTGAGTAAGGTACAAGTTGCAAATATCATACAAAAGTATATTGACAGTAAAACCATTTTAAATGAGTTAAGTGATAACTTCACAGGAAAAGGGAGATTCACTTAATTAAACCATTGCTCTGGGGAAGCTAGTG
This sequence comes from Petaurus breviceps papuanus, assembly GCF_028583685.1. NCBI lineage: Eukaryota > Metazoa > Chordata > Mammalia > Diprotodontia > Petauridae > Petaurus > Petaurus breviceps. Next base: position 35,073,967 of record NW_027185761.1, on the reverse strand, counting down.
GAGAGATTGCCAATATAAACAATTACATGGTAAGTGGAATGTGCACTGTGCTATTTTGTGTAGATTTTGCTAACTTTTTATTTGGAGTAATTGCCAATGATTATCTTAAAACACAGCAATACAATATGCAATTCACAGGGAAACATCAATATTTCAAGGGAAATTGACTTTTATTAAATACCTGCTATGTGCAAATTACCATATTCAGAAGTGAGGATGTAGCAATAAAGGAAAGCTTTCCCTGCCTTCAAAGAGCTTACATTATGCTGGAATATAATTTATCTAGTTATATTTCTAGGCAAAAAGAAAAAAAAGAATATTTAAGAAGAATCATAGAACCAGTCAGGCTTTTAGTCAATAAACACTTAAGTCCCATTATATAGCAGTAGGTGTGCCAAATATAGGTAGTTATGTATACCAAGAAGGATGGAAAGATTATGTGAATTGAAGCAATGGTAAGTGAGCAGAAAAAGAAAAACAATACATAGAATAATGCCAGTTATGCAAATGGGAAGAACTGAATATTGTGAAAATATAAAGAACAAGTTTGTCCCCAAGGAAGAGATATGAGACAGTACTTTCCCTTGACCCTTTGTGCAAAAGCAGGGACAATTAAGTATAGAATAGTACACAAAATATAACTTTTTTTAAAGCAATTGGAGTTAAGTTACTTGCCCAAGGTTACACTGTTAGTTTTGTGTGTGTGTGTGTGTGTGTGTGTGTGTGTGTGTGCGTGCATTAAGTATCTGAGGTCAGACTCAATCACGGGTCCTCCCGACTCTGGGGCCGGTGCTCTTACTTATTGCACCATCTAGCTGCCTCAGCTATCACTTTTTTAAAGTGTTGATTAATTTTGCTAAAACATCGTTTTTACTTTGTGTTTGCTTCTTAAATTTTTTGTGTTATGAAAGATGGCTCTCTGGGAGGGAGAGAATTGAGGAAGAAATATTTGGAACTATAAATTACATACAAATAAAAGACATTTACATTTTTTTCTAAAAATAAAACTAAACTTCCTCTTGGTTGTTTGCAAAACACTTCACACATAGAACACACAGACCCAGACCCGCCCCCCACACACACACACATCCCTCTAAGTCATTATCCCCTTCAAGTTTTCTGAGTTTTTCAACATGTGTAAAATCATTATGTAAGAATTAATTAGAATTAAAAGAATATTTTAATGAAAGTCATCTCATTACACCTCTATTTAGAAATAAACTTTGAAAACAGACTGTCATTAACTACAAGTGATATCAAACTAGTCTCAGATCTGTACAGAAAAGAAAGCTTGAAATTAGACTGTTACCAAAAATATTTGTGATTTTATCAAACTTGAAATTGATCCGAGTGAAATGTAGCAATGATGATGATTTATCTGTCCTTAGTATAAGCTCATTAAGGAGCAGACAAGTCTCACTTTTGCATTTGTATATTTTGTGAAAAGCATACATGCATGAACTAATGGTTAGAGAACCAGTCTCAGAACCTGGAACACCAGGGTTCAAATCTTACCTCTGATACTGGTAGTGTGATCTTGTGTAAATCATTTAAACTTTCCAAGTTCTATGTAGCTCATTAAAATAAATATGCTGCAAAGAAGTCTCTGATCTTTGATAAAAGGGAGTCCTATCCATCAGTGAAATCACAAGTCCCCATATTGTGTATATACTTTATATATATATATATATATGTGTGTGTGTGTGTGTGTGTGTGTGTGTGTGTGTGTGTGTGTCTCCTCTAATAGAATATATTCTCCATGAGAGAGGGAATTTCTCCATTTTAGGCTTTGTCTCCCCAGTCCCTAAGAGTGCCTGACATTTTGTTGGCACTCAATAAATGTTTTTTTGAATGGTAAGAAATATTATAATTCCAGGTTAGTACTGGAAAAACAAAACAATAAGACAGTATTTTGCTCTCCCTCAGGATGTTAAAGAGAATAAAAGTCTCAGGAAGACTTACTCTCATGCCATCTCCAGAACAGTATTTAGAGGTGAGGAGGATACAGATAAACATTCAAATAGAAGTATAAAAATCAAATGACAAAGCCTTTCAGATTTCCTGTTCTTGTGATGTTAACTTTTTGTCCTTCTATATGTTCCTAGTATTTGTAGAAAACACAAGTAATTCAGGTCAGAATAGTTTGTACATTGTTTAGTGATCCAAATTGAAACTGACTAGGAAAAAAATAGTTTCTTAAGGAGCAGTAATTTGCAGGATCACCATAGCAACAAGAAACTAAAAATGTTGTATTGAGGTTAGCTGATCTAGTGTCTACAATGAATAAACATTTCAAAAGGTTAATTCTTCAATTGGTCTATAATCTCATAGAACTAGCTGCTCTTTCCACCATGTTCAATGCAACCACTCTTGGCTACCCTTTCCTATGACATCATTAGCCTTGTCCTGCTGTAAATCAGTCACAAGCAGCCCAACAATTGCGCTTGGGGCTTTCAGTCTTTTTCTTATTATTTCATGGACATCAAAGGAACAATAGAACTCTCCATTGCTTTTCCTACACACCCATTATTCAACAAACCTACTTTTATTCCCCCCACCCCAAGGAATATATTTAAAATAATATGATCTCCTTTAAGCCTCATGTACAGACTAACCAATCCCATCTTTTGTTTATTTCCCATCATTTAGTTGATCACCAAGTGCCAATTTAAATTGTATGAAAATTGTGGAATTTCATTAATGTCAGCCTCATATAATCAGAGTAGTTTAAGGAACTGGGGGTGTTTAGCTCGAAGAAAGCAAAGCTGTCTGAAAATTTAAAGGAATAACATATAGAAGACGAATTAGATTTCTGATTGTCCCCAGATTGCTGAACCTGTATCACTGGGTAAAATTTATAAAGAGGCATGTTTAGACTTGACATCGTAGAGGTGGGGAACCTTCTCAGAATTAGGACTATCAAAAATTGCAATGTATTACATCCAGAGGTAGAAGGATCTCCTTAAACTTCTTAGAGCATATGTTGGAGAATCTACTTGTCAGGGTTTGAGGGTTTATTTTATATATGCATTAAAAAGATGGCCACTGATATCACTTCCAACTTTCAAATTTTGTGATTCTATTAAGAATCAGAATTTTGAAAGTGTTTTTCCCCCCCAGGGATTACTGAACATTCATCAAAGACCATTATCTTTCTACTCCTCTGCTACTATTTAATTCTAAAAGAGCCTGGGACATTTTAGGTAATTAAAAAATAACAAAGAAAATAAAATTTATGAAAGAATCATGAGACCACAAGATCTAAGTTCTGTAATATCTAAAGAAGTCATGTTTTATATATCCATTATAATAAAGAGAGAAAGAGAGTATGTATAGAGAGAGTGCAAAAGATTCGCTAGGATTATACACTTTGGATGAGTAATTACAAATCCATCCCAGACAGACAAGTTGCTGTTCTCAGACAAAGGAAGTCTGAGTTGGTAAGGTGGCAAAGTTTGCAACACTCTGTTTAGCCCTTTATCTCACCAGGTTCCATAGATATAATCTCAATAACTGAAAATTATAATTGGCACCTTTTAATTGAGACATTAATAGTCTAATCACTTTCACTTTAATAGGTATTCTGAGAATATTTTTACTTTGGTGTCCACAGCTCTGAATGAAAAGGGCATTTGGCAAATGTTCATTGAAATGTATTAATACAAGCATCATTAATCCATTCCATAGTTGAGATAAGACTAGGATTCAAGAGGAAATTACTTCAAAACTTGCCTCATATAAGTCACTAAATGCGTGTCCCAGGAAAAATAATCAATCCTCAGTCTCAGTTTCCTTATCTGTAATCCTGAGATAATAATAGTACCTACCTCATGGGATCTCTGTGAGGATCAAATCAGATAAGTTGTGTAAAGTGACTTGCAAATCTTAAAGTGCTATATAACTTCTTATCATCAGCAGCATCATTATCAACCCCATCATCATCATCATCATCAATTTTATTACCATACCAGATGATATACAGTCTTATTGCTTCAAAGATTAATCATTTTATATTAGTCACATTCACTGGAAAGGTATCAGATGTTTTCAATTTTTAAGGCATATTGCACAGTGGAAAGAAAATTCTCTACCTTTTGGAGATGGATGACAGAGTTATTTTGTTTTCTGAGTTTGGCCTCCAAAACTAGTTAGATGTGTTCCTATAACCGAGCCACTGAACAAACTCTGAGCATCTATTTCTTCATCTTTAAAGTGGGAATGATACTTGCCCTTCTTACCTTAAGAGGCTTTTATGGGACAAGCATATTTTTAGCACAAAACATGATTTAAAAATCATCATTTTTGTTGCTGTCCCTAATTTGATTCATATTCTAAATGATTCACATTTTTCACTTTGGGTTGATGAGTGAGTACTGAAAAAGGATGACTGTGGTGGCCAACCCCATGCTTCTTGCTAGAATGAAGTAGTGCCCTCAGCACTCTATCCAAGCTATCCAAACTGGCCTTCACACACAACACTCAATCTCTTGTCTCTGTTCCTTTCCCCTAGCTAACTGGCATGCCTGGTCATCATTTTTTCTTCATTTCCGTATATTAGTGTCCTTAGTTTTCTACAAACAACAATGTGCACATGACACATGAGCCCCTTCCTATTACCCTGGCTACTAGTGATGCCCAGGAATTGCCTTGTATTTATTTTGGGTATAATTCAAATATACTTATCTCATTTTCTTTTCTGTCTCCATGCTACATTTTATACTTTCAAGTTTCTTAATTTTTCAAGGTTAAGAGTTCTTTCTTCTACTTCTTTTTATGTCCCCCATAGTGAACAGTGCAGTCTAGGTGATTAATAAATGCCTGCTGGTGCTCTCCCTCCTGAAATTAAGAGGAAAAACCTCACTCCAAAGCTCTATCAGTCTGTAATCTCCAGAGCAGGTTTTAGAGGCTGGAAGGATTCACATAAACATTGCAATGGTGGGGAATTAAACCAAGTGAAGTGAGCAAGTGTGTCAGGCTTCCTCCTTACTCAGATTTAATGATAATAAACAAGGGGCTGATGACCCTAAGGTTCAGGCCCAAACTGATTTGTAAAGTAGGTGAAGTGTGAAACTTCAGGATCTCAGCATTCCCCTTTCTGGATCCCTTCAGTCTCCATCTTACTCTCTCCCTCCTTACTACCCTGGCTGCCTGGCTTCTCACATCTTTTCACTCCACTCTGACCTCCCCCCTCTTTACTTCTTCTCTCCATCAAACAGTACCTGCCCTACATTCCATTCCCTCAGAGCCCTACAACTCTGATAAATGATTAGAGCCAAGGCATTACTAGATGGCAATAAGCTAATTTGTTACCCCAACCACTTAACATTTATAATATAAGAGAAGCCTTCAGCGCCTTAATCCAAAGGCACTAATTAGTTCTGCATGGCAAGGAGGTCTACTTTAATATGTTCTCCCAAGTCCAACAAAAGAGTCTTTTTCTTTTTAAAAGTTACCTTTTTTTTTTTTAAAAGCAATCGGGGTTAAGCAACTCGCTCAAGGTTACACGGCCAGTTATTTCGGGGTGTGGTTCTGAGTATCTGAGCCTGAATTTGATCCAGGTCATCCCAACACTGGAGCCGGGGCTCTTACTCACTGAGCCACCTGGCCGCCCCTAAGCAATTGGGGTTAAGTAACTTGCTCAAGGTTACATGGCCAGGTGTTTCTGGGTGGGTTCTAAGTGTCTGACCCTGGCATTCTATCTCCAGGTCTTCTCAACACTGGAGCCGGTGCTAAAAGTTACCTTCTAAAGTAAATTTAGAACTATGTGGCAAATATAGTGAACCATCCCATATATAGGTGGCCTGGTCTACCAGGCCCCACTCAGCAGCTTCTCATTTGAATGACTAAATTCAAGAAGTTTCTTGTATCATGTTTGGTTAATAGCCAAGATGATTTTGATATGAACTCAAATTGAACAGCATGTAATCATACGAGATAAAGCTAGAAATTCCTTGGACAGCATTCTATTGACATTAATAGATGCATGCACACATATATCCCATCACCACTTTACAGATGGGGAAACTGAGACCCACATATATAAGTTGCTGTTGGTGTCTCATATCCTAGAATTCCAAAGTCATTGAAGAAAGCATACAAAAAGTTTACTATGAAAAGATTTTTTTAAAAAAACAACAAAGAATTATGAAACTAAAAGGGATCACCATTATTTAGGCCATTGGTTTTATTTTACTAATGAAAACATGGATTCCTGGAAATAGTCAGGGATTTGCCTAATGTCATACACCAAGAAAGCTGGCAGAGTCAAAATTTCAAATTTGTCTCCTAACTCCCTTTTAACTATCTTTTGGATTGTCCTATGCCGTTTCTTAAAAAAGTCAAAAAAGTTAATGCTTAAAATTAGGCTCATGAAAGCTGATTGTTAAATTTGCAGTGTAACAACTGATACCTCAAAAACTGGCAGAAGCTACAAATAGAAACTTGATTTATTGTTTTGTTGATTTGTAGACATGATAGCAGCAGAAAAAGGCTTGATTTGCAGACTAAAATTTAAAATATACATTATCTTTATATATATGTGTGTGTGTGTACATGTATGGTATATATGCATACATAAATGAGTCACACTTTTAAACTGTGTGTAACCATGTTCACATATATGTAGAAATATGTGAGTGTATACATGTATGTATATATGATACGATTATGTGTATATTCCCCCATAAATCAGTCAAACATTTATATTCCTGCTTCAAACATATAAACTGAATACTAAAATACCACAACACTTTTTTCTTCTGTTCTTTTCCCCTCTAACAGCTAGAACCACATGATTTTGTGTTGTGTGATGATAGGTTTGATTTTTTTTTTCTGTTGAGGTCTTGACTATGCCTATATATTAGAAGAGAACTTCCTCAATATGACAGAGTATTCTCAAAATCCATTAATGGAAATAAATGGAAGAAAGGGAAATATGTGGCCATTCAAAGAGAATGTTGGTAGACAATTAACTCAGACTTCTCACTCAGGGCCTTATTTTTTGACATCTATTAGATGTCATTTTATTTTGATTCAGTTCAGTTCAACAAAGATCAAAACAAAGAACAAAAATGTTCCTTCTGAATGAAAAGAACTTCATTTTCTGAGGAAGTATCACAGAAGACTTTGGAAAGGAGAGGGCCTTAAAGTTTGTCAGTGAAGTAGGAAAATAATCCCCCAAAGGAGTTATGTGCACAGGTATTGGAGGGAGAAACATTTCAGACACAAAGTAAAGTATGTAAGTAGATGCAAGAACAAAGAGGCAAAGAGATGCAGGAGGAGATTAAGGAATAATAAGCTGTTTTGACTGAATCGTGGAGTATCCTAAGGGAAATAATGGGAAATAACTTTAAAAAAGGCAGAGTAGAGCTTTATTTGGGAGTTTCTTAAATGCCAGCCTAAGTAATATTTTTCTAAGAAGCTACTAAACATTTATGAATGAGTAAGGGAATTATAATTGTATATTGTGGATAGAAACATACATACATACATACATACATAGAATATGTGTGTATGAATCTGTATGTGTATGTATTTGAAGGAAACTAAAGAGTGACTTTGAGAGGGATTAGTGGAGGTATCTGACATCTTTCTGGTAGCAAAGCATTGTTTACCAGACCAGTTGCGGTGGCAATGGCATGAGCAGATCAAAACAGTAGCAAATTGATCAAGAGGGAACAACCTCTAAAAAAGAAACCACTATAAAACAGAATACTCTTGTCATGCTATAAGTTGAAGTGAAATATAAGAGAGCTAATTATCTAGAAATTTCCCAATAAGGCTTTCATACTAGTCTCTCAAATGATGATCATTCTATAATTATTTTAAAATTATTCCTCTTTACTTTTTAGTAATAAAACTGCCTTCCACAACTTATTCATGTTTCCACTCTGTGTACCTCCTTTTTACTTCCCTTTCTCCACCCTCCCCCACTCCAGGGAAAACATCTTAGTTTAGAGCCAAAAATATAATTGAACTTCAGAAGAATAAGTGACGTTAGAAATGAAAGTCTGGGAGTCTTGTTTTTTTGTCTGTTTGTTTTCTAACCCTCTCTTGACCCATCCCAGAGCGATGAACCCAGGACAAACCAGGAGAGCAGGTATTCAACAGTAAGTTGTGAAGGATGCCAGCCCATGGAGCAGTAGTACCCTATGATGCTTGACTTACTGCAGTGCTTACAGCCTCATGGAATTGATGCTTTGATTGGCATTGCAGAATTAAGACTGAAAGAACCCTAGATTTCCTTGAATTTAACATCACTCAGAGAAACAGATCCCCAGACATCATATTGACTTAGAAAACTACAAACACACACATATGCATATCTATCTGTCTATCTGTCTGTCTATCTATCTATCTATCTATCTATCTATCTATCTATCTATTACATATATTTATTTTTATTTGTTAAACATTTTAATCTGATTCAGGGTGTGCTTGGGAACTCTGTGTGCTGCATCAGGGTGCTAAAAGAGTTTGTCACTTCCTTTGACCAACCTCCTTATTTTATATTTGATGGCACTTAGGTCCAGGGATGGTAAGTTCTTTGTCACATTTGAAGTATGTGACAAAGGCAATATTGATTTGTTTGCCTGTTTGTTGGTTTGAATTTCATCTGGACAGTTTGTCCCATTTCTCCAGTGATGCAAATCTCTGAATTTGTGATTTATAGGTTTGGAGAATTTCCTGAAACACTAAGAGTTTCAGTGAACTGTCCATGGTCATTAAGCTTGGATATGGCAGGGACAAGACTTGAGCCCAGGACTTTCTAGCTCTGAATCTCTATCCACTACAGTAGGTTAGCTCTTGGCTGTATACATCTTTAGTATTTTTTTTTAGCAATGTCTGAATTAAAATGATCTCCTTTGATGGAGATCCAGAGAAGGTTCAAACCTCATTTAAAAAATGAGCAAAATGTCTGACAAAAAATAAGCAAGCAAAATATTTTTGTGTTCATGTTTTCTGAAAGAAGGTGATACTGGTAAAGTGGGGTTGGAGGAGTCAAAAGACAAAGTGCAGTGAAGTCCTGTCCCTGGGCTCTTGTGTATAGAGCTTCTGCCACATTAGGGATTCATGTAGACATTTAATTAAAGGAATGTTTTTTTGGACTTGCTAGGGGGGTGGTCTTGAGGCTTCAGGAGTCCCAAATGCAGAAGCATTTTTTCACCAGTGGGTGAATTAATTGCTCAATAATATAAATAATACACTCACTCAGGAACAATTCTAGTCCTTATTGGCATCATGATAATTCCAGTTGGTAATCATGAGTGTTATTATTACTAGGATTCTAAACAAAGAAGAGAGAAAATATTTACATTTCACTGAATGAGCCACTGAGGGCAGTTAGGTGGCATGGTGAATAGAGCACCAGGCCTAGAGCCAGGAAGACTCATCTTTCTGTGCTCAAAAATGGCCTCAAATACTTATACCTATGTGACATGGGTCAAGTCATGTAACCCTCTTTGCCTAGTTTCTTAACTGTAAAGTGAGCTGGAGAAGGAAATGGCAAATCACTTCAGTATCTTTGCTGAGAAAACTGCAAATGGGATCATGAAGAGTTGGACCTCAGTGGAACAATTAAATGAATAAGTCAATGCATTAGAAACTACCATTGTTCTTTGTTTTGCTCTAAATGTGCAATGTTTCCTGCCTTTTAGTTACTTTAAATAATACAGTAGTAAGTTAGAGGAAAAAAACAGCAGAATGTAGCCAAGATGAGTCAAGGCCTTGAGTACACGTTATATGATGACTACTTACAGAAATATGGGATGTTTCACCTGGAGAAGAGAATATCCAACTGGGAAATGATAGCTTTCTTCAAATATTTGAGGCATTCTCTCTGAAAGACAAAAAATATATACACTCATTGTGGTTGACCCCAGAAGAAAGAACATAAAGAAATGGAGAGAAGTTTTCAGGCCAATTTTAGTTGGATGTCAAGAAAAATGCCTTATAATTAGTGTTTGCACAGTCACTCCAGGTGAAAATTGAGGTATTATGATAAAAAAATATTGTTAAATGGAGTCCGAATTGGAATGAGTTGCCTCTGAAGGCCATAAATTCAAGCAAGTGGTTTAAATGTCCATTTTATATATATATGTGTGTGTGTGTGTGTGTGTGTGTGTGTATGTATATGTATATGCATATGCATATGTATACATATATATGTATATATATTCAAGAACCATTTAGGCAATTTAGCCTCTCAGGTATTATGCAACCCTTAACTTCTTCGGTCAGTGACAGGTATAATGTCCACTTTGCCAAACATTACTTCTCTAGAAAAACAAAATGAAATCATGTATTATTAATCTACCTGAACACAAAGTATAGTGAGAAGACTAGAGACACTATGACTTTTACCGAAGTCCCTTTCTATTATTCTTTTTTATTTTTATTTTTTGCTTTTTGGAGGGCAGTTGGGGTTAAGTAACTTGACCAAGGTCACATGGCTAGATTTTATGTTAAGTGTCTGAGGGCAGATTTGAACTCAGGGACTCCTGACTCCAGGGCCAGTGCTCTATTCACTGCGCCACCTTGCCACTCCCATTTCTATTATTCTTAAGAAGATTGATTATTTTTAATATACACTACTCTTTTATTATTTTTCCTGATATACCTGTCTATACAAACCAAATCCCCCATTTAGCAATGGAATCATCAACAATAACAACAGAATTACATCATTAACAAAACATTAAGTAAAACACTGACAAAATTACTGTTTGACAATATGAAAATTTTTATTCTTTTTGCCTTGAATTTCTACTAATAGCAAGGAAAATAAAAATATTTCAACACCTGTTCTATGTTACCAGGCAAAGTCATTACCATTACTCTGAGTTTAGATCACGGATTTACTTATCTCAGATTGACTTAAATAAACGACTTTACTATTTGATGTCTATTCATTTATATTTTCAATATTTTCCACCATTTCAAAATACATGTTTATGCTCATGATTCTGTAATCTTATCTATCACTAACCTTTCTACTTCATTCTCCAGTTGTCTTGAGACATCTCCCTATGGATAGCTAGTATACATCTTAAATTCAACATATCCCAAACTGAATTTATTATCTTTCCCCCTAAACCTTCTCCTTTTCCTAACTTTCCTATTTCCAGCTAAAATATTACGTCTTCCCAGTCTCTGAGGCAAATGATCAAAAGTTCATCTTCAACTCTTCATGATTTCTCATTTCCTCTCATTCCCTATATCTAATATATTGTCGAGGCATATCCGTTTTTCATCTATAACATGTCTCAAATAGACCTCATCTGACACTATCATTACCCAGTTCAGTTCCTCATCACCTCACATGTTAACTATGGTAATAGCCTTCTGGATTGCCTTTCAGTCTCCAGTGTCTCCCCATGGCAGGACATCCCCGAGTCAGTTACCAACATGATCTTCTGAAAGTACATGCCTGACCTATGATTTCCATACTGAGTAAATTTGAGGGCCTTCCAATCACCTCCAGTATCAAATATAAATACTGTGATTTTCAAAGCTGTCATAACTGCCTTCCCCTTACGTTTCCAGTTTCCCTTATACTTTATACTTCCTTTGACTGCCACATATTCTTCCAACCAGTTCTCTTGGCCACAAACAAGCCATTTCATCTCCAGACTTCAGGCATTTTCACTATAATTTCCCAATGCCTAGAATGCTCTCCCTCCTCATCTTCACCTCACAGATTCCATGACTTCCTTCAAGTCACAGCTAAAACTCTTCTTCATACAGGAACCCTTTTGATTCTGGTCTCTTGCCTTTGTTAACTATCTTCAATGTATCCTCTATATAATGTGTGTATATGTATATAGTTTTGTTTTTTGCATTTTCTTCAGGATTAGATTGTGAGCTCCTTTAGAGCACAGGATGTCTTTTGCTGTCTTTGAATTCCTAGAGAATAGAACATTTCCTGACATATAGTGGACACTTATTGAATGATTATTGACTGACTTTTCACATAAAAATGTACTTAATATAGATTTCTTAAATTAGAATGTTGAATATGCCATGACAGGATAAAACATCTACTTATATAGTCGCTCATATGATAAAACCATGTAAACATTTCTCTTTGGGAATGTTTCATATTTAGGTGATAACTAACTGTATGTGATTTCCAGCTCTTTTTTTTTTATTTTCAAATTCTCCAATGATTGAGGTGATAATCTAGCTATTCATAGTAATAGCTCCCTGAAGTACAGAAAAAAAGTTTATTTTCTTGCTTTGAATAAGTTTATTCTAAATTAAAATTTCATTTGGGAATTGAAAATGCAAGAAAATTAATCTTTTTCTCAGTCTATGAACAAACAGAAAAAATTGAAGGCTCAGTTAGTTTTAAAATACAATATCCTGGAAATGATAACTGGATTAAATTAGTGTTCAAATATCAAGTGGTATATCAAAATTTTCAAACATATATATAAAGCATTCAAAATCATATATGAAATACGAAGGCAACTAAACATATGTATAATTAAAATTAAACACTTTGCTTGTCTAATTTTTAGATTTTTTTTAAGTGCTGGTTACCCTACTAAAATAGTGCCATCAAATTATTTGCTAAATGTCTAACAACTCAAGCAATGAACTTATTGAAGAAGGAATGGGTCACTTCATGACTAAGAGGCTTCAGGTTTTAATGAGAGGAGCAATGTCTCTCAGGAGAACTTCAAAGTAAATTTCATTTCCACGATCTATGTAACATTAGACAAGTCATCTTATTCCTTTGTGCTTAGTTTCTTCGTTGGTAATACAGTGTCTGATTGTTTGATCTTTAAAGTATCTACTGACTTGAAAATGTATAACCTTTATTTGGTTAGATGAAATAACTGAATCACCATCTGGATTTTTGATGTAGATGCAATATTAACATTAAATGTAAAATGAATTGTGGTTTTAATCAGTAAGCATGTGTGTAGCACTAAGTATGAGTAAGGCACTGTAATAGACACTAAAGGTAATACTACTACTATAACAATGACTACCACTACTGCTGCTGCTGCTACTACTACTAACACTACTATTTTCACTACTACTACTACTACGACTACTATACTAGAAATAATTCCTTCTCTCAAGGAGTTTACATATTAATGGATACTGAGTAACTTCAGAAAAAAAACAAAGGTTCCTCTGGTTCTGCATTAATTGTATACATTAAGGTAGTTTTTAACATTCAAAATTTACTTTAAATCAGAAAAAATTAAATAAAAAGCCTTTTTTTACTGGGGATTTTAATTACTTTTGACCAATATTTTCAGCCATTATTTAAACTAAAACTAATTAAAACTATCCTAACAAAAATAACTATGTATCAAATAAAAAACTTTAAGTATAATAAAATCTTTTTTTTTAATTAAAAGCTTACTTGTTTAAACACCAAAACTACTTCATTCCTATTTTGCAAATACTAAAGAAGACTCCTTATTTCACATAATCTAGCCTTCTTCATGTTGAGATTCTTTTCAATTGTAGGGAATGTAAAATAGAACACACATTTTATCCTTCAAGCACAGCTGGTTTTCTAAGTGAGCCTTAACAACCTGACATGTACAATAAGATATTCGACATTTGTTATTTTTTGACTGATAATTACAAGTGAACCTACCCTATAAAGGACATTTAATTTACAAAGCTTCCAGAGACTTGTTTGCCAGAGTTTTAAAATCTAGGGCATAGATTAATTAATACAACTTAATTTTGTAATGACATGTCAAGGAGCTCTAGTCTGATGCAGTAAAATTCAGGGAAATGGAAAATCAGTGCATTCTAAGGGTCCTAGAGAGAGTGTAGATTTGGAGAAAGAAGACCTGAGTTTTAGTACTTGTTTTCTTCTTAATGCTTGTATAACCTTAGGCAAATGATTTAATTGGGGGGGGGGGGGCTTCTGTTTCTTCATCAGCAAAATGAAGGTGTGAAAGATGTGCAGATCAAATTTATAGAATAATCGATAGATCAATAAAACGATGGACTGATCAAGCAACCAATGAATAGATAAATTGATGGATAGGTCAGTAGGTGAACAAATGAATAAAAATACATAATGAACAAAAATAGCCTTAATATTGCACTTTAAGGTTTGCAAAGCTTTTTGCATGTATTGACTTTGTTTGATTGCCAAGGTGCCTTCTGGCTCTAAATTTATGCATTTATGATCCTAGTCTAACCCCTTTGCTATACAAATGAGGAAATTGATGCCTAAAGAGGGGAAATTACTTTCCAAATATCTCACTGAAAGTAACTGGTGGAACCGAGATTTCAACCCACATGATTTAATTCCAAATTTGGTATTCTTCCCAGTAAACAAGAAGTGTTTGGCATTACTGCCTCCAAAAATGGAAAAAAAAAGTTAAAACATTTTACTGCTCCAGAAGTCTTTGCATTTTCTTTATTAGCAAGGCTTTGATAATTACAAACATTAAAAGAGAGTGATTTTAGGGGAAAAAAACAAGAATGAGAGTAAGGTGAAGGGAGAATGAGAAAGAAAATATAGCTAAGAGGCTATTAAGTTATCATAGTCATTAGTATCAATATTGAAATTTACAAATGGATGGGATGTTAGATACCATCCATTGCCATACCCTCATTTTACACATGAATACATTGGATCCTAGAGTAATTAATTGTTACACTTGCCTGAAGCAATAGAGTTTAGTAGAAAATATGCCAGGCTTGAACTAGGAAGGACCTGGGATTCACAGAATCCCAGATTCAAGGAATGACAATATTCTACAATTGAGCACATAGTCAGCCGATAATTATGATAACCCAATCTATCTCTGAAATTGTCTCTGCTGTTTCATTTATTCCATATGTATTTGGACAAGTAATTTCATGTCTCTGATTCTTTGTGTCCTTAGCTCTATATAAACAAAGGAAGAATGCTTTTGCTATTCATTCACTTTTCAGTCATGTCAACCCTTGGTGACCACATTTGGGGTTTTCTTGGCAAAGATACTGGAGTGGTTTGCTATTTCCTTCTCCAGTACATTTTACAGATGAGGAAACTGAGGCCAACTCTATTAAATGACTTGGCCAGAGTCACATATCTATTAAGTTTCTGAGGCTAGATTTGAACTCAGGAAGATTAGTCTTCCTGACTTTGGGCCCAGCATTTATCCACTGGGACAAAATTCCTTCTAACTCTTAATCTATGATTCTTACTAACTTTCAGAGCCTAGATTCTTGCTTCAGGTCTTCTACCTTTAAGTCTACTACTTTTCTTGTTGTAGTTCCTGGCATCTAATTCTTAGTAAATGTTTTTTTATACACTCATTTTCATTCGTTCATTCATTCATTCATCAATTCATTTAACTACTATGTTATACTATCACTTATCTTTTGTTTTCATTTCAAGTTATCCTTTCCTTAATGCTTCACAATACTTATGTACAAGTGTGTAAAAAATATATATAATCTCAGATAGAAGTCACAGGCTGTTTAAAAATTGGGTGGGGGTATTTAGGGTAAATTTGTTATCTATAAGTCTCTGACATCTGCAATGGGATAAACAAATTATAATAGTAATGTCCAGAAAACACACACACACACACACACACACACACACACACACAATGTCAACTGTCGAATAAAAAATAATAGAAAATTCCATAGGCTTTATTCATGAGTTTTCCACTGCCTTCTTAGAACACAATAGTAGCATTTGACCCCAGGAGAAGGTTTTACCTACTTCAAGTAATTTTCAAATGAATATCTAGGAATGGGATACTTCAACTCAGGAAAGAAAGCAAAAGAAGGTAGCAGATCAAAAGGAAGAAATATGAAGTAGACCAGTGATATGAGACCGAGTTCTTTTGAAAAGTCAAGTAAAGTGTAGTGTTGACAGCTGTAGTGATAATCTGATTTTTGTGGGTATTTTTGCCATAATAACATAGTTTACCTGTCTCTATGTGGATTGGAAGCACCACTTGGCTGAGAGTTGGGAGGCTCAGATTCTAATTTTGGCTCTGCAAGTAATTCATTATGTGACTCTGGGTAAGAAATGTCCCCTCTCTTCTTTGTACCTCAATGTCCTCAACTGTAAAAGGAGTTGGTAGAATAAATTGTTTACAATAGTATCTTTTAGATATAGCATTTCGGTCTATCCTATCCTGTCCTGTCCTATCCTATCCAATCTGGTCCTATCTTTTCCTATTCCATCCTATCTTATATCATCCTATCCCATCCCATCCCAACCCATCCCATCCCATCCCATCTAATCCCATCCCATCCCATCCCATCCCATCCCATCCCATCCCATCCCATCCCATCACATCCTATCCTCCCTACTGCTATTCTGTTCTGTTCTATTCTATTGGCAGTTCCCAGAGTTCTATTTTATTTTAAATTGTGTATAGAGGACATTTGATGGATATAATAAGCAGCAACCAAGGAGATCATTAGTAAACAGCTTGCTAGGGAACTCAGCCTCCCAATTACAGAGGTTACTTTATTTCTTAAAGTACATCATCTATATCCTATGCTATTTGCATAAAATTATTAACGGGCTCTGTGTTATTGTTCCTTGGGCCTACGTTGTACCCAACACAGTGACACAAAGAAGGAGTAAGGGTATGATGACTGGTCCTCTGATTTCCTTGATAGAGGGAATTCCCAAGTGAGAATACTTCTTCTACTAATAGATATTAGCAAGTTATCCGCAATTCATAGTCTCACAAATTTTTCTAAAGTAGTAATAAGTTAAGTAACTTGTCCAGGGTCACCCGGCCGACATAATAAACTTGAACCCAGGTCTTCCTAGGTTTAAGGCCATCTCTCTTCCCACTAATTTTGCTTTCTGTCTCTCCTGAATAGAACACTAGCATGGGATATTTATAAAGTTCAATTACAGCTCCATTTCATGTCAACAATAATTTGACAGTTGCCTACTTTGTTCTGGGCTCTGAACATACAAAGATTAAAAAAAAAAGCCAAATGGCTTCTGAGGGGATGCAACATACATGCACATTTTAGTAAAAGTTTCAAAATAATACAAAGTTATGACGAAGAAAAAGGCTTCAGTATGACGAAGAAAAAGGCTTCAGTGTAGGTGGTCTGAAGTATGCTTTAAGTGAAGGCAGGGGTTTTTAGATGAAGGTGAAAAGGTTACATACTCTGGATACAAGACAACTTATTCAAAGGCAAAAATGTAGTATCTAACATGTCTTCTATGAAGAATAGTTACAGGTCAAATTATTGGAGAGTACATAAAAAAGAATAAGATATGATAGATCATGATAGGTGGGTGTCAGACTATGGACTACCTTCCTTTCTTCCTTCCTTTTACTTTCTTTTTTCTTTCATTCTTCCTTTTCTTTTTATAAAGAAGACAAGATAGCTGGAGAATCATATGTCTAATTCTCTCCTTGTACATATGATCACACTAGAGTAGCAATGTATTTTCCAAGATAAACTAGAATTTACTCCACCATTCAGGAGGATAGGAGCAAACTTTCCACGATTTAAAGGTTGACTCTAATAGTCTATGATTGAGACTGGTAAGCAAAGTTAGGGAGTTCATTTTCTAGGGCCAAGAATTGCATCAGCTCTAGGATAAAGTTGGGTCTCTTGTGGGGACAACATAACTGCTATCACCATAATATTAAAAAAATAAACATGTTTTCAAGCTTCCTTGACTTCTCTTGATTCCATGTGGTTATAATTATTAAGTACATTATGCAACAGTGTGACTAGTATTGGCATTTTAAAGGTACAGTTTTTTTTTTCTGTCAACAACTGAGAAGGAAGGGAAGGTTAATCTAATTTTCTTAATGCAATTTGAAGAAGAAATTCTGACTTCAGGACTCTTTGGCCATATCCAAAGTTAAGATCAAGTTAGAACAAGCATTATCTCAAACAGCTAGAAGCTAGAAAATGAATGTGTTAGTGAAGATGCTGGTCATTTGCAAAATGAGTAAACTATCCCATCCTTTCCATACTGCGTTAAACTGTACTCTTATAGGAACCCATCAGTCTTAAGATACTACGAAAAAAGGAATAGAATTGGACAAGTCTCATGAACTAATAGGATCTAGGAAAAGAGTCAGAGTAAAACCTCATTAGAACAGTTCCTTATTTGGCAGATGTAAGACTTAGTTTAAAAAAATATCTATTCTATGTCAGTTATGTCAGCCCATGCTGATGTCTTTATTTGCTAGGCTCTCTCTCAGCATTGAGAGTTAGTTTCACATGACTGTGTTTTCTTCTTATTGTGTCCAAAGAAACTGTGGTATCCTGGAGGGCATAATCTAATTCTTTTATAACAGGATCTTAGATTTAGGACTATAAAGGGTCTTAGAGGTCATACAAAGTCTAGCCCCATAATTTTACAGATCATGGGATTGTATGCATATACACATAGAATGGCAACATGAGAGGTCATGGAGTTGAAGCCACAGTTTTCAGATGAGGAAACTAAGGGTCAGGGGCATTAAAGGATTTGTCCAGTTCACATAAGCAATCTAGGTCCTTTGGCAATGGTTCTTGTGTGATTATGCTACCCTGTGTATTATACAGAACTGATCACATCCTGGCAGCTCTCTAAATGGTAAGGACACCAATGATGATAAAAATAATGATGGTGATGGTGGTGGTAGTGGTGGTGGCACTGGTGTTGAGGGTATAATAACTGTCATTTATATGTTGAGGTCTGCAAACATTTCATTTGAGAGACACAGCATTGTAATATAAGAACTGCTGATAGGATTACCCTTATTTTATAGAAAAGGAAACAGAGATTAATTAAATGAAAATCTAGGTTCACAGAGCTAATAAGTATCTGAAACAGGGTATGGACCCAAATCTTTTTCTCAG
Source organism: Petaurus breviceps papuanus (assembly GCF_028583685.1). Classification (NCBI taxonomy): domain Eukaryota; kingdom Metazoa; phylum Chordata; class Mammalia; order Diprotodontia; family Petauridae; genus Petaurus; species Petaurus breviceps. The sequence continues at coordinate 35,055,142 of NW_027185761.1, read as the reverse complement.
GGTCTTGCTTCATCAAGGCAACACAGCCTCCTAATAAATATGATTGATTGATTACTATTCTAGGGGATATATTATATCCTCAATCTATCATATCCTCATTCAATGATGTGAGGATAATATCCTGGAATGACATATCTAATCTACAAGAAAAATACTGGTTCTGTCTTCCAACATGACAATAACTCATAAAAAGTGATCCTATTCTATAAATTTCAGCATTCCATGCTTTCTGAGAGATCCTGAAATTCATATTTGAAATGAAGTGTCAATATTGCAGAGAATGTGCCAATAACTCCAGCCTAGAAAAGAAATGGGGTGTTTCTCTGACCATTCATTAGGAACACATACTGAATAGAAGAGAAAGTTTCCCTGAGACTGATTTGAGACCAGAGAGTGACCTGAAAGCCAGTAAGCAGATCAATGTGCCCCTGGCATAATGCAATGTGTGCTTCTGGGTACAAGAAGCAGATTTGGGGCTGAAGATCTCCAAGGTTAAGGAACATTACTGGAACCCCCTTATTGATGGAAAGGAAAGAGATGAGGCAGACTAGTTTTCCATATGAGTGGATTGGAATAGGAATAGCTCAATTTTAGAAAGCTATTAAAGGGAATGGAAAAAAAAATTAGAAAAGCAGCTCAGTCCAGACACTAAAGGCATCAAAAGAATGAAAGCCACTCACTGGCTGCCGAGGAATTTGCCAAAAATGACTGTCAGGGCATCAGATATGATGGATGGAGAAATAGTGCATACAGTCTAACATCTGCATCTAAAGAAGAATGGAAATGAAGGAATCTGATTCTAGTGGACTACAGATTCCAATCTTCTATAATGTCTTGTTCCCTTCTCCCCAAAGGAAACCTGAGGTTTTCTTCTCTTTTTGTTTGTTTGTTTTTATAAGTAAAGACTGATGTCTAAGTAAAGTAAATCACTTGAAATTTATAATCAGAATGGCTTCAGTGAAAGACTTCTTACCCTTTTCTCACATATCATGATTCACTTTGACATCCTGGTAAAGCTCTATAGAGTCCTTCTCAGAAAAGGTGTTTTTTTTTTTTAATGGATAAAATAAAGTGGGTGGGATTACAAAGGAAATCTATTATATTGAAATATAGTTAGTGATTTTTTTTCCAAAAAGTTCACAAATAACTTGTTAAACACCCCTGCTTTTATACCTCTAAGGAGAGCATGTGTATTGAAATTGCACAGAACACCATTAAAATGAGGCTCATTGTTAGACATATGGACATATAGTCAAACCATACCACTTGAAATATGACTAAATATGTGCAATAAAGCCTAATACAACTACTTGAAACTTAACTAAATTATTAGATTTCTGAGTCAAATAAAAGGTTTCTTAGAATCTAGAAAATTAAAACAAATTACATGAAATACAATTCACTAATAATTGCTAGTATTTATATAGCACTTTATAGTTTGCAAAGTACTTTAAAATTTTAATCTTATTTTTTCTTTATAAAAATCCTGGAAAATATTTGCTATTATTATTTTTTCCATTTTACATATGAGTAAACTAAGGCAAAACAAAAAGTTAAATGACTTGTCCAGGATCATATATCTATTAAGTGTCTGAGGCCACATTTGAACTCAGGTCTTCCTGATTCCTGATCCATTACTCCTCCCCCTATTCCACTATCTGTGATTATTCCCCAAGAAAACATATAAAGTATTGAATTTGCATTAAAAAGTCAATTCCTAACTTACCAGATCAGAGAAACATAGCTAAGCTGCAATATGAGAGAAGACACACACACATGCATATGTATATATATATATACATGCCTACATACATATATACAGAGAGAGATACTTTTTAATAGACTGCAAACTCAATTTGAATCAACATTATGCTCATTTAAAATGCTGTCATGATGATGAAAAATTAGAATTTATGTGCTTGGTCCCAAATGGATAGAACTAGAAGCAATGACAAAGAGGTAAATTTAGGCATGGCTCAAAGAAAAAAAAACAACAAAACAAATGCACTGTACCATTTGTAACTGTCTACAAGTGAAATTGGTGGACTGCCTTGAGAAGTAGAGCATTTCCCTAAAGCCAAAATCAATATATTAAGTTTTAGGGCAAATATTTTTTTTCAGGCATGGATTGTACTAAATGGCCATTGATGTTCTTTGCAACTCAAAATCATTGTGCTTTTCTATATCAAGCTTAATAAGTGCCTATATGTTTTGCATCTTAAATCGGGATAGTGTTTTCCTGGAAGAATAGGTTTTGTGATACAGATAAAATTGGCTTCCCATAGTGAAGTATGCCATTATTAAAAATAATAATAATTTTGGGTGTAGCATCATAATGTAATGGACAAAGTACCTGGGCTTCATAAAACCTGGTTGAGTCATGGATCTATGATAACAAGACAATCTAATACAACACAAGAATGCCCAGTTTTCACATGCAACACATAAGAGCAAGTGATTATAATAACCTTATAATTGACAAATGTAAATATTTAAGTTTTGGGGATAAGAAGTCATTATTTGGGGGGGGGGATGTTGGAAAAGCTGGAAAGCAAAAACTGAGCATAGACCAGTATCTTAAACTATTTTTCAAGACAAGGTGAAAATGAATAAATAACTTAGATAAAAAGAGAGATATCACAAGAAAATGAGAAGAGCATATTAAGGATATACTACCTATCATACTTATGGATATGAGAATAATTTATGAAAAAACAAGATATAGAGAGCATTGTGAGGTTGAAAATAAATAATTTCAGTTACTTTAACTCAAATGTCATCCATATTAGAAGAAAAGCAAAAAAATGAAAAATATAATAGTCAGTAAGTAAAAAGTCTCATTTGTCAAACTTTGTCAAATTTATAAGAATATGAGTCATTCCCCAATTCATAAACAGTCAAAGCATATGAGCAGGATTATTTAAATAAAGAAGTCAAAATTACATACAGTCATAGGAAAAGTATTCTGAATTATTATTTATTAGATAAATACAGATTAAACCAATTCTGAGATATCATCTTACTTCTATCAGACTGGCAAAAATAATAGATGTACTTCAATTGAGGAATGACAGTTTTGAAGTCGGGGGACTTAAATTCAGTTTATATCTTTGACAATTGCAACTGGTATGGCAGTGACCCAGTCCTTTTACCTCTTTGGACTTCAATACTGGCACAGAACTAGAAAATAATGTATCATATTTTTGATTCACAATGAGTATATGATATTCATAGAGGTATCGATATTCTCACACATGAATTACAAAACTAAAGATCAGAGAAGTTAAGTGACTTGACCCTTTTTACACAATTAGTCAGTCCACAAGACTTGCTTAGTTCCAAAATTATGATTTCATTTTCAGCACTGTTACCATTAATTGGCAAGCCAATTCACCCAATTGGTTTAGGGTTTAGATGATTGTTGCTTATGGGATGGGAAAAGGCAAACAATAAACCAACATCTGTATGCCTCTAGGAAACTTCCACTGTTAATTATCAGTTGCTCATGTCAGGAGGGAAATTTCTATAGAAGAATGTCAATTCTACTTCATTTTCCATCTATTAGTTAGAAACTAAATCAAAGCATTTAAATGTGTTTTTTTTTTCAGTTGTGTCCCATCATATGTGATCACATTTGGAGTTTTCTTGGCAGAGATCTTAGAGAAGTTTGCCATTTCCTTCTCCATCTTATCTTTTTCAGATGAGGAACTGAGGCAAATGGGGTTAATATAAATTGCCCAGGGTCACATAGCTAGTAAGTGTCTGAGGTCAAATTTGAACTTACCAAGATGAATATTCCTAACTCCAGACCCAATTCTCTTTCCATTGTCCCATCTAGCTGCCCTATAAAATATTTATAACAATTCTCTTTGTGATTGCAAAATAAGTGGAAATTGATAGGATCTCTATGGATTGAGGAATGTCTGAACAAGTTGTAGTATGTTGTGGTGGAATACTCTTGCGCTATAAGAAACATTGAGCTCAATTTCAGAAAAAAAAACACCTGGAAAGACTTATATGAACTCCTCCAAAGAGACTTGAGGAGAAGCAGAAGAGCATTGTAAATAGTTATGACAGCATTGTAAGATCATCAGCTGTGAAAGCCATAGCTACTCTGATAAAGATATTGATCCAAGACCACTGCAAAGGATCCATGAAGAAAAATGCTATCCAATTGCAGAGAGAGAACTGAAGAAATCTGGGTGCAGATTGAAACATTCTTTACTTTATTTTTTCCATCTTTTGTGCAACATGCTTAAAATGGAAGTAGGTTTTACATGACTTCATATGTATAATTAATATTATATTTTAATATATTACTCATTTCAATGGGTGGTAGAAGGGAGGAAGAAGTCTAGAACTATTTTTTAAAATAAATGTTAAATTTAATAATAACATTTTTTATTAAAGAGTAACTTATGATGCTCTGCTTCCATATTTGATGGAACAAGGAGGCACATTCTAAAGCATAGATGACTGTAGTACATTGGATAAAAGAACAATTATGAAATTACCCTAACAAATGGTTTTTAAAATAAAGAAATGAAATAAAAGGGTTTGAGACAATACATGACCTAGACTCTGACTGTATAGAGGGACAATGTTCATGGAATACATAATGGGATTGGCCCCATCCTATTCCCTCACCTTGTTTCAGTGCTCAGGGAATTCACTTTCCCTTTTCTAGAGTGCATTCCAACAGTTCTCTTTAGGAAAGTGCTTACAGTTCCCCCCCCCCCCATTTATGATATCTAATAGTGGCCTTGATCCCAGCTCTAGGGACTAGGGACTTCCTCTAACCAAGATATTAGTGCCCATACTAGCTTCTTGGTTCTAAGATGGAAGTGTGTCAGATCACCTGAGCCAAGAGAAAGGAAACTCAAGACCTCCAGGCAAAAAGAATCTTTCTTCAAAAGGGCAGAATACTATTCTCCTTATTTCACTTTTAAACCTTGTGATGGCAAAGTGGATAGAGTGTTAGGTCTGGAGTGAGGAAGACTAATCTTCCTGAGTTCAAATCTGACCTCAGACATCATTAGCCATGTGGCCCTGGGCAAGTCTCTTAACCCTGTTGGCCTTAGTTTCCTCATCTGTAAAATAAGCTGGAGAAGGAAATGGCGAACTACTTCAATACCTCTGCAAAGAAATCCTCAAGTGGGGTCACGAAAAGTTGGACATGACTGAAAACCACTGAACAACATTAAAAATAACAACAACAAACAACTTTGATCATGCTGCAATGATTTTATGCAGTTTTCCTTTAGGCTTGAAATGTGATAATCTATCTCCCTGACAGACCCTATCCCCCAGCCCTTCCTTAACCTGAATACCACTGACTGGACTAAAAAACTAGAATCATATTTAAATCCTTACCATTTGGCAAAGGGAATGTTTAATCCTCAGAGTCTCACCATGAACTCCTCGCTTACTGACCAGAGGGAGTGAATGGCCCAATTCTGTTCTTCTTCTAATCCCAGCCACATATACCATCTGCCTTCTGGCAGGAGTGACCAAATTCAGTGGTATGGTTACACAAGTCTTAAACATTCCTGTCCTATCCCATGAATTCCATATATGATGTCCCACTCTATAACCACAATATAACCCATGTATCTTTTCCAATTCATTTTAGTTGTGCAATGAAATCTACGGTTTGGGTCCTCTCTACAGTCAACTTTCAATTTTCAGATCCCCTTTTATTTTTGAATTTTGTTTGAGAATGTTTTTGCCAGCCATATTGTTTTCCATTTTTTTCTAATGATTATTGCATTTTATTGTTTTTTTTAAAAACACCTTTAATTTTTTCAACTGCTCATGAATTTTCTGGTTTTACAATCATCTTAAGTTTGTAAAGATAATTATCCCAAGCATTAATATCCTTATTTTTCAAGGCAGGATTTTGATGCATAGAGATTAAGTGACTATCAAATGCCATTTGGCTAGTCAATAGCCAAGAATAGAAGCCAAGTTTAAACCTAGCCTGACCAGAAGTTGAGAGGAAAGTAGGTATTTAACACTTCCTTGTGGGTAACCCAAAAGTTATGTATGTTTTAATGTCTTTGACAAGTAAAGTATTGCTGGGCATTATAGTCTATACAGGACAGGTAGAAGACATTTCTTTTACAGAGTTGTGGATAATGCAGTTTTGATTGTATTATTTTTTCAGTGTCTCATTTTCTTCCCTGTTTTGTTTAAATCTAGTCCCAGGATGTAATATCAAAAGGAAATGTCTTTAGAGATCATTCTTTATTTTAAAAATAATACAGAAGACTCTTTAGTCTGTTAGTCAGCAACTTAGCTGTCTGTTGACGTCCTTGCTCAGACTAATGAACAGTGATCTGAGAACATCATACATACATATAACTAATGGGATAAGGAATAGCAGTTTTGGGAGAAAAGGTGTCAAGAATAGGGAAAGAAAAACTAATAGGGAAGGGGGGAATTTTAAAACAGAATATTTTTCAGTAGCATAGTTGTCTTTTTCTTTTTTTTCCTTTAGCAGTCCATGACACTTAGAATAAGTTTATATTTCACAGGTAGATGACTCCCAAAACACAGAAGCACAGGATGTTATCATAAATTCATATTTTGATTAGTCATTTCCAAGGATAATAGAACTGTCTTGTTAATTGCATGGAGTAAAAAAAATGAAGAGCAAATTGCCTCCATAAACAAAGACTAAAAGAGTCTTACTTTTAGCTCATTATTAATGTGCAGTTGGTGATGTGTGCCATTCCTTGGCAACAGAGAAATGGCTGAGCCTTGTGTCATGTACCTGCATCACTGAATCCAAAGCCACAGCAAAAAGGATAAGCAAGGTATGGGATCTTGGTGCATTAGCATGAAAGGCCATTTCCTTGATGTTTTACAACAGAACTGGGGGAAACTCCTGAGTGCAATAGACACAATTGTGACTGAAATGCCTTTAACTGTATCAGGCCTAATCTTGTCATCTTTTCTGAGGCAGAACACTTTTTAATGAGAATCTGGCCCCAGCAGTACTACAGAATGAAACTCCTTGACTATGCATTACTGAAAACACTATGGAAGGTTGAATTGTCTTACTACTGCAGATATAAGCTTTCATTGAAATTAATGGGAATAGGTACACGGGACTACCAGAGTGGAATGTGTGAAAAGGAAGTATTTAATAATAAGTGATGATACTGAACAGTGTTTAAACAATACAAAATAGGGGGTGTAGTGGAGGAAGTGAGTTATAAGGAGATATTTCCTTTTAATTGAGACTGTATCTTGTATCCTAAAATGGGGATGGTGTGCATTAACAAAACAGGTGACCAGACATCCCGAGTTCCATGTGCTATTGCCCATTCTGACACACTGTATGCATTTTGACAAATCACTTTATCTCTCTATGATAAGCTTACCCATCTGTAAAAGTGGTATTACTGACTTTAATGGGAGTTATGGACAGTCAAGGATGCAGGCTAGGGTGGATTGTATTTATGACTATTCTAATAAAAATCCCAAGCTTGGAAGCTTTTAGAATCCTATGTATGAAAACTTCATTTGTAATGGAAGCTTTTTAAAAATTATGTATGTATGAAAACTTCATTTGTAATAAAGATTCATGGGAACAATGGCAGTATTTTCCCAAATCCTTTCATTGCTCTAAATAGAAAGATGAAAAATTCTGGTCAGAGAGAATGAGATATGGTGACTTCCATTGTAATTGATTATCAACCAGGAAAATAAAAGTATGGAAAATATCAAGGTATTTATGAAAAAAGATTCATGCTCAGTTGTTGATTTATACATTTCAAGTTTCTTAATTTTTACCATGTAGGATGCATTTGTATACTCTAAAGTTATTAAAAAGACAATATCAGGATGCACAATCAAAACATTATTGCTAAATCCAAAATTGATACAATTTGTTTTCTTCTCTTCCTTAAAACCCTGACAAGTAAAACAGCAAAAGAGAGGGAAGAGAAGAACAATCCACAGTGCAAACCATCCCATTGCTACTTTAATGATGCACAATCTGTTAGCTATCGGAAGATTGTAAACAGACTAATATTTCGAGAGGCGCAGGATGAATCACCCATTTAGAGGCATTGAAGAGAAAATGAAGAAGCTATGAGTGAGTTGTGAAGCAATGAATAAGGATGTATTACACCACAGGAAACCATCAATATTTGTTTATTATGTCAGTGTGAAGAATAAATCTGTTAGCTAATTTGTATTCTCCACAGTTAATTCCAGTGTTCTTGCTTCAGCATTTTTGGTTACAAAATGAGTGCAGCACAGCTGCTTAATGGTACCATCAAGAATTCAGAAAGTCATGGTCCCTTGGAGATATAAAGGCATTGCAAAGTATGATATCAAATCGCGAATGATATAATACTGTTTTTGCCAGCCATTTCTTTTGTCTATTTCTTTTCTACACCCACTGCTAGTTTGAAGATGGGACTGCTTGTCAGGTGGATATACAATTAAATCAGTCTAAAGTAACCAGCCAACATCAGAATAACAATGAAACAATCAAGTCAGTTAAAATATAAAATGGTTTTTAAAAATTGGATTTCGGTTTAAGGAGAGGATGTGCAGGGTGGAGTGACTATTTTTTTATTTGCTTATAATAAGTTCATCATTATAAACTGCCATACTAATTAAAACCTTGTGTATAATTTGACATAAATGAAGCTTGTCTTAACAGCAGGATACATATCTTATGTGTGTCTGTGTATAAAGATGTATAGTTGTGAGATACACACACACACACACACAACATTTTCCCCTCCACAAATTTTCATTGCTTTGTGAGGCAACCAGTCTTTTTAATCTTCCATCACACTTCTCCATGATGTCTATCAAAGGTATTTGTCTTAACTACTATGCTCTCCCTACACCTACTCCTTTCTTTGTGCCATATCTCTCCTCTTAGCAAGTATTTTCTTTTTTTCGTTGCTTATTTAAGTTGCTTTTTAACTTTATTTACTTATTTATTTACTTTTAGTTTACACCATTCAATTCACAAACCCTTAAGTTACAAATTTTCTCCCCTTTCCTCTCCTCCCCACTCCCCCCATGGTGGCATGCAATCCAATATAGGTTCTACACATACCTTCACATTGAACATTAGTCAAGTTGTAAAGAAGAATTATAACCAATGGAGGGAACAAGAAAGAATGAATGAAACAAAAAAAAAAACACAAAAGAGAGAGCAAGTAACTTGCTTCAATCTGCATTCAGACTCTGTAGTTCTTTCTCTGGATGTGGATATCACATTCCATCATGAGTCTTTCAGAGCTGTCTTATAACCTTGCATTGCTGAGTGAATAGAACTTACTTAGCATTTACTATTGCCAGGCATCATGCTAAGTGCTGTACAAATATTTCATGTAATCTTCACAATAATCCCAGAAGACAGGACCTATTATTATCCTTATTTTACAAATAAGGGGTAAGTAGAGATGAAGTTACTTTTCTAGGGTCACACTGCTAGTAAATGACTGAGGTTAGATTTGAATTCATGTCTTCTTGATTCCAGGCCTGTATCTCAATCCACTACATCACCTAACTGTCTTCTCACAATTATAACCCTCTTCCAGGTCTTCATCATTTCTAACCTGAACTATTGTAAGAACCTAACTATTCTCTCCCTTTCAAATCTCTCTGTAACCAATCCATCTTCCTCATAGAAGCTGAAGTGATTTTCTTAGTGTGTGGATCTGACAATGACATTGCCTCTACTAACTGGGCTTCAGCATCTCTCATTACTTTGGAAATAAATATGTACTTATCTCTTTAACATGTACCCCTTCAAAATGGGCCTTTCTATAATACACTCCACATCTCAATTGCATGCCTTTGAAATGGCCATGCCAAATTCCTGGAAAACACTCCCTTCTCAATTCATATTCTTAGAAAAATCATAGATTTCTTCAAGGAACAACTCTAGTGCTGCCCTAGAAATCAATCCATTCTTCTCCAGATATGCCTTGTCAACAAAACCTTTCTACAAATCACAACCTAATCTTGCCTATGTTCATTTATGCTAAATCTTGTTATGTTACAATCTCTCATGAATTAAAATTATCAAAGGACTGTCTGAAAGACAAAGAAAAGATGAATGAAGTCTTTATTAGGCTGCATATTAATAACAATGATGATTTGCATGCCAAACATGGAATAAAAAGTGATTATTCAGGAAGAGCTAAATTGGAAAAGGAAGGGAACCCACAATGTAGCAAAAGGAAGGTATCGTTGAAGGCACCATATTGCAAATGGTGATATGTTGATTATTTGACAAAGAATAGGAACCACAGAGAAGGGACATGAGTCACCCAAGATGCCAATAATGTATTAGTTAACCTTCAACATGATATTTTCAAAGGGTTTTGTTATCTTGGACAGCTCTTGGAAAGGGACACCACATAAAACATTATTACTATGATCAACTGTTTTTCATTCTGCATCTCCCTACATATGTAGCTTCATTTTGGTAGAGTTATTTTTTCCAGACAGCCAAGAGTTCTACTTAAAATAATTATTTAAATTTTTATACTCTGGCTCATAAGAATTAGGAATCAGTTTAGTCCTTTATTAAATGTGTGCCATGACATTTTGACCCCTTCCCTTCTTTTTACTATGCTCTTCTGATTATAACAGTTAACTAAATAGATTGATCTATTTCCTTCTCCAAGTATGGTATTGCATCTACCCTACTTAAATTGAGATGTGTGGTTATATAATTGAGATGTGTGGTTATATATATATATATATATATATACACGTGGGTGTGGGTGGGTGTATGTGTGGGTGGGTGTGGGTGTGTGTGTGTATGATTGTGTTTTCTAGTTAATCTCAAGCAGTTCCTAATAAAACTATCACATTTTTGTAATAAATATGGAAAAATAATTTCATTCATATATTTATATCCATGAATGCAAAGATGATCATTTGGAAATACTCAAAGGATTTCTTGGATTCTTCATTTTTCTTCTTTGGAACAGTCTAAACCCATAATTGAAGATGAAGAAAATCTCTGAGTACTGTTGTAAGTTTTAAGAAAGAGTTAAATAGGCAGAGGCAAGAAGGCAGCTTGGAAGCAGGAAAACTCCATGAGCTCCCCCCATAACCAACCCTAATACCTATAAAATATGATTGTAAACAAACTTTAGAGCTACAGAACCCACAAAGTGACAGAGAGAAACAAATCTCCCACTGAAGGCAGCCCCCCAGGCTACAGAAAGGGTCCATTGCAGCATGGTGGGAACCAGGGCCAGCAACACTTGAGCCCCCAGTTTTAACCCCAGGGCAGCCAACCAGCAGTGGCTGGAGTGGACTTAGGGAGAATGGATCACTAGCAGCTGTGGTGCTTTCCAGAAATATCAACCCATAAATGCCAAAGACAAAATAAAAGGCCAGTGTGAAACTCTGTAGGAACTGGGGGGAATGGAGTGCAATCCAGCCCCTGCTCCTTCAGTCAAGGAGTGTCAGAGGCACTGCAGCCATTCAGCTACCTCCATGTGGATGCTTCAAAGCTCCTGGCCTATAGTTTGTAGGGAGACAAAGTGACCATTCAGAGGGTAATTGCTCTTACTTTAGCCAGCTAGGATCAGGATCATGGTCTTGGGTGGAGGTCCAGGGATGGGTGGCCAGTGAGCCAGAGCTTGTGGGGGCTATAGAGTAAACACCTTCCTAATATCTTTGGCAGCTGTGAAAACCCCAGTAATTTGGGATAAAGCTCTCCTCTCTGGAAGCAGAGTTCTACTGTGGCAAAGAGCTCAAAAGTCAAGTAATTGAGTGGCAACATGATTGAGCAAAGGAAGCAAAGCAAGCACAGAAATCAAACCTTAAATTCCTTTTTTGGGCACAAAAAAGATCAAAGCATGGAGTGGGAGGAAGACAATGAAGTCAGAACTCCTGAACAAAAAGCTTCCAAGAAAAATATGAATTGGTTACAGGTCATGGTGGAGCTCAAGAAGGATTTTGAAAATCAAGTAAGAGAAGTGGAGGAAAAATTGGGAAAAGAAATGAGAATGATGCAAGAAAATCATGAAAAAGCATCAACAAAATGACTGAAGAAAATTATACCTTAAAAAATAGACTTACTCAAATGGCAAAAGATGCCCACAATGTCAATGAGAAGAACGCCTTGAAAAGCCACATTTTCCAGACAGAAAAAGAATTTCAAAAGCTCACTGAAGAGAATAATTTCTTTAGAATTAGATTGTAGAAAATGGAAGCTAATAACTTTGTGAGAAATCAAGGTACTATTAAACAGATCCAAACAAATGAAAAAAATAGAAGGCAATGTGAAATATTTCATTGGAAAAAAAAAAAAAACACTGACCTGGAAAATAGATCCAGGAGAGAAAATTTAAAAATTATTAGACTAACTGAAAGTCATGATTAAAAAAAAAAAGAACCTAGATATCATCCTTCAAAGAATTCTCAAGGAAAATTGACCTGATATTTTAGAACCAGAGGGCAAAGTAGAAATTGAAAGAATTCATTCATCACCTCTTTGAAAAGATCCCAAAAAGAAAACTCCTAGGAATATTATATCCAGGTTCCAAAGTTCCCAGATCAAGGAGAAAATATTAAAAGCAGTCAGGAATAAACAATTTTATTATTGCAGCAACACAATCAGGATAACACAAGATCTAGCAGCTTCTTCATTAAGGCATCAAAGGGCTTGGAATATGATATTCCATAGGTCAAAGGAACTAGACCTAAAACCAAGAATCACCTACCCAGTACAACTGAGTATGATGTTTCAGGGGAAAATATGGCAATTCAATGAAATAGAGGAATTTCAAGCATTTTTTGATGAAAAAACCACAGTTGAATAGAAAATTTGACATTCAGATACAAGAAGCAAGAGAAGCATGAGAAGGTAAACAGGGAAAAGAAATCATAAGGAACTCATCAAAGTCAAAATATTTACATTCCTACATGGAAAAAAATATTATTGTAACTTATGAAACTTTTCTCAGTATGAGACTAGTTGAAGGGAATAGAAATGTATACACACACATATATAAACATATATATACATATTTGTGTATGTATACATACATATATGTCTTTTCAGGAGGGTATGTGTGTGTATGAATACATATGTGAGTGTGTGGATATATGTGTACAGCTATACATAGACAGAGGCACAGGATCAACTGAATAGGAAGGGATCATGTTTTAAAAATAAAATTAAGAGATTATAGAAGAATATAATGAGAGGAGATAGGGGGAGACAGAAGAGGGTAAATTATCTCATTTAAAAGAGGCAAGGGGAAACTGTTACAATGGAGGTGAAGAACAGGAAGGCAAAAGGGAATGGGTCAACCTTACTCTCATTGAATTTGGCTTAAGGAGGGAATAACATACACACTAAACTGGGTGTCTTACCCTACAGGAAAGTAGGGGGGAAGGGGATATGAGGGGGGATGATAGAAGGGAGGGTAGATTGGGAGGGGTAGTTAGAAGTACACACTTTTTAAAAGGGACAGTGTCAAAGTAGAAAATAGAACAAGTGGAAAGGGGATAGGATTGAGGGAAACATAGTCTTTCACAACATATCCACTATGGAAATGTTTTCCCTAACTGCACATGTACAACCTGTATTGAACTGCTAATCTTCCCAGGAAGGGTGGGTGACAAGGGAAGAAGGGAAAGAATCTGGAATTCAAAGTTTTAAAATCAAATGTTTAATATATATATATATATGTTATTATCATTATTTTTACATGCATCTGGGAAATAAGACATACAGGCACTACTGGGGTATGGAGATCTATCTTGCCTTACTGGAAAGTCAGAGGGGGCATAGGGGAGGATATAGGAGGGAACATATTGGGGGAGGGGGTATTCAGTGGGATCACTGTATTGGGGTGGTGGGTAGAGGAAAGATGGGGAGAAAATTTGTACCTCAAAATCTTGTGAAAATGAATGTTGTAAACTAAAAATAAACGTAAAATTATTTGTCAAAAATAAGAATAAGTTAAATATGGTTATTTAAATAAATTGTTTTTTCAGGCTATATACAAATTTTTTAGTAATTTATAAAGGAAAAAAGTCAATAATTCTACTGGGATTGTTTTAAGAGTAATAAGGTAAAAGGAGCATTTTAGGAAAAAAAGAGTCAATGCAACAGACATTTAATTCTACCGGTCTTTGAAAATTGTCTTTCAAAAATAGAATCTGAACTGTTTTTCATTATAGATTTAGAAATATTTTTACAAAAAAGAACTCATTTGAGAGCTATTGCAACAAATTTAAGAGAGGTCATATAGGTTTTGTTTTGACTCTCACAATTAGATTTCCAATAATCACCTAATTTCTGTAATTTATTAAGTGTCAGTAAAACTAGGGAAAAAATCTTGGTTGACTTCAGGGTCCGGTTTCATTATATCCTTGCAAATACATTATTTCTGTTATGTTCCATGCAATTTACACATTAGAGGTAAACTTGGAGTGGTATAATTAAAAGGAAAAAATGGCATTGTATATTGTAAGAAAATTCGAGAACGAACCCCTTGCTTGGCAGATTGATATTTTAAATAATTGTATGTTCTTTTAAAAAAAAAGTGTTAAGATTAATTAACGTAAAAGATATTTCCACAATCACATAGACATAACAGTTCCATGCACTGCTCATAGTTCCAAAATAATCAGTAAATTCTATCTCTCACTAGCACTTATAATATTGGATGAATCATATACTATGTCTTACAGATACTCTTTGGAATGCAATATCTTTAGGTATAACATTCTAGTTTGTCTATGTTGACTTCATGATACCACCATTAAGCCATCATCATGGCTCATGTTTCAGGTTTTAATATGCCCCACATATATGAAGTGTCACATATTTTGACTCTATATTCATTCAAGAAAATAGGTGTTATAAAAATGTTTTATTTGGATTGTTTTCACTCAAGACAACCATATTGAATTACACATGTATGGTGACATCATTTGGGCTTTCACTTTTTCTTAAAGTTATACTTTTAGGAATATGGAAACATCTGATAAGTGTCAGACTTGTTGAGATGACTTCTAGTATAGGTCTTGTCATAAACTACATTCTTGTTAACTGCATATTGTCTAATTTTAAGTGAAAAGATCTGGAAATTCTTGAAGACATTATATGACCGCTGAAGTACACACTGGACAATTATTTGGTTTTCTAGTTGTTTTGCTTCCTAGTTTTCTATTTTTTCTTGTTTCATTGTCTTTCTTCCTTTTCAGAGATATATATAAAAATTGTCTTCCTCATTGCAATAAAAAACATTTCCCCATTTGCTCCTGATTCAATTGTTAAACCCACATACACCTAATTTGGGGAAGAGAAGCAAAACAATTACATGCTGAGGATGTCTAGATTGTCAGAAATCTGTCTGAGTGAACTTTATTCAGGAGAATGAAATTCTACAAAAATGAAATAGTCATTACTATAGAGTATTAAGTTAAAATCACACTTTAGATGTCCAACTCAAAGCAATTAACTTCTCTGGCCTTGGTTTCATGATCTTAAAAATGGGATAACAATACCTATAGCATTTACCTCACATGGTTATATTATATACAATGAGATGACAAGCTATTTGAAAAGCCAAAGTTCTACATAATTGTAACTTATCATTATTATGGTCATATTAGTGATGATTATGATGGTGATGGTGGCAAGGCTGAAAAAATTGAATCTAATTTCAAGTTCTCACTCTACAACTGAGAAACCACATGACCTCTCTGATGATCGGTTTTCTTATTTTTAACATGGGTATAATAATATCTACCTGACCTCCCTTGCTGTGTCACCACCCTGGGTATGAGGATCAAATTAATAAATGCAAAATAGAATAATAATTGTCATACTGCTATACCTACATGCTCCTGAAAAATCTTTTGGATTTCTGAGAGTGATATGACTCCTACCTGCAGCTTTCTCCTCTCATCAACTACACCTAGTTATACCTACTCCCCAGTGAAGAACTCATCCTTATCCCCCCTCCAGTATTATAAAGAACCCATAACTCAGCAAAGATTGGTTCAGTATTTAGGTCAGACTTGGAGCTATATTCTGCTATTCTTTACCACTCACTTTTTAGGAGTCTTTTTTCTCTCTAATGATCTCTGCATCCCCAGGATTTTTGTCTCAGTACCTAAGGATTCCTGGTTGATCCCTGGGATATTAGCTTCCACTGATCACCTAGCTCCATACTTCTCTTAATGTGCTGTAGCTTACATTACGTCCTGAGATTTAATCTCCAGACACTCGGTGAAAACTGCATTCCCTCTGTCTTACTTTTTGTCTGGCATGGTGCTCTAGACTTTGGGAATATACTCTGGGCACTGTTATCTTCCCTTTTCCTTTTTTTTTTTTTTAAGCAATCGGGGTTAAGTAACTTGCTCAAGGTTACATGGCCAGTTATTTCTGGGTGTGGTGGTGAGTGTCTGAGCCCGAGATTCGATCTCCAGGTCGTCCCAACACTGGAGCCAGTACTCTTACTCGCTGAGCCACCTGGCCGCCCCTATCTTCCCTTTTCCTAAGCGTTCTTCCAAGTTTGCATCAATCAGTGTTAATTACGACCTGGTTATGATTCAGGCTCCAGGCACTGATTTTCTCCTTAATTTTTACCTACCACCTAAACTCTGACCTCAGTTTCATCTTCTGCTTCCATGATATTATCAGCTACAAGCAGCCCCCTTGTGACTTCTGCTTATTTTTTATGTATAATATTGTAATCATCTAATCTCACTTTTTTGACTTGGTCCAAGAATCACTAGCCCTGATTTGTCTTTTTTCTGCCTTCCTGCTAACCATAACCTAAAGTTGATATTGAAATTGAGACAGAATGCTAATGAGATAAGCTGGTAGGGAAATGAAATAAATTAATATATTTATATATTCCCCTGAGGGATATTACAGACCCCTTTTGGATCAGAAGATAGATGGCTTTTTTCAAAGACTACTTGAAATGTGGTTAAATCATATTATTAGATTTCCCTATTTTATGAAGTTTCCAAAAGGGGAGTAATTTTATATATGTTGTTTATCCTTAAATGATAATTCATGTCTAGTCCTGGTCACTTTCTTCACAAAAATTAAATGACCCTAATTTTAATTTTTAATGTTTAATTCCACCCCATAATTGCTTATTAATCTCATACTAATTACCAAACTTGTTCTAGGTGCTGAGGATACATAGGAAAAAATGAAATAATCCTGGCCCTCAAGGAGATGTCATTTTATTGACAGCAATGACATGCATGCAGGTACAGAAATAGACAATATATACAAAAAGAATCCTAAGCTATTTGAAGAGTCAGGGGGAATCAATCACAGGGGAATCACAAAAGTACCACAAATAGAATACAATGCATATGTATGGCACTTGACAAATTCATTTTGTTCTGGGCAACAATGAAAGCATCCTCATTAAAATGAAGATGTATTTGGAGGCTTTTAGAAAATATTTGAGATATTCGAAACTTGCATCCTTGACCTTTGTTACTGCAGAAGAGTCTGTCATGGTTAATTATGGCTTACTCGCATTGCTCCATCTAGGGCTGGGTTGAGAGGAACTAAGCAAAACTCTCAACTTCGAGATTATATCTAGGGCACATTAATGAGATGCACCTTTGTGGCCTCGTGGACTTAAAAAAAAAAAAGAAAACAACAAAGGGACAGTTTTGCTGCTGGCCACACAATCACCATTGCAGAATGCTACTCGAACTTCAAAAGCCCAAGGAATAGGCTGTGCTTTTGAAGTTGGGCAAAAAAAGCCCACAAACACATACTAAGAGAAAACAATTTTGAAAAGCCATTTGCTATTAAGAATTTTCAACATTTTTTTAGGTCAGAGTCAATTTTCCTTCCAAGTCCACTTTCACCAAGCATCCAGGCATCTTTTGAACCTAAAGTTCTCCTGCCTCCCTTACTCTGAGCCCTCTTCTTCCATCGCCATTGATCCACTTCTCATCCCTTGTTGCCAAAGTACATTTTGCTGCTGTGTGCCTAGGAATGGTTTTCAAGGAAAGATTCTCAATAATGTTTGTTTAACTGTTCAATCTTCATTTGGGGGTTGGCGAGGAGCCCTATTAAAAGAGCTGATGTAGAGCAAATAGGAATGCTATTTAAATTCAGATTAAAAAAGTTAAAATGAAATGCCCACAAAAGAATGTTGCATGGAAAATAGTCTAGCCACATTCCTGTGTCAATATTGAATATCAAGTAATGGCAGAGTATTCAATATCTAGCGATATTAGAAACAACCAAGGCATAACTAAAACTATGTCTAGTAACTTACTGTCACTATATTACACCTACAAGAAAGGGACTGGGACCACCCATTAATTTGGTCAATTGGACTAGCCAAACTCCATAATTAAATCTTGATCCCCCAATTTGAGATATGAGTTAAGCCCTCTGAGAATCAGGGAGAGGAATTATAAGAAAGATGGAAGGAGGGGCAGCCAGGTAGCACAGTGAGTAAGAGCACCAGCTCCAATGTCGGGATGACCTGAGGATCAAATCCCAGGCTCAGACACTTAGCACCCAGCCAGAAACAGCTGGCCGTGTAACCTTGAGCAAATTACTTAACCCTGATTGCTTAAAAAAAAAAAGAAAGAGGGGAGGGAAAGAGGGATGGAGAAAGGGGAAGAGAGAGAGGAGACAGAGACACAGAGAAACAGAGACACAAAGACAGAGACACAGAGAGACAAAGACAGACATTCTAATATACTGCTTAATTGGAGAAAAATATGATAAAAACAAATAAAAACCCTGTGGAATCTCCTGACAGCATTATCACTGAAATATGTTAGCCCATTCTTCTTTTAAATATAGGCTTGTTACATGGATTCTGCTGATACTGGAGAGATACTGTTCATAGGGGGAAAAAAAGCTTTTCTGACTACAACACTGAATCTAAAGATAGAGGTTGACTTTTAAAGCAGTTACTTTTCAAACACTGCATTTTTTTTTTCAATTAGAAGCATGTTGTAGAAAACTGATTTAAAATCCAATTCTCCTTGGTCATTTTTAAACCTATTTTCTTCTGTGTTTAAAAGAAAGATCATGGTAAAAAAAAAAAAAACACCAGACTTGGACCTGAACCAGTAGCCATGGATTTGGATCCCAAACTCTACGAGTTACTTGCTGTGTAAGAGAATGTGGGCAAGTCACTTAATGACTTGGAATTGCAAATTTCTCCACTCTGAGAATAGAGATAAATAATAGTTTTACTAAGTCTAGAGAGTTCCTATGAAAATTAAAATGGAATAATGTGTACAAAGTATTTTGAAATAATGAAGTTTAATTCACACATATTGTGTAAAAATACACATTAGCAATATAACACAGAATATCTAATTTAGATTTGCTATATTATACATTTTATATACTATTTTGACTTATTTCTATGAGCTACAAGTGGAAAACAATATGCTAATGACTTATATAAAGACACGGTTAATTTTCTATTGGTTTAAATTGGTTAGTAGTAAGTTAAAAATGTTGGCTTATTAATTAAACTTTTTGGTGTCTTATTAATTCAATACCATTAGACATATCCTCTGTCCTAAGAACAGAGTTGGTCAAGTATTCATTCTAGATCATAGGGAGGATAAAACCATAGTATTTGAGATGGTGGAGGTTTTTAAAGCCATTTAGTTCAGTTTTCTTACTTTATTGATGAGGGAAAATGGAGCCTTTGGTATTGATTTGTTCGAGGTAGTTAGATAAGGAATAGTTAGAAGGAGATTTGGCATTTGGATCCCATTCCTCTGGCCCCAAATCCATCATTCCCCCAACTCCAAATCTATCATTCCCCCCACCATCCCATCTTATTTCTTGCATTTGTCATTTAATTTCTCCTTGACTTCACACATTCATTATCCCAAAGTAAGAACTTTTCAACTCTTCTGGATTTTTCACATTGCTTATATCTTCCATGTAGTTAAACTGCCATGTGGCACACCAATTAATGGTGTGGATGGAAATAATTTTTTACTCTGTTTAAACCATAAAGAAACCTTCCTTATTTATGATTGTATGAGCATTATTTCTGACTCATAGCCAATATCTTGAGATTTATTTTATCACTGACAAATTTAGTTTCTATCAATTATCTGACACACATAGTTCATTCCATAAGAGTTGCACAACCCATTGACATTGCATTGATAATAGCAATAATAATGATAAGAATAGCTAGCATTTATTTCGTATTTTACAATTGCCAATTACTTTAAAATATTATCTCATTTTATCCTTACCACAACTCTGATACATGCTGTCATTCATTCATATTTTATACTTGCAGAAACATTGGCACAGAGATTTTAAGTGATTTACTCAGAGTCACTCAGAGGTGTCTGACGCCAGATTTGAATTCAGATCCTCCAAATCAGCTACTTTATTCAGTGTATGACCTAGTTTTTTTTTATGCCTTGAAAAGACATTGCATATGAACAATGATATAGGTCAACAATTAAAAAATAGTTGGAAAGTTGCGTCTGAAAATTACAAAGTTATTTCTACCTGAATCAAAGTTCACTTGTTTTAACAACAATATGCCTTTATGGAGATTGTATGACTATCAACAATGGGATAGCATAGTCTGTAAAGAATCAATTTTTAGGGTTATACAGAGGGCATTGTGCATGGGGTGTATAAATCAAGAATTCTGTAAGAGAAGAGACGTGTTGTAAAGGTTATTGTCACAGAGGTTATGACCAGGTAGCTAGGTGGCATAGTGTATAGAGGTCTGAACCTAGAGTCAGAAAGGTCTCAGTTCATTCAAATCCAGCCGTAGACACTTAATATCTTTGTGAATCTGGATGTGTCACTTAACCTATACTTGCCTCAATTTCCACAACTGTAAAATGTCAATCATAACAGCAACTAGCTTTCAGGGCTGTTGTGAAGATCAAATGAAATCATACTAGGTGTGACATACAGGCTTATTTTCCTCCCTTCACAGTATTGGGTAGGAAGATTGGTGAGAATGTCAGATATTTAGGGTGCACAATGGATATAGTGCTGGGCTGGGACTCAAAAGAACCTGAATTTAAATCTCACCTTAATAGTTGTGTGACCCTGGGGAAGCAACTTTACTAGGGCAAACCTGTTTCTTTATCTGTAAAAGTAGGTTGAATATAATGGCCCCTAAGATGACTTCTGGCTCAGAATCTATCATTTTATGATTCAATATCTGATGAAAACCAGGTAAATAGCAATTGTTTCTGCTCTGGTCAGAAACTCTGATCATCTTCCCTTCCCAGACTGATCCTTTTATGAAAGCAAACTAGACCATCTTTTGCTTTAATTCGTATTAACCTTTAATTACTGAATGGGTGTTGACTCAGGGAAACTGAGACCTGCGAAAGACCTTAGCTTAAAAAAGCCAGTCTCCCACTGCCTCCAGGCCCTTTGCTAGTCAATGTCTTGCCACTAGACTGATGACTCTGGAGCCCTGCCTCACTTAAATCCAATTCACTTGAAAGTCAACACATCACCCTTCTGATGCCATTGCTCCTATTTGAGAATGAAGGGCAAACAACAAGGAGTTGAAAACCTGGGTTGCTTCATTAGTGTCTTTGCAGTGTCAAGAGATCTAATGGAAGGTCCTCAGAACAGTGGAGGGTCCTCTGTGGAGCCTTTATATGATCATCTGCCCAAGAGGAGCATAGATAGAATGTATCATGGGAGGAGAGTCTATGGCAGAGAAAACAGTAATTCATCACAAAATCAGAGTAATGAATGAAGATGATAAGATTATCATTGATTCCTCCATATTCTCTCCTCCAATTCCACTTTTGAGAGTTAGAATGCATATTGGAGGCATACTGTATTGGTTATCATATTAATCCGTCAAAATATATAATGATACATTGACAATAATATTGAATTTGAAGTCAGTTCTGGGTTCAAATGCTGGCTCTGTTACTTCCTAACTCTGTGACCTTACCAAAATCCCTTAACGCTCTGAGCTTCAGTTTCTTCTTCTGGAAAAAGGGGGAAGGTTGCATTACATAGCCTTCAGTTACCTTTTAGCCATTAAGCCTATGGTTTCATTTCATGAAACTATGTCCAATTTCAATAAGAAGAATTGATTTTGACCTCATTGACACTATGGTTAAGACATGGAAGCTAAACCTAGCCCATTTACTAAAGTAAATTGTATTTTCTCAGATAATTTCATAGTAATTATTAAAGTAACAAACCAATTCTGCACTTCTAAGACACTTCAAGACAGTTATTAGTGTGTTTGTTAGGAGAGTAACTGCGCTCATGTTCTCTGAGAGAGTCCTGATTTCATTAAAGAGTTGAAATCCCTATTTCACTCCTGTAATGGCCAACATGGTGCCATTTTGGCATGGGAGTTAGCAAATATTTCATAATAAGAACATCTAACTGATTACATAAATGACTTCTGGTCATAACACTCTATTATTGTTGATCAAAGAAGGGCTCAAATAATATAAGTTTTACAGTAGCTGACTTTGTATGAATGGAAACTTGGAGAAATCAGGCTGCTGAGCTGCAGGCTGTTTCTGTGGAGAAACAAGAAAAATACTTGTCCTCTTTTTGGTATCCCTTGTTATCATTGAGGCTACAGGATGTGCTAATTCATTCTGCATTATCGAAAAATGTCCTGTGCACATCCCATAGTGAATTGTTGGTAAGTACTGATATTGGCATAAAGCAGTAGGTGTTACTGCCCATATGTGATTTATAGATTGAGTTGCATGTTTTCTTCTACCATCTGTACAGTATAGGAAAGTTGTACCGTATGCTTCAATTTATTTAACTACCATATTTAACACCCACATTGTTCTGTGGATGCAATAAAAGTATATTGATGATTACAATAAAAATATTAATAAAAAGCAAATTGGTGCATTTCTGAGTTCAGTCAAAGTGAGTTTTCTGGGCTATACCTGACCATTAGAAATAGATCTCATTCAAGCTTAGTTCCTATAAGCTTTATTTATTCATTTGCAAACCTAAGTGGATAGCAATGGCTGTCAGAGGCCTCTAAGATTGTTAAATGAGCAGTCTGAAGACCAGAAAGTTTTCTATAATTCCACATAGTGCAATAATGCCAATAAATATGATGCTTTTAATAGCAAAAATAAATATCCTGAGCTGTCTTGCTATGTAAAATAGACATTCTTATAAAGTAGTTTGTGCCATTTTTCAGAGAACATAAATTGTTTGGGGGTTGTTGATTATATTTAACACTGAGTTTAGTGCATAGGCTCTTTTTAGGGACAGGGCAATCTGGTTAAACAAATAAATCCAAACAAATATATAAAACTATGCAGACTGGTAAAGCAGTTTCCCCATTTGCAAGGGTTGTTCTTCACCAGCATAAAAAAATGGGAAATTCTCAGGATGCAAACAAGTGAGGTTATAGCTCTGGAGTCAGTGGTCCTGGGTCCAAATCTTAGTTCTGCCACTTGCTATGTCACCATAGGTTGGTACCTCTCCATATCTCAGTTTCTTCATTTGCAAAATGAGAGGACTAGATGACCTCCAAGGTCCAATCCAACCCTCAGTATATTGCTGGGACCTTCCTCATTCTGCCTGTTACTAATAGACCACGTTTTTCCACTAAAGTGAAAATGTGTTCCATAATACTGAAAGAATGCCAACATAAATGAATGGATGAAGGAAAGTATTTCATACATTTTTAATTTGGGTCAAGGACTATGCTAAGCTCTGGGGACATCAATACTTTCAAATAAGACAGTTTCTGCCCTCCAGAAGCTTGAATTCTAATAGGAGGAAATAATATGTAAAGGGGTGCTAGGTAGTGGGTGGAAAGCCACTTGGTGTGGGCATTGGTATGAGTGTAGTACCATTGCTTTGAAATGCTCAAAACATGGCATGATGTTCTACTGCCAGGAAAGATAAGGCAATAGCTCATTTACAAAATACCAGAGTTCCAGAGGCAGAATTTGAGTTCTGATGAGGAAGGGTGATGACCATGGAAAAATACAGATGGTATGTTTTGCAAAACGCTAGGAAATGGTGAAGTGGTCTGCTTCCAGGAAAGATAGGGTAAAAGCTTTCATATGAGAATCCAGGATGTCAAGGAAAAAATTAGATTTGTGGTGCAATGAGGATGAGGATGGCCATATGTAGGTAGGTGACATGTTTTGGAAATGGTCAGGAAATATCCTGATGGCCTAATTTCAGGTGAGGTAAGGTGGAGTGGATAGAGTGTTAGGGCTGGGGTCAGGAAGACTCATCTTCGTGAATTTAGATCTGTCCTCAGACACTTATTAGCTATGTGACCCTGTGCTAATCACATATCCCTGTTTGCCTCAGTTTCCTTATCTGTAAAAATGAGCTGAAGAAGGAAATGGCTAACCACTCATCTTTGCCAAGAAAATACCAAATGGGGTCACAAAAAGTAAAACACAAATGAAATGAACAATAATAACAAAAAGGGTCATCTAACTGAACTCAAGGTCCTATCATTTCCTGCTTTAGATTTCTATCTCCCAGTGCTTTAGCAGCAACTAGGCGGTTCAAGGGATAGAGAAGGAAATAAGGAAGATCTGAGAAGAGGACTTGGCAGAACCCCTGGTGTAATGGATCCATGTGAACTGTTGTTGGCCCAATAAAGTCAGAGGACATAGAAAAGTACTAACTACTAGATCCTCCATCAAAACTCCCTAAAGTTCTATTTATATACAAGCCTACTCTTTAGTTATGTAATAAAAGCTCAAAAGTAGGGGCCTCAGCACATTCTGGTTGATCAAGCCAAAATACCCAGAGTGCAGTTCAGGGAAGATAAATATATATGCAAATACAGGAGTATCATCAAGCTGCTATGTTTAACAAACTGATGCAGTTCATGGAGAAACACACACATGCACACACACACACAAATTATCTGCTGACACCTATGTAGGTAGAATTACATATTTTACAAATTCACACCATCAGAAAACAAGCACAGTGGAGTTCGATGTTCTAATACAGAATCATTGATCTTCATTTGTCTCTGGCTCATTCCACTCTTAGTGACTTGTATTTTTCATCTTAGTTCACCCCCTATAGACTCAGTACAAGCCTTTTGACATTATTTATCTTTATTTGATTCACATTTGCTCAGCAGTTGTATTCTGACGTTCATCTTCATTCACTTTTCATCCATTAAGCAAAGGTTGTGGGACAGTGTTCGCCTTTGTTCTTTCCATCTCCACCCTGTAGCTGTTGCCCCAAGTCATTTCTCTTCATTCATTTCTGCTCCATCCAACCATCTTTCCACAACACTGTTCTCTTCCTCTCACTTGTGTACATTAGCAATGATTATCTAATGGAGTTCAATTTCTTTTACCTCCCATGCATTCAGGAGTCATCTGACATCATTTGTGCCCATCTTCTCTGTGTTCATCGAAAGATGATTTGTCTTTATTCCTCTTCATTCCATCAGCAATTACAGAGCTAATGCCACATGCTATATTGCACTATAGGACCCTGCTTTTGATGGAAACTGAAACATTTTTCATGAATACTGTTGAATTTTTCTGACTTAAACTTCAACTATTATATTTTCTCATTATAGCAGACATACTAGATGAAACACACTGCCCTCAAATGATGGAGATAAAATAAGATGTCAAGGACATCTATGTTTTATATTACTCAGGCAGGAAATATTGTAGTTTTGCTTGTGAATCATTTTCAGATGATAATTTATAAGGCACGATTCCATATATACCAAAGTAAAGGACTTGGTTAGAGAGTTTCTAAGGTTCCAGAAAGTTAAAGTTACTTTGTAGGTATTATTTGAAGAGATATCTCTGAGGGAGTAAATTAATAGCTGGAAAAGATGAACAGGGTTTGATGGAAAGAAAATATTCCTAATGAATAGAGCTATCTCAAAGCAAACTGGGCTACCTTGGGAATTAGTGGATTCCCTCTCAGTGGAGATCTTTAAACAGAGGTTGAATGACTAACTGTCAGGTCCATTATAATGGGAATTCATCTGTAATTTGGGGCAGGTTTAGTTGGCTTTCCATTCAACTCCTTGATCACATGTCTGATCAGGAAACAGTGTGATTTAAGCAGTGGCTCTTACATTGAGCATTACTTTTACTGTGTGTCCCCTAGAAAATCACGTATGCTCCTTATGGCATCTCTTTCATATCTGGGACATGAGAACTCAATAGCTACCTCATGTGGATATTGTGAGGGCAAAATGAAATATGTGTGAAAGTTAAAACTCAAAAGTTATTATCACCCAAATGTTAATGAGTGGCTTTGGGCTCTAAGATCCTGAAAAAAATGAATGATTTTTGAGAAGTGGCAGAAGATAATCAAAGAATTAAAAGTGAAAAAAAGAGTGGATTAGTGATTTTGTGGGAGAAAAAGATAACTGATGGTTAGACCTCATGTCTGCACACTTCAATGGTAATCTGATGATGTCAGAAAACATGACAAATCTCCTAAGCATGTGTGATGGACCCACTGTGGCAAAATTATGGGACAACACAGCCAAAAGTTACAAAGGATGAGGAAGAATTGACATATTTGTTCAGCATTGTTGAAATGAATATATGCATGGATAATGACAACAACTAATATTTATATGACGTCTACTTTGTTGCAGGGACTGTGATAAGTGTTTTACAAATATTTTCTCATTTGATTCTCCCAATGACCCTACAAGGTAGGTGTTATTATTATCCCAATTTTACAGTTGAGAAACTAAATTAAACAGAGACTAAATAATCTGTTCAGGGTCACACAGCAAGAAAGTGCTTGAAGTCAAATTTGAACTCAGGTTTTAATTATTCCAGGCCTGGTGTTATGTTTTCTGAATTACCTAGATGTTTCATGGATGAGATCACCTATCTATTGTAATATTAAAATATCATCTTTTTAAGATGCAAAAGTACATATAAAGATATTAGGTGGGTGAATGCCTACTCTGGGTCCATTGGGGATTATGAATATTACAAGGTATTCTTTTTGAAAGGGAAACTTTACTCATTCAAAGTGCATAGGCACTTTGTAGATATTAACCTAGGTAGTATAGATGTTAACTTGAATGTTGCTTTTTTTTGAAAAAAAAAATAGAGAATTAATAGCCAATGCAGATGACTCCTAGAAGAATTATATCAAAGAAAGGCATATAAGCATTGTTTGAGCTCACTGGGGCATTGACATTTCAGTGATCTTATCTCATTATTTCAAAGGTTTTATGTCATTGTGACAAAAAGAAACCATTTGCTTAAATCTTTTGACTCTCCTGATGTTTTCTTTAAAATTCAAGGAGGTATTTAAATCACTTTTATCACTCAGTGTTTCTTACAGTATCTTGCTATCATAAGCCTTGAAGTTTTCCATAGAAACTTCTAAGAAGTTTTGTTTTAGGAAATAATTGTAGCTAGGCCTGCATGTGTAAATACAGGCAAATCCCAAATTCTCCTTCCACAGTTCATTACAAGGGATTGGATGGCACTTACTATCTGGGTTTAAAAAGTGTGAAGAACCTTAGGTGTTCTATTTCTTTCAAATTATTAGTCCCATTGACCAATCTGTCTCACTTAGAAATATAATAGAATGTCATTTTACTTTTGATATTCAACACTTTTCATCCTAAAATCGCCTAGTACACCAACAGCCATTCTTGATGGCCTCAAAGCTTGGCTTGTTTGGAGTCAGGTAGAAATGAGTTCATATGCTTCTCCAGACACATTACTAGGAGTATAAGCCTAGTCAATGAACTTAACCCTTCTGAAATGGTTTCCTCAATTGAAAAATGGGATTAAGAGCAACATTTACCAAACAGAATTGCTGAAAGGATTAAAAGAGATAATGTACATAAAATACTTGACAAAAGCACTATATGAATGCTAATTATTATTGTTATTATCATTGTTTTTTCTGGTTCATTCAATAAGTGGTAAACTCAAATTTCTCGTCCTAAAATTTACCAGTAGACATGCTTTTACTGTTTTTGTTTTAAATCGAGTAAAATGATAGGGCAAGAAATATACATTAGACAGTTCCAGCCCAGTAGACAACTGGATACTTAATAACGTTCTGTCTTCTATGAATCTGGGATGAATTTATATGCAAGCAGTACAAGGGAAAGGACAATGATCATATCATTTAATAACCCACAACAGAGGCTAGCACAGTGCTGGTTTCATTATCAGGGTTCCATAAACAATGTTGAATGGTGCTTTATAGTTTTTATAGCCCATCTCACTCCTGTCCACTGGGGAATTGATTTTTATTTCCTGTGTGTCTGTTCATTTGTTGTTGACATTTTTTTCCATATTTGTAAACTTTGATGCTTGTATCAAATTAGAAGGACAATCAAAGGTTTAAATCTTTCTTTCTTCTCCCTACACCAAATCAATTTTGGCTTCCATTACCTCTCACCTATACTATTTCTATAGCCTCCAAATCAGACTCCCTTATTGTATCTTGTCCATCTTCAATCTTTACACAGCTTCCAAATTCCTATTCCTGATGTGCAAGCCTGACCATGTCACTCTCCTGCCTATTTCCAGTAGCTCCCTCCTGTCTCTAGGCTAAAGGATAGACTTCTCTGTTAGATTTCAAAGCCCTTAACAATCTAAGTCTAGACCACCATCCTAGACTGCTTTAATATTCTTCCCCCTCACCAACTCTGCAAAGTTCTAGTCAAATCGAATAATTTGCCATTCTTTAAAGTAATATTCCAGCACCCACATCCCTACTTTTTCATAGGCTATCATCCAAGTCTTAGATGTTTCCTTCCCCTCAACTCACTTCTTCCTTTGAATTCCTAGCTTCTTTCAGATCTAAACTTAGGTTTCACCTCCTACACAATACATTTCCTGATTTCTGCCTTTCCCTCTTGCCCCACAGTAGTCATTCATATTTTCTGTAAAATATTTTATATTTAATTAACATATAATTTGCTTTTATTTATCTCTTTACTTGATGAGACACCTAAAGAGGACATGGTTTCTTTCAGATTTATGATTTTTTTCTTTATTATCTATCTACCTATCTATTTATCTGTCTGTCTGTCTATCTTTCTTTCTATACACATACTCACACACACATTTATGTGTGTGTATTGAGAAATTGATAGATATAGATATAGATATCTTCAACATCTCGCATAGTTCTTCAAACATAGTAGTAAATTCATAGTAGTCTCTGAATTGAATTGTATGATGTTAAACTCTTTACCCAAAATATTGTATTAAGGAACCTGGGTTGGAAGAAAAGGGGCCCTGGAACGGGGGAATCAACTCAGTCAACAATTGCCCATCGACTACTCTGTACAGAACATTGTAATTCATCCATTTGCACCTGTTTCTCCAGCATTTTCCAAAGTATCATTGAACACTGGGTCAATGCTACTATGTAAACCTGATGAATGAAAACACAGAGGAACAAGCATATCGTTTTATAGTATCCCTTAGAGACTAAAATTCCCATCTGCTGTACAGACAATATAATTTCTGAATCTATAAAATTACCCTTTTCAGAATAATTTAGCTTTAAATTTTTTTGTGTCTTCCTCATTTCAATTCAGTCCTGGGAAACTGTATTTTTTCTAATTTCAAATTATGGGGACATCATTAAATGGCAACAATGTAATTTTTGTGGCATCCTGAAATGTTCAGTTTTGATATAAAAACTAATCACTGGTA
Organism: Petaurus breviceps papuanus; assembly: GCF_028583685.1. NCBI lineage: Eukaryota > Metazoa > Chordata > Mammalia > Diprotodontia > Petauridae > Petaurus > Petaurus breviceps. Next base: position 35,025,481 of record NW_027185761.1, on the reverse strand, counting down.
TTTGGTAATGTCTTAATGATAACCTGTACATTATGGCCCTTACATTCACTAAGGATACTCTGAAATTCAAGCCTTTGGGAAAAAAAATCCTAAAGTTAAGAAAGTTTGTTCCATCTTTTCTAATTTCATATGAACCTAATTCTTCATTTCTTTTCTTTCTACATTTTCTTGAGCCCCTTTCATAACTCTTGATTAAAAAATACTAAATATCTGCATTTTTGAAACCATCCCAGCCTTTAAAAAATAATTGGCTAACATAACACTTGTCTAATTTTCTAGGGGAAAAACTGCTAGGGGGATTTTAAAAAGGAAAGCAAAATTTATAGATGCCTTATTAATTCATATTTCCCTTTCCTTTATCACTCCTAAATCAGCATCTTTTCCCCTGTGTGTTATATCAACCAATAAACACTTACATTTTTCTGCTAATGAGGAAATTGGCTTCTGTGGACTTTTTAATGTTGGTATTTCTTCCTCTTGTGAATCATACTTATTTGACTGTGTCATGCCTTTCTCCATTCATAGAGACAGATATGCTGCTATTTCAGAATATATTTGCATTTGGCTATTGGCAATCTACATATCAGTGCATCATAAATATTGCGTAGTATTACAGAGTGAGAATCTCTGAACTGGAAAACATGTTTGCAACTATCCAGTCCAACATTTACCTGACTGAGAATACTTTCTCAGTATTTCTCAGGAGAAAACAATCCCCAGCAAGTAATGAGACAGTATGGACTTCTGGTAAAGCAATCGGGGTTAAGTAACTTGCTCAAGGTTACATGGCCAGTTATTTCTGGGTGTGGTGCTAAGTATCCGAGCCCGGATTTGATCCCCAGGTCATCCCGACACTGGAGCTGGTGCTCTTACTTGCTGAGCCACCTGGGCACCCCTGAAAGCATTACTTTCAAAGACAAATCATTCTCTTTTTCAATTATGCCAAATTGTTTCTCCATTCATTCCATAGGTAATTTTTAAATATTTATATAGTCACTATGTTAGGGGCTTGGTAAGATTTAAAAAAAAATAAGAAATCCTTACTTTTAAGGAGATTATGTTCCACTGGCTTTGTTTTTTGTGTGAGTACACACAAGAGAAAAAAAAATATTATGTATATATAAAGTATTTTGGGGGGGAGGGAGAACTATCAACTACAGAATATGAGAATATGCTTTCTTGTGACTTGTGGCACTTAAGGTGAAATTTGAGAGAAAACTAGGGATTCTATGAGGCAGAGGTGAGGATGTAACACATCCCAGGCATAGGGGACCACCTCTTTAAGAAATGAAGATGGAAAATCACATGTAGGAAACAGCTATCCAGTATGATTGGAACATAGAGAATGAGAAGAGCCAAAATGGACAGTAAGCCAGAAGACATAGCTTGTAGTCAGATCCTAAGAGTCTTTAAAAGTGAAATAAAGGAATTTTGTATGTTATGTTAAAAGGCAAGGAGGAGCCTTTGGAGCTTCTGAAGCATGGAAGTTTATGTGGTTAGAAATATGCCCTAGGATTTTTAATTCTTCAGCTGTGTGGAGAATGCATATGGAAGAAACTTAACAATTAGAAAAGAATAAGAGAAGAAAACTAGTGGCAAGAGGTAGAGAAGGCCTGAACTGGGGAGAGGGCCAAATGAATAGACAGAAAGGAATATGTTCAAGAGATATTGTAAATCTAGTACTTGACAAGTACAAGCAGTGCTTATCAAATGATTAGATGGCATTATGGGAGGGAATGAAGAGTCAAGCATGATCTCAAAGTTGCAAACTATAATGACTAGAAGTGTGTCAACAGAAATCAAGAAATCAGGGAGAGAAGATGAAGAAGAAAGAAAATAATTTCAACCACATACATGATATTTTAGATCACTTTGTGATTTTCAGTTGAAGATGTCACATAGAAAATTGATCAGTGGGACTGGAATTTATTAGGGAAATTATGGCAATACATAGATCGGAAAGTGTTCAGTAGTGAGATGATAGTTTAAACTATGGGGAAAATGATATCAGAAAAGAAAATGCACAAGGAGAGAAGATGGTTCAGGACAAAGTATACATAGGGTAGTGATGATGCTGGAGTACACAAACTGAAGAGGAGTAGATGAATTTGCAAGAGAGAATCAGGAGAACATCATGAAAACTCAGAGATTAGAGTGCATCCCGGAGAAGAGAAATGCCAATGGTGTCAAATTCCACAGAGAAATCAGATAGTATGGACTATGAGCAGGACATTAGATTTGGCAACTAAAAGATGTTATTATCAAATTCGGGGAAAGCAGTTTCAGTGGAGTGATGAAGTTGGAAGCAAGATTTTTCAGGGACTAAAAACTAACGGCAGGTCAAAAAAAGAAGAAATTCCACTTTAGTGAAGGCTTCTGCCTATGTTTTTGGAGGGGTAGCTAGGGCACAGTGAATAAAGCATTGGACTTAGAATCATAAAGTTTTTGTTCATGGGTTCAAGGTGAGCCCCAGACACTAACTGCGTGACAAGTGACAAGTCACTTAAACCTGTTTGCCTCAGTTCCTGATCTATAAAATGAACTGCAGAAGGATATGACAAACCACTGCAATATTTTCCATAAGAAAACCCCAAATAGGGCCATGAAGAGTCAGGCATGATTGAAATAAGTGAACAACAATCTATCTAATTTTACTCATTCCATTCTCTCTAGTCAAGCAAATTGAGTTTAATACCTCTTACACATTATAGACTATTCAAATATCTTGAAAGTAATGACTTTTCCCCCTTCTGTGGAGGACCCCTCTGTGTTCAGAGACACATGCACACACACACACACACACAGAGTTTTCTCTTCTCCATGCTGAGCATTTCAATTTCAAAGAATTTTACACACTTAAATTGTAGGAAGATACATATATGTCCAACTCATAGTTTCTTCCCTCCCCTTCCCAATTAGAATAAAATATCTCTATAATTCAAGCAAACAGCTAGTCAGTCTTTGCCTGGAGAAATAATATGGAAGGAGGGGGAATGCTACAGACAAAGCCAGTTCATTCTGTATTTTGATCATTCTGATCAGAATAAATCTAATGCTTATTCCACAAAACTTTTCAAATTCTTAGAGACATTTACCAGATAGGTAAAAAAAATTATTTCAACTGATTTATCTAGGGCATCATCTTGAAGCACTTCATCCTTCTATTCACACTCCAGGTTATCAATATACCTAAAATAGCACCATGAATGGAATTCCAGATGTGATCTTTTGAGACACTGTCAATTCCCTAGTCTTGGACATGATGGCTCTGTTTAAACAATCTTATTTAAGAAGCTTAAATAAACAAAGTGATATTATTAAGTAAGTGTCTGGGCTTCTCAGTAAACTATGTATACATGATGGAGCCTTGCATTATTTTTATTTATTTATTTAGGGTAATATATTTTTGTTACAGTTGTACTCTGTTTTATGAAAATACATTGTATAAAAATTAGAGCATAAAAATGAGAGGATGATATTTTTCATTACAAAAGTATCTTCCACTGATTCATGCAAACATTAAACCAAATCTATTGTATTAAGTTCATTCAGGTTCTAACAAACCATTGATTTTCAAAGGAAGAAATAAAAGCAAAAGGAAAATTAAAGAACCTAGAGGAAAGGCCCATTGAAAATAATCGCAATTGAAGATAGACATTTATTTTTATCAGAATTTATAAAATAAACTAATTTTCAGAAAACCTAAAAATAAATTAGCTGGAAATGTTTAAGAACATTGTGTAAAGTGAAAATTACCTGTACTCTTTCAGGAATCCAGCCATAATTATCCTGATTATTCATTTATACTTGTGTGAGAGTTATAAATTGAGACAATTTGATTCCTTAAACCAGTGTCTATGTGGCAATTAAAATAAACACATTTTCAATGGATAAAACTTGCATAATATATGTGAGTTGCAGTTTAACAGCCAATTCATGGAATAATTTATCTTAATACCAGTGGGTACATGGTAGCTAGAGTGATGGATACAGAGTGGAGAAAACCCTGAGAGTAGATCCTACCTCCTATGCTTACTAGCTACGTGCCCCAGGACAAATCATTTATTCCTCCTCAGTTTTAGTTTTCTCATCTGCAAAATGGGTATAATACTATTATTTACCTCTCAGAGTATTTTGTGCCTACTAAGATAATGTGTAAAGTGCATTGTAATTCTGAAATTGATATATAAATATTATTTATTATCAGTAGTAATAGTAGTAGTGGTAGTAATGATAGCAGCAGCAGCAGCAGCAGTAGTAGTAGTAGTAGTAGTAGTAGTAGTAGTAGTAGTAGTAGTAGTAAGAATCTATGTTTCCAGATTTTTTTTCTTATGACAACTGAGGATGTTTTTGATATAGATTTTTTTAGCCAAATTGTATGACATCTCCTCTTCCACCACAAATATCAAATGAGGTCACATATATCAGTAGTGTGTGTGTGTGTGTGTGTGTGTGTGTATTGATAAAGTAGTAGACAAAAATATAGATAATTAGAATATGCAAAGAGGAACTATGTAAGGAAAGCAAATGTAATGCATGTGCAGACATTAAGCATTATAACACATTTACATGCATTACATGATATACACATGCGTATATCCAACAAAACAATGTAAAAAGGAGAGTTTTTAATTCCAATCAGATATTTATAGAATTTTTAAGGCCTCCAAGCATTTGTTCACATAAAAGCTTTTCTGGTGCTTTCTTTGCATCACTAATGAGCATACCACAGCTTTTGGAAGCCAGCAGGGTTCTGTCTCACTAGCTGACATCCTGTCCCCTAAGAAGTTTAGATAAGGTGAACATCTTAGGGTGAACTCTACCCCGAGGTAGGGCTCTTGGACTGGACTCCACTACAAGGTGTCTCCTGGGGTTTGCCATGATGAGAACAGCTTAGCTCTCTTGGGAACACTTGAAACTCATCTGACTTAATGTGGCCATGGCAAATCCAGGCTAAGTCTTCAAGAAGTCCCCTGAGGCTAGCACTAGGCACTTACTCCATTACATCTGCTTGTTCATTCTAAGTGTTATGACTAGCTCTCCTCTTGACTACATTATCTATTTGTCATAGGAGAAAGAGCACATATATTGCCATTCCCCAGTGCCCAGCACTGCTTCACTTTTTAAGGAAGGGGGGAGGGGAAAGAATATCTTTTACAGGTGAATTCGGACACACAGCTCTCAGATTAAACTCACAACACTTATTAATCCTCAGCTCAATTTTAGATGCCTGAAGCAGTTGTGGATGCATTTACAGGCCCACAGAGAAATTTTTTCACATAGGAAAAGTGCCTATAACATTAATACCTCCTCTAGTCATACCCTGTAGACTTGAGCAGGGGGCAGGAAAGGAAAAGAGAAGAGGGCTCCAAACCCCAACATTCTGCCATTGTCCTGAAACTCTGACTTTTCCTTGGTCTTTGCTGTTGATCTTACCCTACCACTACATTATGAACACAACCAGAGGCTAGCCAGTTTGAGGAATACACCATCACTGGTCATTGCTGGTGATTCAGACAGAATTCCAACTATTTTAATGAGTGTGGGCAGAGACTACCTGAGCTCTTCTCCAGCACACAAGCAGCTTCAGCTTTGTTACCTGATACTCCCCTTCAACTGCCAATTTCAAATCATTCTTGCTGTCAGATCCAGATGATTCTGCAAAATAGAACAAAACTCTAATCATTACCAAAAGTGGATTCCCATATTCTTTAAATAGTTTATTTAAATATCTCAATAGTCATTTAAAAACACTTAATGTGCCTACTAATGGAAAAATAAAAGAGTAGAATTGCTTTTTGGAGCTTACTCTTAACTATGGAGACTGAAACAAAAAAAAAAATGTGGAAAAATTTGGAGAAAACAAAGGGACCCCTCAATCTCCAAATTCAAGATAGACAAGGAAAAGAAAGCTAGGTATAAGAACCATTCACTTTTAGATTCACAGAGGAGAGATTTCAAAGAATTAAAAGAAAAGATAGATAGGATCATGCAACTTAAAATGCTGAAGAGGAAGTCATCCCAGCAGGAGCTGGAAGTTCTCCAAAATGCAATTCTGAACATACAAACAGAAAAAAAATGTGAGAGAAAACAGAAAATTATCAATAAATATGGATATGGATTTTTAAGAAACTCAACAACCAAATTAGATTTTTAAAAAACATATGCAAAACTTGAAAGCCATGTTAGATAAAGATAGATTACTACAAAGCATAATATGGCCCAGAGGCAGAGCCAAGACAGCAAATGCAGTGACTGAGTTCTCCTTCAAGGCCCTCCAAACACCTTTAAGTGATGCTATAGAACAATTCCAGAAGTTGCAGAAACCACAAAAAGATGGGCAGCAATAATTTTCCAGCCATAGACAACCTAAAAGCTCATCAAGAAAGGTCTGTCACATAAGTGTGAGAATGGAACAGAGTCCAGAGAAGGCTGTACCAGTGCAGACAAGGCCCCACCAAATTAGGAGCAGGCCTTGGGAGCCACTGAATCAGCAGTGGCAGCAGCTGTTTCCAGAGTTTTCAGCTTACAGATGGTAAAGGGGATGAACAACTGATCAGAAAGAGATGACAGGGGTCTCTTTGCTGGTATTGGGACCTGGACTTTGTTGCTTTGCCTATATTCAGATCTGATCCTCAATCCTAGGTCCAGGGCAAGGAGAAGCACTGGCACAGCAGAGCTTGGGAACTTAATGGAGCAGGGACCCTTGTCACAGTTCCAGGGCAGAAAACAAGGCTTGTAGTCATTCACAGACCAGGAGAATAGTAAATACAACTCTTCTTAGATCATACCAGCTTGGAAGAACTGAAAACTTACAGTTCCCTAGAAGTACCTCTGAAAACAGCTAAAACAAATCCCAGAAGTTTGTGAGTGTACCATCTAACCTGGAAGCAGAGTACTAATTTAACAAGGAGTTAATTAAAAATCAAGAAATATACTGGAAAAAAGAGTAAACAAAAATATTCTGACCATGGTGACAAAGAAGATTACTCATACACTAAGAAGAAGATAACAGAGAGAAAGCACAAAATCCAAAGCCTATAAGAAAAATATGAATTGGTCTCAGGCATTGGAAGAGCTCAAAAAGGATTTTAAACATCAAGTAAGAGGCAGAAGAAAAATTGGGAAGAGAAATGAGAGAGTTGAAAGAAAATAATGAAAAAAGGAGTCAACAGCTTGGTAAATGAGACAAAGACACAGACCAAAAAATAATACTAAAGAAAATAATGCCTTAAAAGCATACTAGATCAAATGTTTAAAAAAATAGGTACAAAAAGCAAATGAAGAGAATTCTTTGAAAAGCAGAATTAGCCAAATGGATAAAGATGCACAAAAATTCACTAAAGAAAAAATAGCTCCTTAAAAAGTAGAATTGACCAAATAGAAAAGGAAGCATAAAAACTCAGCAAAGAAAATAATCACTTAAAAATTAGAATTGAGGGTCATCTAGGCAACAGAGTGAATAGAGCACTGGCCCTGGAGTCAGCAGGACCTGAGTTCAAATCCGGCCTCAGACACTTTACACTTATTAGCCATGTGACTTTGGGCAAGTCACTTAACCCCAATTGCCCAGCCTTCCTCCCTTCCAAAAAATTAGAATTGAGCAAATGGAAGCTAATTACTTCATGAGAAATCAAGAAATGATAAAAATAAAACCAAAATAATGAAGAAATAGAAGAAAATGTGAAATATCTCTTTGGAAGAAAACAACTCCCCCAGAAAAAACAGATTCAGAAGAGATAATTTAAGAATTATTGGACTATTTATTAGAGAAATGCAGATCAAAACAACTCTTAGGTACCACATCTCACCGGATTGGCTAACATGACAAAACAGGAAAATTCTGGAGAAGATGTGGGAAAATTGGAACACTAATGCATTGTTGGTGAAGTTGTGAATTGATACCACCATTCTGGAGAGTAATTTGGAACTATGCTCAAAGGGCTATAAAAATGTGCATACCCTTTACCCAGCCATACGATTTCTAGGACTATATACCAAAGAGATCATACAAGTGGGAGAAGGACCTGTATGTACAAAAATATTTATTGCAGCTCTTTTTGTGGGGGCAATGAATTGGTAATCAAAGGTATGCCCATTAACTGGAGAACGTCAATCAAGTGGGGATAAATTATCCCATATGAAAGAGTAAAGTAAAAGGTTTTTTACAGTGGTGGGGAAAAACAGGTGGTGAGGGAGAGTGAGTGAACTCTACTTTCATCAGAATTGACTCAAAGAGTGAATAACATACACACTATATTGTGTATATGAAATCTATCTTACCCTACAGGAAAGCAGTGGGGAAAGGGGGTAAGAGAAGGAGGGGTGATAGAAGGGAGGGCAAATTGAGGGAGGCAGGTGTCAGAAGTAAACACTTTTGAGGAGGGACATGGTGAAAGGAGAGAGAACAGAATAAACAGGGTGGGAAATAGGTGGAGGGAAATACATTTAGCAATCATAATCAAACATCACACATGAAAAATTACTGAAGCAACTTTCTCTGATAAAGGCCTCATTTCTCAAATATATAGAGAACTGAGTCAATTTTATAAAAATAGAAGTCATTCCCCAATTGACAAATGATTAAGAGATATGAAGTTTTCCATTCTCTTTTGCTGTTCCATGATAGAATACTATTTTGCCATAAGAAATTAGCAGGAAGCTCCCAGAAATACCTGGAAAGATTTACATGAGCTGAAGCAAAGTGAAATGTTCTATGTATAAAGTAACAGCAATATTGTAATGATATGCCAGAGCAATGGCTTCATGTATCAATATATCCCTTACATTTATAGACTTTAGAACTAGAAAGAACTTTCCTATTAGGAATTCCTCAGGGAATCATCCTCATTTATTTATTGAGTGGACATGATGTCTCCTGACTTCACTTTCTTCTCTTAGATTCTATGATCTTAGAGAAAATCTAGTTCAATCCTTTTGTTTTATAAAGGACACAGCTAAGGTCCAAAGACAACTTGTTCAAGGTTATGCAGAAAGAAACAAAGTGCAGAATTGTACTCAAGGCTTAGAGCTACAAATTAAATGGATTTCACATTATATCATTTCCACTGTCTAACAGTCAGTCTCAAGCCCTAAATTCAAGGTAAATTTCCTTGGTTCCCTAAGGATATGAATTATAGAACTAAGGAGTCAAGTTAGTTGTACCATTCTGATTATTTGGCTAAGTATATTCCAAAATTCACAGAAAAATAATGGTTTTTCTTAGATAATGAATGAAATAGTAATTTTCTGTCTAGACTGACAAGAGGCAGAGTCAAGATGGCAGAGTAGAAACAGGACCTCAGCACAGCTCCTGCTCCCACCACCTCCAATTCATGTAAAAGGGGACTCTGAACAAACTTTGGAGCTACACAACCCACAAAATGACAAATAGAAGCTAACCTTCCACTGAGGACAGCCTGGCAGGAATCGTCCAGCACAGCACTCTGGGAGCTGACCCCAGCCCTAAGCTAGCCAGAGGTTTCAGCCCCAGGGTGGGCCTGACCAACCACCAGCTGGAGGGACTCCAGATCACCAGCAGCTGTGGTGGTCCAGAATTATCAATACATAGATACTAAGGACAAAGTGAGAGGTCAGTGCAGTATGGATTTTGGGACCAAGTAGTTTGGAGGGGATTGGCTTTTGCCCCAGGGGGAGAAGTCCCTGAGGAGTCAGGGCCCAGCCACCACCACGGGGCAACTTCAGCTTCTGGCCTGCAGAGTGTAGGGGGACCAAACAAACAGTCTGAGGAGTAATCGCTCTTGCTTTAAGCTGCTTGGATCTGGATCGCTGTCTAGGGTAAAGGTCCTGGGGTGTGTGACCACCTTGCCAGAGTGTGTGGAGGCTTCAGAGAGGTCGCCCAATTATTATCTCCAGCAGCTGAGAAAACCCCAGCATTTGAAACGAACTCCCCTGTCTAGGGGCAAAGACCTACTGTGGCAAAAAGCACAAAAGTCAAATAATTGAATGGTAAAATGAGCAGGCAAAGGAAACAAAGCAAGCAAAGCAATCCAATATTACACTGCTATTTGGGGACAAGAAGGATCAAAGCATAGAACAGGAGGAAAACAATGAAGTCAGAACTCCTGCACCCAAAGCTTCCAAGAAAAATACGAGCTGGTTACAGGCCATAGAGGACCTTAAGAAGTGGATAATAGAAGTGAAGGAAAAATTGGGAAGAGAAGTGAGAACAATGCAAGTAAATTATGAAATGAGAGTCAACAACCTGACTGAGGAAAATAACACTTTAAAAAACAGACTAACTCAAATGGCAAAAGAGGCTCAAAAAGGCAATGAGGAAAAGAATGCCTTAAAAAGCTGAATTTGCCAGATGGAAAAAAAAAATCTCAAAAGCTCACTGAGGAGAATCATTCCTTCAGAATTAGATTGGAGCAAATGGAAGCTAATGATTTTATGAGAAATCAAGATGCTATTAAACAGATCCAAACAAATGAAAGAATAGAAAGCAATGTAAAATATCTCATGGGAAAAACAACTGACCTGGAAAATAGATCCAGGAGAGATAATTTAATAATTATTGGACTACCTGAAAGCCATGATCAAAGAAAGAACCCAGAAATTATCCTACAAGAAATTCTCAAGGAAAACTGCCCTGATGTTTTAGAACCAGAGGGCAAAATAGAGGTTGAAAGAATCCACTGATCACCTCCTGAAAAAATCCCAAAAAGAAAACTCCTAGGAATATTATAGCCAGGTTCTGAAATTCCCAGATCAAGGAGAGAATATTTCAAGCAGCCAGGAAGAAACAATTTGAATATTGTGGAAACACAATCAGGATAACTCAGGACCTGGAAGTTTCTACACTAAGGGATCAAAGGGCTTGGAATATGATATTCCAGAGGGCAAAGGAGCTGGTATTAAAAACAAGAATCACCTGCCCAGCAAAACTGACTATCATGTTTCAGGGGAAAATATGGTCATTCAGTGGAATAGAGGACTTTCAAGCATTCTTGGTGAAAAAAATCAGAGTTGAATAGAAAATTTGACATTCAGATACAAAAAGCATGAGAAGGTACACAGGGAAAAGAAATCATAAGGAACTTATCAAAGTTAAACTATTAACATCCCTACATGGAAAAACAATAATTGTAACTGATGAAACTTTTCTCAGTATGA
>NW_027185761.1:34986779-35013945 GCF_028583685.1 Petaurus breviceps papuanus | reverse complement strand
AGAGAGAGAGAGAGAGAGAGAGAGAGAGAGAGAGAGAGAGAGAGAGATATGCTAAAGTGTTATTAAGCACTTACTATCAACTTGGCACTATGCCAAACACAGTGAATACAAAAACAAGAAAATAGGATAGCCCCTATTTTCAAGGAGCTTAAGTTTCTAATGGAAGGAGACAAAATATAAGGAGTGTTGGAAAAGTTGTAGGGGATTGTGAGGAAGAAAGAAAGTTATCCACATTGGGGCAAGGCAGTTGTAGAGATAAAACAGACAAGAGTTATATGGAAGGTAAGAGCTCCTAGAACTATGGCAATTATGGACAGAGATTCACAAATTTTCAAATAGGCCTCAGACTGGAATAATTCTCAAGGGTTCAAGGCAGCCACACTGGAGATGGAAAAAGATCAAAGAATGAGCTGGAAACCAAATAAAAATTCTATATTATCTTTTAAAATACTTATTGGAATCCTATTATATGAGTGCTATTCTTGGCCCTCTTTTACAGATGAAGGAAATGAGTCTGGGAGAAGCTAACTGCTTTCACCTGTTACCTAGATAGAAAGTTTCTGAGGCAACACTTGAACTCAGATTTTTCTCACTCTGAGTTAAACCCTGTGTCATATAGCTTCTCATAAATCAAAACAAAGCATTTAGACATAATGGATTCTAGGGACCCTTATAAATCTGAATCTATAATTATTATACTCCAAAGTCACATGACTCCTCCCTTTCCTAAATATTTCAAGATGTATCTCACTCATCTGCCCTGATTCTTCTTTGTTGAGTCTCTCATTTTCTTCCCATTGATGTGCATTTACATTTCAGAAATGTTTTATGTTCATATCTGACTGATCCTTAATTGGCAGTAACTCCTTCCTCTTTTGCTTTTAATTTCCCCATTTTCCCACTACCAGGTTCTCCATGAAGTATCTGAGCATATGTCAAGAAGTATTTAATTAATCTGAAGGTTGACTCCTCAAAGGAAACATCACTTAATTCATCGATTTTGTAAATTTTTAAGGAAAATTCAGAAAGGAAGCTCTGTTTTTCACCAGTGTTAAGAAATCTCCATTTTCACACCAAGTCAGATGTGCTGACATTTATTTTTTTCTTCCAATTTGAAAATAGTTTGGGGTAATGGAGGGAGAAGTTATGATTGCTTTGGAAAGAAAATAATTAGTAAAGATTTATTCCGATTACAATGAGGTTATTCTCCTTTCTTTACCAGTGAGTAAGGAATATGTCTTTCCCATCAAATATAATTTTCCTGGGGTAACAGTTCCCCTCAGAGATGCCAGAAAACATTTCCCCCCAATCTGTTCCCCATCTCCTGATATCGTGTGCAAAAATTATTCAAAGCAAGAAGGGTCTGTAAAGGTGCTAGAAGGGCAACCTGGGTCCTTGATTGGTTAAAAACAAGATCATAGGAGGAATGGCTAAAGGAGATGGGGATGCAACTTACTTTCTGCATTTCCTTGGGCAAGTCAGTTAATCACCTGGGGCTTAGTTTCCTTATCTGTTCAATTAGGATACTGTAATAGATAACCTCTATTTGTTATTGTTCACTTATTCAGTAATGTACATCTCCTCATGAGCTCATGGACCATATTAGGTCCATTAGGCCCTTCAATCCTCCACTATCTCTTAAAGGCTATCCAAGTTCATGATCATTATTTCCATGATTCTATTTGTCCACCTTATCCCCTGCCATCCCCTTCTCTTTTTGCCTTCAATCTTTCCCTACATCAAGGTCTTTTCTAATGAATCCTATCTTCTCATTATGTGGTCAAAGTATATAAACTTCACCTTTAGCATTTGATTTTCCTGTGAATAGCCTGAATTAATTTCTTTAAATATTGACTGATTTGATCTCCTTGCTATCCAAGGGACTCTCAAAAGTCTTCTCCAGCACTGTAATTAAAAAATATAGATTCTGTAGACTGGGAGCAGAGCTTAACTTGTGGCTTGTCCTAGGGCTCAGGTCATTGCTGGTGTCTTGCACTGGGGATAGGGCCTCATTGCTGCCCTGCACTGTTACTGATTTGCCTTGGGGTTCACGGCCTCACTGCTGGATTGTACTAGGGGTGGGGATTCACTGGTGACTTGCTGGACCTGACTAATGGTGCTGGTTTGCTCAAGTGCCATCTGTGCTATACCATATTCACTTCCCACCCCAGTGAGATAGACTTTTTTTTTTGGATGGCAGTTGGGGTTAAGTGACTTGCCCAAGGTCACACAGCTAGTTTTTGTGTTAAGTATCTGAGACCAGATTTGAACTCAGGTCCTCCTGATTCCAGGGCCGGTGCTCTATTCACTGCACCACCTAGCCACCTGATAGACTTTTTTCTACTGACTCTTTAAGCTGTCCTGGGCTGTAAGACTTCTTCACTACTATAAAATTGAATTTGAGGTGTTATTCCAAGTTTATTAGGAGGGGAATTTGGGAGAGTGCAAGCAAGTTCTTGCCTCACTCGGCCAATTTCACTTCAGAAGTCATTGAATGCATTTTGTTGCAAGAAAAACCTATAAACAAAATGGATGCCTTTCAATTGTGACTTATTTGAAACAATTATGTCATATGGATTTAATTCAATATTATTATTGAAGAGAGTACATTGGGGGTGGGGAAACATTGCTTCTGGATTCAGATAATTCAATTCTAAAATGCTTCTCCCTATTGCCTGAATAAATCTGGTAAATTCATTTATTGTCCTAGAACCTCAGTTTGCTCATTTTTAAAATTAAGGAGTTGCACTAAATGACCTTATTGAGAGATAGCATGGATTAACAAATAGGTAGCTGCTCCTAGCATCTTGAGTGACCTAGTTTCAAGTCCCATTTCTAAAACCTATTATTTATGTGACCCTAGACAAATCACTTGTCCTTTCAGTGATCTAGGAAGTTATTAAAACTATAAACTGCAGGGAAAATGCTGATCTAAATTGGCAAAAATACATCACTGGGAATTACTTATGCCAGTCAATTCATATGCCTGTAATGTAATGCCAAGCAAAGGCAACTTCCCAAGGTTCAAAATACCAGCATAGGTGCTCTCCATTTTATTCAGTGAAAAATTAAGAACAGAGAAGATCAAAATGTGACATCATTCAAAATACAGCATTTACTAAGTGTGACTCAATAATCTCCAAGTACTACCTGATTTAATCAAGTACTAACCCACCCCAGGACATTACATTCATTTAATCAATCACAAAGTCCCTCTTCTAAATACTGCTCCACCCCTAGGCTGTACATTCATTTACTCCATCACAGAGCCCCTGTTCTGAAATGGAGATTAGTTTCCAATCCTTAGTAAAGTACATTCATTTATTCAATCACAGAGCACAAAAAGGTCAAAAGTTCCCCACCCCTGGATCACAACTGAATCTACCCCCAGAGTTACAACAAACTTAAACACAGCACTTAATACCCAAATGGAGGTCTTTTCTTCATCTTGACACAAGGCAAGTTCTCAGCAATCTTTGTTCCTGGGGAGACAAAGCTTAGCAAGGCCACAAGATACATTGCCAGTCTCTTCATTAATTCATTCTCTGTCTGCAGAACAGTCCTAGGACCCCTGAAAACTTTAGCAAAACCCTCTTCCAGGATTTCTGTAAACATACAACAAGAAAATCCTTCTTCAAGGCTTCTGAACCAACAGCAAGCTTCCAAAACTTCTGCAACAACAGCACTGTCCTTCAGCAGTGGACAGTATTCACTCTCTGTCTACAGAACGGTCTCAGTAGCTCTGAACCAATAGCAAGGTTCCAAGACTTCTGCAACAACAGCACTGTCCTTCACCAGTGGACAGAATTCACTCTCTGTCTGCAGAGCAGTTTCAAGAACTTTGAACCAACAGCAAGGTTCCCTCCATTCTGAAACAACAGGACTGTTTTTCATCAGTGGACAAATCTGGCAAAACAACATCAAAACAGACAGACAAAGTACCAGCATAACAGCCATGTCTCCTCAGTCCTTGGCAGCTCTCAAAAGTCCTGGGCAATTCAAAGTGGCCCTCAGCAATCTTCTCCAGTCTCTCTCTCTGCCTCCAAAGGTGCTGCTTCCAAAAAGTTCTTCTGCATCTCTCTTGTTTCTCTCCAAATCTACTTCACCAGCTCCTCCCAGTTCAGCCCTCTCTTTTCACATCAACAAGTCCATCCCACAAGTGGGATTAACAAACTCTGGGTTTTAACACAATCAAACCAAAAACCAAGCCAATACAGGAGAATCTTTAAATTACATTACTATTACAATGCCCAGTCAATCCCTATTCCTCTCCCTAAGGAATAGTGAAGGGGAATTTTTCAGAAAAACCAAGGAAGCCTTTTATGAACTGATACAGAGGGAATGTAAAGGCAAGCAAGCACAGCTTTCCAGAGGATTGCTACTGTGAACAGCTTCAAGGTTCTGATTACATAGAATAGTGAACTCTCTATTTATTCAGGAGTAAATTAAGGCAAAACATTCACAGATATTAAAGTACAGCATTAACAATATTATGACATAACAACATATCACTAAAATGGCCACATAGTTTTCACCAAAGTAGCCACATAGTTTTAAACAAAGTATATTAATACAGAGGCTTGCCTCCTTAAGGGACACAAAATACAGTCATTCAGTAAGTCCTTAATTCAATCATCTTCTCTCCTTAATAGACACAAGGTAAAAGGTCAAAGTTCTCCACCCCTAGGTCACAGTAAGTCATAATCTTCTCAGTCAGCATGAGGTACCCAAGAAGAGATCTTTTCATCTTTACTCGAGGCTGGCTCTCAGCTTCCATGTTTTCTCTTCCATGCTCCCAGCTCCTGCCAGAATCTGCACAACTGTCACCTGGTTCAAAGGCAAGCAGTTCCCAGATCTTTGTTCAGCTCCTTGTCCAGTTGTTGTTCCATATTGAAGTTCACAGTGTCCAGTCCACCTCAAGTCCTTCATAATTTCTGTTTCTGGGAAGACAAGGCTTTATATAGTCAACATAACATTCATAAACATTGCTGGCACCACCATCAATTTAGTATCTGCCTGTGAAATCAACACAGACCCACAAACAAGGTCTGAGAACTCAACACAAACCATCAGTACAGTCCTAGGACTTCCAAATCCCTCCTCCAGGGCTTCTGTAAACATACAACCAGAAAATACTCTTTCAGGGCTTTTTGTAAGGTCCCAGGGCTTCTGCAAAAAGTATCACAAACAAACATCAACACAGAGAGAACAGACAACCAGTTTTCTCCTTCTTAACTCTACCACCAGGAGAGTTCTGCTCCGTTATCAGTTCTTTTCTCTTCTCAATTCTGCTAAGTTCTCAGTTCTTTCCCATTCTTGGTTCTGCTCATTTCTTCTCTCAGTTCTGTTCTCCATTCTGCCACCACAAGTTCTGTTCTCCATTCTGTTCTCAATTTGTAGCAGTTCTAAGAAGTTCTCAGGATTCTAGCAGTTCTCTCTCTCTTTCAGCAATTCTGGCTCTCTAGCTTGGGCTTTTCCTTATATATGGAATTATCTCCCCCCTCATCTGCCCCTTCCTGTTACAGCAGCAACTTCCTCCCACTGTGGGATTCACAAGTTCTGGATCTTAATACTTGATGCAATCATGGGCTTAAAACAAGGTGCTAAGTACCTGTTTGATTGCCAATGCGAGGGGCATGGAAGATATTCAAATCCCCATTACAATTACAGGGAAGCAAGTCAAACCAGGACAAAAATCTATACAGTGACCAAAACATTTAAAATAAAACAGCTATTTAAGACTTGAGAACTATGGTTGGTTAAGTGAAAATCAAGACTTCAGATGAATGATTGTGATGCATGCCACCTATCCCTTGGTGGAGGGGTAACACATTATAAATACAAGATGGTGATATATTTCCAGATATGTTTATAACTTGTGTATACTTGTCTATCCTTTGACAATAGGAAGACCTATTTGGCCTGGAGGGTGGGCAAGTTTGGAAGAGGAAGTAGAGAGTGGTGATAGCAATGGCAAACAAAACAATGAAAAAAAGTAAAGACAGAAATTAAAGAGAGAATCAGTGAAATATAAAGAAAATATACAGAGGAGTGTCTAGAGGATTACACAGACAAGAAAGGCAATATGGGTACTTTAATAAAATAAAATTAAATATATGTTAAAGGTAACACTTTATATGTAGTGCCTTCCTGGTTTCCTATACAACTCGCATTTTCTGACTTTCTTTATGTGTGTCATTTTTTACCTTTACCAGTGATTTTAAAGTCCATAATTTCTAAATTCTTTGCAAAAAACAAAGCTCAATTCAAATAAATTGATACAGAGCACTTCAAAAAGCATTTTAAAATGGGCAAAAGCAAAGTATTAGAAGCAACTTTATAATTAGATTTGTCATTTAAAGTGCTCAACTAGTGGAAGAGACCATTTGTTCTGAACACAGCAATAACTTTTTGTTACATTTTTGAATGTTTGAAAGAAATATTAATAATTCAGTGTTCTAAAAATTGTCATTTTGTTTCCCATAGCTAAGGAAACATTTTTTTCAGTTAAAGACAGATACAACAGATACTATTTTCTTTTTGGTCAATTTTTAATATCATCTTCTTGAATTATTTTGCACATTTCACTGCCAGTCAACTATTACGATGACATAGTTGTTTTTCTTTTTCCCTTTTGTTTGATCACTGGCTTGAATAAGCAGCTGATGATTTGTCCTTCCAATCTGTTTTGTTCATTAAATTTCTTAGTATGGCTGAAGTTAATTTGTTGAAAATGTCTGTGTCTGAGAAGCATAAACTCCTGAACTCCTCAGCTAATCTCTGGTTATCATTAGAGAGATTACTTCTAGTCTGTTAAATTGCAAATGTGTTCTTCTCTCTACAATATGGCAGATAGAAGCATTTTCTCCAGTAGATAAAAGCTAATTGTATTTTATACCATGAACATATATTGACAGGTGGTGACTGGGAGGTAGGATGGCATTACTTAATCTTTATTAGGAAAAAAAAAAAGAAGTCAGAGCAAAGATTTACAGTGAGATTAGAACATATTGATCTGTGTTCCCTCCCCCCCCAAGGACCATACAATATAGCTGCTGCAATTGACCATACACTAGAGCAGGAGTGTGTTAGCCACTTACAGACAGGGAAATAGATATCTTTCTTATGGGCTTTGCAACTTTCAGTACAAATTCTCACTGGAAACTTCATCTGTGATTTGCAAAAATGCAAGAAATGTGTTTAAACAATCCACAGGACATGTGAAATCACAGTATTTTTTTCAAATTTTTATTGTTTTTTTCATATGTTGATTTTTAATACACACATGCTATTGGCAGGTTTCATGACTGGTGTTCTTAAAAAACAATTTTGGATTAACATCATTTTTTGAAAAAGAAACATAAATTTATTTATTCAATATCCTCAAGTTTTTCTCTTGTATAAAATGAGGTAGTTGAACAAGATCAAATTTCCCCAACCCAATTTATAAGAACCCATAAAATACCTAAATCCCTAACTTACTTTTAAGCAAACTTTAAGTGTCACCTCTTCCATATTTCCTTTCCTGATGCCTCCAATTATTAGAATTTTCTTTCTCTTGAAATTAACTTTTTACAACACTGTATATATTTGTATTTAATTAATGTTGTGCTTATTGTATCCCATGAGTACAATGGAATATTCTTTAAAGTCTGAAACTGCTTTAGTTTTAGTTTTTGTTGTTTGTGTATTTCTTTCTATATCTCCAGAACCTAAACTAATACTTTGAACATTTTTTTTTCCTGGAATATCCTGAGATTTCCTTACAAAGGACATCTCCTGGGGGTGGACTCAAGATGGCAGAGCAGAGTAGAAACAGGACCTCCCCTGGGTTCCAGCTTCCACCTTCCCCAATCCATGTAAAAGGGCACTCTAAACAAACTTTGGAGCTGCAGAACCCACGAAATGACACAGAGAAGCTAACCTCCCACTGAGGAGGGCCCGGAAGGCTGGGAGGAATTGGTCAGTACAGCACTCTAGGAGCTGAGCCCAGCCCCACACCAAGGCTTTAGCCCCAGGGTGGGCGTGACCAGCCACTGGCTGGAGGGACTCCAGATCAGCAACAGCTATGGACATTTCCAGATTTATCAACTCATAAATGTGAAGAACAAAGTGAGAGGGCAGTACAGTCTGGACTTTGGGACTGTAAGTGAGAGTGTATGGCTTTTGCCCCCGGGGCAAGAAGCCACTGAGACTCGGGCACAGCCAGACAGTGCCACGTGGCAGCTTCAGCTCCTGACCTGCAGAGTGTAGGGGGATCAAGCACCAGTCTGAGGAGTAATTGCTCTTGCTTTAACCTGCTTGGATCTGGATTGCAGTCTAGGGTGGAGGTCCTGGGGTGTGTGTCCAGCTTGCCAGAGTGTGTGGAGATCTCAGAGAGGGCACCCATCTAATACCTCTGGCAGCTGAGAAAACCTCAGCCTTTGGGACAAAAGCTCCCCTGTCTGGTGGCACAGTCCTACTGTGGCATAAAGCCCAGGGGTCAAGTGATTAAGGGGCAACATGACCAGGCAAAGGAAACAAAGCAGACAGAAAATTCCAACATTAGACTCCTATTTTGGGGACAAAAAGGAGCAAAGCATTGAAGAGGAGGAAGACAGTGAAGTCAGCACTCCTGCACCAAAAGCTTCTAAGGATAATATGAGCTGGTTACAGGCCATAGAGTACCTTAAGAAGCAGATAAAAGAAGTGGAGGAAATACTGGGAAGAGAAATGAGAACAAAGCAAGAAAATTACAAAATGAGAGTCAAAAGCCTGACTGAGGAAAATAACACCTTAAAAAATAGACTAACTCAAATGGCAAAAGAGTCTCAAAAAGGCAATGAGGAAAAGAATGCCTTAAAAAGCCAAATTTGCCAGATGGAAAAAAGAATCTCAAAAGCTCACTGAGGAGAATCATTGCTTCAGAATTAGATTGGAGCAAATGGAAGCTAATGACTTTATGAGAAATTAAGATGCTATTAAGCAGATCCAAACAAATGAAAGAATAGAAGGCATTGTGAAATATCTTTTGGGAAAAACCACTGACCTGGAAAAAAGATGCAGGAGAGATAATTAAAAAATTATTGGACTACCTGAAAGCCATAATCAAAGTAAGAACCTAGAAATTATCCTGCAGGAAGTTCTCAAAGAAAACTGCCCTGATGTTTTAGAACCAGAGGGCAAAATAGAGAATGAAAGAATCCACCGATCACCCCCTGAAAAAGATCCAAAAAAGAAAACTCCTAGGAATATTATAGCCAGGTTCTGGAATTCCCAGATTAAGGAGAGAATATTACAACCAACCAGGAAGAAACAATTTGAATATTGTGGAAACACAATCAGGATAACCCAGGATCTGGCAGCTTCTACACTGAGGGATCACAGGGCTCAAAAGGCACTGGGGCATAGAGATCCACTGGAAAAGTCAAAAGGGGTATGGGAGAAAATATGGGAGAGAGCATATTGGAGGAGGGGATATCTTGTGGGACTGCTATTTTAGGGCAGTGGGTAGGGGAAAAACGGGGATAAAATTTGCAACTCAAAATCTGGCGGAAATGAACGATGTAAATCAAATCACAAAAATGCAAAGAATATGAAGAAAAGTATGTACAAAAAAATGTACAAAAATACAAAGAATAAAAAAAAAAAGAAAGGATGCCTCCTAGCGAGAAAACTCCCTTTACCCATTGGTATCATTTAGGCAACTGCAGAAGTTTGGGAATGGCACATTGCGTTGGTTGAGATGTTCAGTGACTTTCCCAGGGTCATAAAGACAGCTCATAATAGAGATGAGAGATCACTCATAAATAACTCGGGAAGAGTTCTTTCTTCTTCATCTATACCTAATGATTTCCCTCACCTTGCATATAGAAGATATTAAATTAATACATATTGAATCAAATTGAAATACTCCATATGTTGTAGTCACACTCTGCTTTCTCATGAGGGTAGATCATGAAACAATAGGTAGGAAGTGAGAACGGGGATAACATATAGCTCTAAAGCTCAAAGATGTACGATACATTTTGTTTGGTAGGATATGTAGCCTTTAGATACTTTGGTGATGGGATGTGTCTTTAGTCCACTTTTTTTCAATTAAAAGCAGGAATAAATTTAATTAAAGATAGTTTTTAAATATTTTGAGAGATCAGTAATAATTTGTTGAGAAGTTTCTTAGGAAATAATGTACTTGATGATATCAAAACACTCCATTCCAATTTTCTATTAGCTTATATCATGAGAGTGACAACTTAAGCTTTCAAATTTATAAAAAGTATGATTTTGCTTGGTAAAGTCAAGTTGAAAACAAATCAATGGCTTAATTTTTCATCATAAAATATCTAGAATACATTTTCTTAAAAGGAAAAAAAACTTTTTTTCCTCCATTATATTAAAAGAAAAAATCTTATGCGGCCACAAGCAGCATGAGAGATTTGGGTTTTCTTCAAACATTTGTAACTTTTAGGAGGAGCTATTTAAGCCCTTCTATGCCAAAGCAATGGAAGATTTCACTGTGTGAGATTGGGTAAATAAAAAATAAGTGGACAGCTTGACAGAGTTTCTCTACTTTACACACATATAGACACAGACAGAAGCAGAATATATATGTTTCATTTATACAGGATCACATTTGTAGATATATGATCATTCTGGACGAACGACCACCACCACCACCACCATTACAACCATCCCAGTCCTATATAACTGTACTTTAAGGTTTTCAAAGTACTTTAAGTTTTTTCTAATGTGATTCTTACAATGACTCTATGTTGCTGGTGCTGTAATTATCCTCATTTTATAGTGGAAAAACACTGAAGGAAACAAGGTTTAAGCAACTTGTCTAGGATAACACAGCAAGTGAATTATCTAAATCTGGATTTGAACTCAGATCTAAGCTCAGCTTCATTGACTGTACCACCTAGCTTATTACCTTTGATTGTACTGTGATTGAATGCATTTTGGACTAATTTTATTGTAAAATATTTTGACATAATTAATGATAATCCTTAAAATTACTGAATTTTCTTCTTTCCAAACTAAAAATCAATGAAAATGAATAATAATTATTATTATTTTTATAACAGAAACATTCTAGAATTTGTATTGTGCTTTAAGATTTGCAAAGAATTACAAACATTAAATCATTTGACCCTCACAACAATTCTGGGAGTTAGGTATTATTATTATCCCCATTTAACAGATGAGGAAACTGAGGAATCAGAGTTTATGTAACTGGTCCAAGGACACAAAGTTTATGAATGTCTGATGCTGTATTTAAAGTGAGGACTTTCTGATATTATTTCCAATTCTCTATTCATTATCTCATTATCTATCTGGCTTTCTGTATATCATCTCTCTCTCTCTCTCTCTCTCTCTCTCTCTCTCTCTCTCTCTCTCTCTCTCTCTCTCTCTCTCTCTCTCTCTCTCTCTCTCTCTCTCTCTCTCTCTCTCTCAAGATACTATGGCAGTTGTTAGACACACAACACATTGATGATTACTCATCAGTTACTGCATGCCATTTCTTCTATTTTCATGTTGAATTTTAGCATGAATGTCATTTTATGTTACTTTTCACACTTTTCTCTTATTTTTGCAAGTAAATTTTAACAATTTAACGAGGTCTGTGAGTCCTTTGATTAGTCAACTATCCTCTCTCATTCCTCACCTATAAAGTGAGTGTATTGGTTTAGATACACCTGAGAGCAGGGTCCATTCAGCTCTATATCTTTGATTTTTGAAGGAGAAATTTAAAATGTACTTTGACAACAGGACACCTATTGTATATGATTATATGATGTATATGATTAGCCACGGTTTTGGAATTTCTATATCATTGTTTTCCAAAGCTGTCTAGGACAACCACTTAATTTTACACATGAAGAAACTGAGATCTAAATATGTGACTTGCCCAGAGTCACACAGTTGTTAATGAATAATATCATATCTGCTTATTCCAGAGATGTAATTTTTTCTACTCTAGAAATTACTCTAGAATTTCAAAATTTCAAAGATTTATAAACCATTAGCTTAGCTCTTCCCTTCTCTTAAGATAGTTTCTATTTTTTTTTTAGTGTGCTTTAGTACAAAAAACTGTTGAGTTGCTGTGATAAAAAGCTATAACTAGCACCCTGAACCATAATGGAAGCAAAACAGGTCTAAAAGGGACCCTCAAGTAATCACTGTAACTTATGAGATGAAAATAATACAAAAAATCATTTTAAGTTTACTTGAGCTGGAAGGGTAACCAATTGTTATATGGATTAGATATGTTATTAATAATAGGCATGGTTATGAGTTTCTTATTTTAATTAATTATTATTTTCATTTTTTTTAATTTTAGACAAATACTAGAACTTAAACACATAATGAGAAAAGAAAAAAAGAAGCATTACAAACCTAAATATAAAATACAAAAAGAAAAAAACACATGTGCAGAGCAGAATATAGTAGAGGATTCAGAATATATAGCAATATATGTAGCAAATTATCATTTCAAAAAAAACTGTATAGAAAGCTGTCCATCTTTGCTTCCTTGGAGGTTTTCTTTCTTTTCTGCTGGGCACTTTTTATTTTGTTCTTTTTCTCCCTTCCTCTTTCCTACCCACCACCCCAAAGCTATAATTGATCATGGAGATATATGTATATAGGTACTGATATATACATATATAAACATACAAACAAATACATATGTGTATACATATATATGTATATAAACACACACATTATATATATATATATATATATATATATATATATATAAAGAGCTATGCTTTCCCTAAGACAGTCTACTACTACTATTGTTTTTCTGTTTATATATCTTTTTTTTCCTATCTCTCCTAATGCTTCTACTTTACTTCTACCTGCTACCTTGCCCCACGTTACTTAACCTGCCACCACTCCAGCAATTGCTCCCTTATCCACCCATTTCCCTAAATCTAAAGGCCCTTCCATATCCCCCTTTTAACTTATTCCATCACCCTCGGCTCTAAAGATCAGTCCTCTATCCTCTCCCCCTCCCTGTTTCCTTAGAATTTCATTTCTTTCTAACTTTAGAAGACTTTTAGACTCTTCTACATATATTTGTTTTCCCCTCTTAAACACATTCCAAATGAAAGTAGATTTCCAGAACTAAGAACCCCCTTCCCCCATCTAATTCCTCTGTATTGGTTCTTCCTCTTGTACCTCATTTGTATAAGATAAATACTCTTTTAACTGTTCTTGAAAGGTTTTATTTTTTGAAGATATATCAAACTCAGGTCTACCTCAGTATTACTTATAAGTCACCTAATTACCAGTAACAACCTTTGACATAGGTTTTATATTTTCCATACATAACAGGTAAACATTCTATCCTTATTTAGTCCCTTATAATTGGTCACTCGTATGTACTTTGTATTTCTCTGGCTCTCAAATGTCAAATCTTCTATTGACTTCAGGGTTTTTTTTTGTTACTTTGTTTATTTGTTTGATTTTTTTCCATAGTCCTGGAAGTCTGACAGATAACCAAATGTCCATTTTTTTCATTCAGAATTATGCTTAGGTTTGCTGAATATGATATTTTTGGTCAAAGGCCCGGTGCCTTTGTTCTTCGATATATAATGTTCCAAGACCTGCAATCTTTTAGTGGAACAAATGCAAGGTCTTGTATTATTCTAATTGTGGTACTGCCATATGTAAATTATTTTTTTCTTGTTGCTTGGAACATTTTGTCCTTGATCTGGGGATTTCTGGATTTAACTATAATTTCCCTGTGAGATTTCCTCATAGGATCTCTTTCAGGTGGTATTCTATTCTATTTCTACTTTCTCCTCTTGGTCTAATGCTTCAGGAAATTTTTCTTTAACTATTACTTGTAGTATAGTATTAAGATTATTTTTTAATAAGAACTTTCAGGTAACCCAGTTATTCTCATGTTTTCTCTTCTTGATCTGTTCTCTAGGTTAGTTGTTTTTCTTACAAGATATTTCACATTCTCTTCTATTTTTTCATTCTGTGTATATGTATGCATGTATATGTAATATACATATTATATATATGTAATATATATATTATATTATAATATATATATATATATTCTGACCTACTCTGCCATCTTCCCAGAATCCTCTTAATTAATCATTCTTCCTAGCTAGATTTGAACTCCCTTGTTTTCGAAGGAGGACATGAGTTTATTGCCCCTTAAAATTTGGGATCTTGACACAAATTCCCGGTTCCACTCTAGTTATGGGTCTACTAGGGCTGAAAAATTCATAACCTAAGAATCAACCTGGTAATAACTTGCTCTGCATTTAGGCATGAAATCTATCATACTTTTCATGTCCAAAGAATTTTTCATTTGTTAAAACCTATTAGAGCTTGCACCCAGAGTCATAGCCATTGAGAACCCAAAGTTTTCTGTACAGCACGATGAGACTTCAGAGTAGGACTTGGATTTCTCCTCAAAGTTTGATTCATCATTCTGATAAATCAACTACAAACAATGAATATTATTCAAGTCTCTGAATTACATGATATAAAATCAAAATGGTTTGCGATTCTGGGATTCTAAAAAGAACATTTATAAAGGGTATGATAACTAACTCCTAACATCACTGTTATTATGCATACATGTGCAATGATGGGCCATTAACCACTATGTCATGATTCTTTTTTTTCCCACAAAGTATCTTGAAGTCAGTATGGAATAGTGGATAAGAGGATTGGTGGGATATATTAAAATCATGTACCCACAACTTGCTATTATATCATCATGGGTAAGTCATGTAAGCTTGAAGAATTCCATCTTTATTATTTGTAAAGAGAAGGCAAGAAAAATTACAACACTTGACTCACAATTTGGCCTCCTTCTCCAGAATAAGTTTGGAAAACTCAATGTGTCTAAAGAAATGTGAGCTTTTGTTACCTAGCATTCTTAACAGCATTACAAAGACCTGAAAATGTTATTTTTCCAGAAAATAGCAATTGTCACAAAAATCTCACATAGGGCTTTCTTTTAAATGACACATTTTAATCCAAGGTATTGTCTTTTTCTTATTTCCCAGCAAAACTGATAACAATCTTCTACCAATAGTTAATGCACACTTAGGAAATACAAGTTATTTTAAAAATAAGCCAGTGGGGGAGAATATGATATTTAAACTGTTAAAATATTTTGTGGGGGGTGTAGTTTTAGACACAGAGGTAATGGATAGGTTACCAAAACTGTGATTCCATTGATTTAGTGACTTTCCAGGGACGGAACTCCCTCTACAATGCAGATGAGCACCTGCAGTTGTCATTTGCAGCCACAGCCCACTCTTCATAATCCCATATGGTGTTTTCTTGGCAAATATATAAGAGTGATTTGCCATTTCCTACACCAGCTCATTTTACAGATGAGGAAACTGAGGTAAACAGATTTAAGAGACTTACCCAACATTACACAGCTTATAAGTATCTGAGGACAGATTTGAATTTAAAAAGCTGAGTTTTCCTGATTCCAGTTCTGTCACCCTATCCTCAGGGAGCACATCAAGCTCTGGACCTGGAGTCAGGAACACCTGAGTTCAGATCATGCCTGGGCTACTTACTAGCTTTGTTGCCCTGGGTAAGACATTTAGCATCTCATGGTCTTAATTTCTTCACATGGAAAATAAGAACACCTATCTTCCTGAGTTGTTGTGAGGATCAAATGAGAAAATATGTGTAATTTCTCAATTTTTAAAATCTATACAAATGCTAACATAAGCAACAGCATGAAAAAGTCTAAAGTCTAGGACAGTGCCTCCCTATACCTCGGTGAGCACATCCCAACTTTAACATAAAGCTCAAATTCAAGAAATAAACAGGGAACTGAGCAGACAACAAAATGAGAACTCTACTATAGGAAGTTACTAGGATGGTAAAAAAAAAAAAGACCAAGACATATACATAGAGGAAAACAATGTGAGAAAAGGAACACCCAAAGCATAAAAGAATATTCTACTTACTCAGGAACAACAAGAATTTTTTAGGAGAGTTAAAGGGAAAAAATTGGTGTGGTATAGGAAAAATTAAGGAAGCAAAAAAAAATTGTGAAAAGAGAATTAACAACTTGGCAAAAAAGAGGCACAAAATATTGGAGAAAAAATTCTATATTTTTTTCAATTTTATTTTATTTTTAGTTTTCAACATTCATTTTCACATAATTTTGAGTCATAAATTTTCTCCCCATCCCTCCCCTCCACCCACCCCAAGATAGCGAGCCTACTGAATACCCCTTACCCCAATCTCCTCTCTCTTATATCCTCCCCCATATCCCCTCTAACTTTCTAGTAGGGCAAGATGGATTTATATGCCCTGGTGCCCATATATCTTATTTCCCACTTGAATGTAAAAAAAAAAAAAGAAAAAAAATTTATTTTTTTCACATTTGTTTTTAGAACTTTGATTTCCAGATTCTTTCCCTTCTTCCCTTCTCACCCACACCCACTGGGAAGATAAGCAATTCAATATAGGTTGTATATGTGTAGTTACGCAAAACATTTCCCTAGTAGATATATTGTGAAAGACTAACTATATTTCCCTCCATCCTATCCCACCACCCACTTAATCTATTTTCTAATTTTCCCCTGTCCCTTTTCAAAAGGGTGTGTTGCTAACTACCCTCTCCGCCACTCCACCCTCACTTCTATCATACCTCCTCTTATCCCTTTCCCCCCTATTTTCCTGTCTGGTAAAATACCCAATTGAGTGTGTATATTATTCCTTCCTTAACCCAAATTCAATGAGAGTAAGGTTGACCCATTCCCTTTCACCTTCCTGCTCTTCCCCTTCATTGTAACAGTTTTCTCTTGCTTATTTTATGAGACAATTTACCCAATTCTATCTCTCCCTATCTACTCTCATTATATTCCTCTCTTAACTCTTAATTTTAGTTTTTAGATATCATCCCTTCATATTCAACTGATCCTGTGCCCTCTTTCTATGTAGACATATACACATATATACATACACTCACATATGTATTTATACAGAAATACATCATCCTATATAAACATATATATGTATATATACAGATAGATAGATAGATAGATAGATAGATAGATAGATAGATAGATAGATAGATAGATATTCCCTTCAACTATCCTCATACTGAGAAAAGTCTCATGAGTTACAATTATCATTTTTCCATATAGGAACGTAAATAATTCAACTTTTATAAGTTCCTTATGATTATTTTTTCCTGTTTACCTTCTCATGCTTCTCTTGCTTCTTGTATTTTAAAGTCAATTTTTCTCTTCAGCTCTAGTTTTTTACATCAAGAATGCTTGAAAGTCCACTTTTTCATTAAATGACCATATTTTTTCATGAAGCATTATACTCAGTTTTGCTGGGTAGGTGATTCTTGGTTTTAATCCTAGTTACTTTAACCTCTGGAATATCCTATTCCAGGCCCTCTGATCCCTTAATGTAGAAGCTGCTAGATCTTGTGTTATGCTGATTGCATTTCCACAATACTCAAATTGTTTCTTCCTGACTGCTTGTAATATTATCTCCTTGACTTGGGAACTCTGTAATTCCTAGGAGTTTTCTTTTTGGGATCTTTTTCAAGAGGGGATTGGTGAATTCTTTCAACTTCTATTTTTCCCTCTGGTTGTACAATATCAGGGTAATTTTCCTTGACAATTTCTTGAAGGATGCTTTCTAGGCTCTTTTTTGATTATCCCTTTCAGGTAGACCAATAGTTTTTAAATTCTCTCTCCTGGATCCATTTTCCATGTCAGTGTTTTTTCTTTCCAATGATATATTTCACATTGCCTTCTATTCTTTCATTTTTTGGATCTGTTTTATAATATCTTGATTTCTCATAAAGTCATTACCTTCCATTTGCTCCAATCTAATTTGAGGGAATTATTCTCTTCAGTGAGTTTTTGAAATTTTTTCCATCTGACAAATACAGGTTTCTAAGGCATTCTTCTCCTCATTGTCTTTTTGAGCCTCTTTTACCAATTGAGTTAGTCTATTTTTAAGGCGTTATTTCCTTCAATATTTTTTGGGTCTTCTTTAGCAGGCTGTTAACTCACTTCTCATGATTTTCCTGTATCATTCTCATTTCTCTTCCCAATTTTTCCTCCACTGCTATTACTTTATTTTCAAAATCCTTCTTGATCTCCTCCCTGGCTTGTAATCAATTCATATATTTCCTGGAAGCTTTTGATGCAGGAGTTTTGCCTTTGTTGACTTCTTCTGGTTCCATGTCAATCCTTTTTATCCCCAAAAAAGAATTCTATGGTTTGATTGTGCTTCCTCTCCTTGCTCATCTTCCCAGCCAATTACTGGACTTTTGAGCTCTTTGCCATGGTAGAGTTCTGCTCCCAGAGTGGAGAGCTTTGTCCCAAATCCCTGGGGTTTTCAAAAATGTTGTCAGAGGCCTGAGGAGGGTGCCCTTTCTACAGACACCCCAAGCTTTGGCATACTGGCCACACACCCAAGCACCACCACCCAAGCCTGTGGCCCAGATCCAAGCAGGTCAAAGCAAGAACAATTATATGAAGGGTCACTTGGTCCCCCATGATCTGCAGGCCCAGAGGTCTGCGGGCAGTGATGCAGCAGCTGCTGCAGTTGATGTGCCTCCTCTACTTCTAGTCCAAGGGGCAGGGGCCTGACTGTGCTCTTCCATCACCCAGTTCCAACAGAATTCCCCACTGACTTTTTACTTTCTCTTTGGCATTTATTGGTTGAGAACTCTGGAAAGTGCCACAGATGCTTTATATTTACTCTCCTGAAATCTGCTCTGGCCAGTCTGGGCCTCTGGTTGGGGCCACCACAGGCTCAGCATAGCTCACATGAGACTGAGCTTGGCTCCCAGCTCTGTGACATAGACCCTATCTGTAAGCCCGCCAGGCTGCCTTCAGCAGGATATTTGTTTCTCTCATCGCTCTGCAGCTTCTGTACCTCTAAAATTTGTTTAGAGTCATATTTTACAGGTATTGCACATGGTTGTGGCAGGAGCTCATGGAATTTTCTGCTCCTATTCTGCAATCTTGGCTATGCCCCCTATAATTTTTTTTCAAGATTTTTTTTAATTGTCCCAATATTCTAGAAACAGAGGTTAAAAGAGAAATAGAAAGAATCCACAATCCCAAAATGAAAACTCTTAGGAGTATTATAGTCAAAATCTAAAACTTCTACATTAAGGGAAACATATTTCATGGATCCCAAAACAAATCATTAAAATACTATAAACCTTTAGTTGATAAGATAAAAAGAAAGATGAAAACTAAATTAGTAGTAGCAAAAATGAAAATCATGATTGTACTACCCATGAAGAGGAATATGAAGAAATTATTAGTTTTAGGCCAATTATGCCAGCAAACCTGTCAACCAAATTAATTGCATGAATATTTGAAAAAAATAAGATATTTTGATTAACAGAAGAGGAAATAGTATCAACCTATATTAGAAGAATAAATTCAACAAGCTATAAATGATATACCTAAGAAAAATCCCCACTAATAGGTTTATATAATAGCAAATTCTATGAAACATTTAAGGAATAATTACTCCCAATATTATATGTCATTTTCTTTAAAAATGCAAAGAAAGAGTCCTCTCATTTTTTTCTTGACACAAACATAGTTTTTATACATAAGAACAAAACTAGAAGAGGAAAACTATATACCAATTTCTCTTGTGAATACTGATAAAAAAAATAACATATTACAAAGGAGATTATAGCAATATACCACAAGCTTACTAGTGTATGACTAGGTGGGGTTTATGCAAAAAATGCAGGTTACATTCAATATGAGAAACTATTGGCATAATTGATCACATAAATGACCCCCCCAAAATCATATGATTATATTAAAATATGCAGAAAGCTTTTTCTTACAAAATAGAATAGCTATTACCATTAAAAACAGAAAACATAGAAATAAATGAAATCTTTCTTAATATGCTAAATAATACCTATCTAAAACCAAATACATGCTTTATCTGTAATGGGGATAAAACTATGAGTCTTCTTAGTAAGATTGAGCATAAAGCAAGTATGTTCATTACCAACATTATTATTCAGTATTGCATTTTATTTAATAGTTATAGAAATAAGATTGAAGGAATAAAGACAATATAGAAAAAAAAAATCACTTACAGTTAATATGGTGGTATACTTAGTAGAGAACCCAAGAGAATCAACTAAAATACTAGCTGAAACAATTAGCAAATTTAGCAAAATTTTAGGATATTAAATGAATCCACAGTAATAATGATTTCTATACAAAATAAAATTCAAAAACCAGCAGCAAGACAATGAAAGAGGAATTCAACTCATATTATCTGCAAACAGCATAAAGTACTTGGAAGTCTATCTGCCAAGACAAACCTAGGGACTTTATGAACCCAAGTACAAAACACTCTTCATAAAAATAAAAATAGGTCTAAACGATTAGAGAAATATTCATTGCTCATAGGTAAACTAGGCAAATATAATAAAATAACAATTCTACTAAATTAGTTTATTCAGAGCCATATGAATCCAACTATCAAAGAATTATTTTATAGTTCTAGAAATGGATAATAAAAAAATTCATTTGAAAGATCAAAAGTCAAGAATGGCATTTGAATCAAATTTTTTAATGTGAAGGAAGGCTAGCTAGAAGTACCATATTTCAAACTATGTTACACAGGGGTAATTGTGAACAAATATGGCAATGGTTATGAAATAGGGTGGTGTATCACTGGAATAGATTAGGTATATAATACACAGTAGGAAAAGTCTATACTAAGTTATTGTTTGATAAATTCAAATATCTAAGATTTGGGAGCAAGAACTTACCATTTGAAGAAAAAAAAATACTCAGAAAACCTGAAAGAAATTTGGAAGAAACTAAGCCTAAGTCAACATCTCACACTATATGACAAAACAAATTTAAATTGTGTGATCTAGACATAAAGGGGGAATAGTATAAGTATATTTGGGGACTATGAAAAAAATGTACCTGTCAAATCTCTAAATAATTTAAGTTTAAAGAACAAATAAGACCTAGTAAATATCACAGTAAATAAAATGGATAATTTTAATTATAAGAAATTAAAAAGTTTTCCCCCACAAACAAAACAAAGGTAGCTGAAATTAGAAAGAAAAAAATTGCAAATAAAAAATGTAGCAAGTTTCTCTGATAAAAGAATCATTTCTCAAATATATAAGGAACTGAGCTTAAGTTACAAAAATTCTAAAAATAAGTCATTCCCCAATTGATAAATGCTCAAAATATGAACAGGCAACTTTCAGAAGAAGAAATCAAAGCTATCCATAATCACATGAAAAAAATGTTATAAATAACTATTTATCAGAGAAATAGAAATTAAATGAACTCTTCAGATTCTCCTCACACCTATCAGATTGGCTAATATAGCAGAAAAGGAAAATGACAAATGCTGAGGTGGGGGTGGCATGTAGGAAAATAGGTACACAAATGCACACTAATGGTGGAATTATAGAATATTACAACAATTCTGGAGAACAATTTGGAATTATTCCCAAAAAGCTAAAAAACAGTGCATACCATTTGAACAAGTAATGCCATTACTAGGTCTGAATCCCAAAGAGATTTAAAAAAAAAGAAAAAGAAACTATTTGCATAAAAATATTTGTAGCAGTTTTTTGGGGGTGTGGCAAATAATTAGAAAATTTAGGGGATTTTATCAATTGGAGAATGACTGGAAATTTGTGATATATGATTTTGATAAAAATACTTTTACATTATTTCAAAATGACAAGCAGAATGGCTTCAGAAAAATATTCCAAGTCTTATATGAATTGATGCAAAGTGAAGTAACGACCACATAGTTATTCTACACATCAACCCATCATCTCGCCCTGTATGTGGACAGCATGATTCCCTTGAAAGTGTGCTGGATTACTGTATTGATCAGAGTAGGAATGTCTTTAATAGTTGATCATCATTAAAATACTGCTGTTACTATGCACAGTGTTTTCCTGGTTCTTCACTTTTCACTTGGAATCAGTTTAAATAGGTTTTGTTATGTTTTTGTTTTCTGAAACCACCCCATTATCATTTCTTACAGCACATTATTGCTCCATCACGATCATATGTGACAGCATGTTCAGCCATTCTACAATCAATGAGCATCATTTGAATTTTTTTTCCCTCCAAAAAGAGTGGTTATAAATATTATTGTGCATATAGTTCCTATGTTTTTCTTTGATCTCTTTGGGGTAGAGACATAGTAATTTCATTGCAGGTTAAAGGGCATACAGTTTTATAAATCGTTTACCAAAATAGTTGAACCAATTAGCAACTGCACCAACAGTCTATAAGGGTATATATTTTTTCTCATCCTCTCAAGCATTTGCCATTTCCAATATGTATGGGATAGTAGATAAGAATTCTTTTAATATTCATATTTTCAATCAATAATAATTTAGACGATATTATTTTATTTTATTATTTTTTCAAAATTATTTACTTATTTTTAGTTTTCAACATTCATTTCCACAAGATCTTGAGTTACAAATTTTTCTCCCCGTCTTTCCCCTACACCCCACCCAAAAAATAGCTAGCCTAATGAATACCCCTTTCCCCAATCTATTCCCTCTTATATCCTCCCCCATAATTCCCCCCCAACTTTCTAGAAAGGTAAGATGAATTTGTATACCCTGGTGCCTGTATACCTTATTTTCCAGTTGAATGTAAAAAAAGGAATTTTATACATATTTGTTTTTGAAACTTTGAGTTCCAGGTTTTTTCCCTTCTTCCCTCCTCACACAACTCCACTGGGAAGATGAGCAATACAATATAGATTTTACATGTGTGTAATGCCAAGCAAAGGCAACTTCCCAAGGTTCAAAATACCAGCATATTTGTCCAAACTGATACAGAATATACTATGTAGAAATGCAATATACATGATGACTCAAAGTAAATAAATAGTTTGCTAAGAGAAAGTCAAACTCTTGAGTGATTGCAAAACCAATAATGGTCTAAAAGAATAAATTGTAGTATACAAGGTTATCTTTCTCCCCTTTTCAGAAAGTCAAGGAATTTAAAATACTTAGCAAGATGTGGTCACTGTATTAATTTCTTTTGATGGCTTAACTATTTTTCCTTTGTTATGAGGTGACGCTCAGTACAGTAATATAGGAGAGTTGAACAACCAATAAAATTCCTTGATGGAAACAGAGGAAGCATTTTTTTTCCTTTCAAAATTAACAGTCACAGATCAGTGGCCTGCTTTGGTTAAGATCATGGATTTTCAATTCCAAGTCTCTTATTCCCATAGTGAGTTCTAACATCTGGCAAACTTATTGGTACCTTGGGATACTCAGCACCAAGATCATAATAATGGCATCCCCTGTTCTCAGGCCCCAGAAACAAAATTCCCACCCTTCAATATAGCTACAAGGACAACTCTCTTTAATCAGTTAAATAACTTGGAGAACATTCAATCTAAGTATCATGTATGTCTTCCTAGGTAGGCTTGAACTCAGGTTGTTTAAAATGAAACCAGGAACAAATTTAAAACAAATTAAATGTCAAAGATATAAATCTTTGACATCAAAGATCATACTAAGAAACCTGTCCCTTCAAACACTGTCTGACAGAGCTCGATGTGTTCTTTCCAAGATAAGCTAAATCTGAGAAGGGGAAGCATGCAAAACAGCCTATATGTGTATAAAGACTTCAATAAAACAATATATTCATGCATTATATGTTTATAGAGGTCAAATCCTGCCATTGACACTTTCCATTCTACCATGAACAATTCACTTAACCTAAATTGCAAGGCAGCTGTCTAAGTTAATGATGTGTCAAAAAAAAAAAAAAAACCACAATATAATACTGTAAGTAACATGGACATGATACCAAAAACTTGTCAATCAAGATTCTGGGAGCTGGTATCTAAAGATATCTACTCCCTCACCCCCCAGGATGACTTAAGGAATTCAATATGGGGCACAGTATTTCTACCCAACATACTGCTTACATACTGAAGGACTTAAACAAACACATAATGATAACATTTTAAATACTCTGTCTTCCAACTTTATCAATATGCTCAATCCCTATAGTATATACTTCCATTCCCTCAGATAAACAGAGATAATCCTTCTGTTTAATTTCACCATCACTGTAAGAGTTCTGCTTTCATGCTCATGATCTCTGGAACTCATTTATTAGATCATAAGCTTTAACCAATAAGCTTTCTGTACCACATTAACCTATTGTTCCCTCTCACCATGATGTCTGATGTCTAACTACCCCCCCAAACACACACACACACACACACACACACACACACACACACAAACTTCTTATTCCAAGCCACCACACTCTTGTTGCTTGAATCACTTCAACTCTACCATGATTCCCACACTCTAGTCCTTTACCTCCATCCAATGACGTGTCTTGCTAAATTTTAGCTCTGGATTACTTCCAATATCTTTTGGAAAATATCATTTAATTCCTTTGCTTCCATTAGTGTGCTCATAAATACAACTGGAGAAAATCATAAAATCATGCTGACTATGTCTAATCCCAATTTATGTTACACAATGTTGATTGGTGATTCACTGATTCACTATACTATTCATTGCAGTGGCTATTCCAAAATTTTTTTTCTCCCTTCTTAAGCTTTCCATGGTACACCCACTTTTTACCCTCTTATTTTCTTTCTTTATCTATGCAATTTTGAGGTCATTTTCTGAGATCTTCCTATTCTTCTTTCATCCTAATCTCACATCATACAAATTTCTTGCACCACCACCTCATCCTTCACACTCAGGTGATAATTTTCTCCTTCTCCATGCCTAATCAGATACTTATAGATAGACTGTTAGTCCCATTTCACCCTGTCTTCTCAAATAGATTACTTCCCTCTGTCAGTAATTGCAGTTATTCACCTACTAATCCCCTTCACTCACTATATACGTTTCCTTCCCAGATACCAACAAACATGCCTATATTCCCCCTATTAAAAAAATTTACTTGATTCTATTATTAACTCTAGCTGTGATGCCATGGCTCTCCACATTTATTGCTAAATAAATACCTTTATAAAACTGCAACCAGCTCCCCCACTTCCTCTATTTTTACTCCATTCTTGATCCTCCCCAATCTGGCTTCTGACCTCATCTAATTAACATGGTTTTATATAAAATTATCAATGGTGTTATAATAGCCATATCTGATGTACTCTTCTCAGTCCTCTTTCTTCTTGACTTCTCTGTAGCCTTTAAAAACTATTTAGTATTTTATTTTCTCCAGTAACATGTAAAAACAATTTTAACATTCATTTTTTAAAACTTTGAGTTCCAAATTCTCTCCTTTTCCCCCTCCCCTCACCACTCTCATTGAGAAACCAAGCAAGTTGATATAGGTTATACATGTGTTACCATGTAAAACATTTCTATATTAGTCATGTTGTGAAAGAAAATATAGACCCCCCCAAAAAACACTCACCAAAAATAAAACTTAAAAAAGTACACTTCAATCTGTATTCAGATGCCATCAGTTCTTTCTCTGGTGGTGGATAGCATTTTTCATCAAAAATCTTTCAGAGTTTTCTTATATCATTGTTTGCTCAAAATAGCTGAGTTATTCACAGCTTATGCTGTTACAATATTGCTGTTAATTTGTTTATAGTACACGTCACTTTACATGAACCCATGCAAGTTTTTTCTGACAGCATCCTGCTCATCATCTCTTATAAGACAATAATATCCCCTCACAATCACATACCACAATTTGTTCTACCACTCCCCAATTGATGTGCATCCTAATAATTTCCATTTTTTGCCACCAGAAAAGAGCTGCTATAAGTATTTTTGTCCATATAGGAACTTTTCCTTTTTTATTTCTTTGTGGATATAGAGCAAGAAGTAGTATTGCTAGTTCAAAAGGTATACATGGTTTTATAGATCTTTGAGCATAGTTCCAAAGTGTTCTACAGATTGTTTGAATCATTTCACAGCTTGATCAATGATTCATTCATTAATGTCTCATTTTTCCCACATCCCCTCCAACATTTATCATTGTCCTTTTCTGTTCCAATAGCCACTCTAATAGATATAAGGCAATCCCTCAGAATTATTTTAATTTTCACTTCTCCAATCAATAAGTTATATATTTCTTTTATCTGACTATAGATAGATTTAATTACTTCATCTAAAAACTATTCATATCTTTTGGTCCTTTATCAATTGGGGAATGGCTCTTGTTTTGTTTTGTTTTTTTAATAAATTTCACTCAGTTCTCTATATGTTTGAGAAAAGAAGCCATTATCAGAGAAGGATGATTCATTTTTTTTCCCACAGTTGTGACTGCTAAATGTTTATCCCTCCACCCTATTCTTATATGGGAAGCTGAGAGCTATGGAAACAGCTGTTGCTGCTGCTGATTCAGTGACTCCCAATGTCTGCTCCTGGTTTGCTGAGTTTAGATTTGTCTCTCTGTAGTCTTTGATGCTGTCCATCACTGTCTTTTTCCTGGATACTCTCTCCTTCTTAGTTTTGTGCTCTTTTGTGGTTTTCCTGCTACCTCTCTGATCATTCCTGATCAGTCTCCTTCATGAAATCTTCATGCTACTAAGCATGGGGTGACTTTGAAAAGAGTCGACCTTGAGTGCTTTTATTTTCTCCCTTAGTTATATCTTAATGATTTCACCAGCTTTTGTGGTCTAAAATAGATAGATAGATGAATAGATGATTCTTAGATCTATATATCCAGTCACATTGTTTCACCTGATTTGCAGTCTCATATCACCAATGGTCTATTGAACTGCTACAAATTGGATGTCTCAAAAAGTGTCTCAAGTTCAACATGTTGAATATATAAATCATCTTTCCCTATATTACTGCTACATTATTTTCAAAGGGAGTAGCATACTTTTGAGTCACACAACCTCACAACCTAAGTGTCAACATTGAGAGCTCATATCTTTCACCTTAAGTATCTACTTAGTATCAAGTCTTTCTGTTTCTAACTTTATAACATGATCCTTAAAATAGCTCTCTATTTGGTCATCTCCCTGCCTCAAATTTGTTCTCCCTTGAGTTCTACCTTCCACTCAGGTGGCAAAATTATTTCCCTAGATGCAGATTT
This sequence comes from Petaurus breviceps papuanus, assembly GCF_028583685.1. NCBI lineage: Eukaryota > Metazoa > Chordata > Mammalia > Diprotodontia > Petauridae > Petaurus > Petaurus breviceps. The sequence goes on along the minus strand of NW_027185761.1, from coordinate 34,986,874 downwards.
GATCATGTTTTACCTCTCTCTCTCTCTCTCTCTCTCTCTCTCTCTCTCTCTCTCTCTCTGTCTGTCTGTCTCTCTCTCTGTCTCTCTGTCTCTGT
>NW_027185761.1:34961287-34983787 GCF_028583685.1 Petaurus breviceps papuanus | reverse complement strand
ATAAATGCATATGTGAATATGTTCACACCCATGTACCACTAAAAGATCAAGGATTTATATTAGGATAATCTGTTTAACATTTAAACATGGACACATTAAAATTCTGAAATGAATTGATATAGCAAGGAATCATCATGACTGAGAATAATTTTGATGGATTTTTTTCTTGACATTGCAATTATATCCAGTACACTTGACAATGAAATAAACAAATAGTACAAACTAAGCCATTAATTCCATCCCTATCTACACAATTTTAATTAGAAACATTTAATTAGACTTGGCTATAATTTCTCAAGAAGATTGCAAAATACGTATTTAGGCTACTTTCATACAATGGAATGTATTTATCATTGTTTGCTAAGTACAACAAATAGGTACCAGGGTAATAAGGAAGCTGGTGAAAAACATTGTTGTCAAGAATTATCTTTTATCACCAAACTTATTGGAAAACAAAGTTCTCTCTGGGTTCATTAGTTATTAAGCTTTTGCTGTTTTAATTGTTGTGATAAATATGTTTCCTTTTTAATATATTCCATAACTTTTATGGTGTGTCATTTTTATGGGAAGCAATAAATACATTTGATGTCCTTGATCATATTTCATTGTTGATTTTTAAATAGCACTAAAGTGAACATTCCAAACTCAAATTTAGACATGGATTAAAACTATGCTTTATACTAAAGAATTTTTGGGAAAAAATATTGAACTATTGAATGATGGAATTCAAAAATAAACCTCTATTTCATCAAAGTCAACTAGTTGTTTTCAAAATAACTGCTTGATTAAATTCAATCTCTTCCTTCAGAACCAGTTCATGCTTGTAGACAAACACAATATTTTATACTGATTTAAGAAGATATTCTTTCTACCAATAATACCCTTATTTCCCCTGTGTTTGGATGAATGCTAAATTCTACTCTATAAGTTAGGAATGATATGTGGTGGTGACTCTCGGGTCCAGTAGCTTTTATTTTGACTCATGGTTCACATAAATGTAATATGTAATGACAGCTTCTTTTTCCTCCTCAAATAGCAATCATTAATAGCATATCCTTACATATAACTTTCTAATTTCTAACATACTATAGACACACTGCTTTCTCCTTCACAATACACTTTCATGGTGTAACACAACAAAGACAGAAAACATTAAACATTTTGCTAATTGTCAGAAACTGCTCTAAGCCTGGGAAATATATAGATTTTTCAACAATCATTTGCTATCTTCTACTAGCTCATACTATATTGTGGTAGATAACATGCACATCTGTATGCATAACATAAATACATATATCTAAAGATAAAGTATCCCAAACACCTCAACACCAATTAATGTAACCAACAGGAATCTCTATTCCTTATACTTTAATCAAGTAAAACACCACTTTCATTCAGTTTCAAATTCATTCAAAGTAAAACGTAGATGGTAACATTTCCTAGATATACCCAATAAATCAATTCATCCAAGAAAGTTGGAAATAGGCATGAAATAATCATTAATCTACTTCACAGAGATAAAGGTAAAGTGCTGATTCAGGAAGATTTGTGTGCAAATCCTTTTCATTCCTTATGTCATATATGATTCTTGGTAAGAAACTTAAACTGTCTTAAGCTCAATTTCTTCCTCTTCAAAGTTAGGAAGCTCTAAAGACATTTCCTCTTCCAATTCTACGCTCTTATGATCCTATTAAGAACCTGAATCATGGAATATAAGCAAGTGATGTCATACAAGAAATATCATATGACACATGAAAGAGAATCAGTCACACTTGGATAACACAATAAGCCATTTTGGAATCTGGAATTCCAAAAGTAGGCAGTCAAATTGTAGAATTTCTCCAGCTAACCCAATGAGAGAATCAGTTGCAGGGAGAACAAAAGAATCTCTCTTCACCTCCTACAAAGAAGTGGATTTCCCATCCATATTGTTGGTGCGTTGTAATGGAAATTCAAATTTAAAGATCTTCCCTTCCCCTAGGCCCTTTGATAGGCTTAACAGACTCTGAGAACCTTCTTGATTTGAAAATATACTCTGCCTCCTAATAGGCTGAATATGGTCACATGTAGCCTGTGGCAGGAGGCTTGGTTTTCAGGAATGCCCACACCTTGATGCTGTGTGATTGGACAGTGGGTCAAGAGGGTGACTACATTCTCTGACCCAGGAGAAGGCTATATAATCCCTGATGTGAGGCTTTGCTTTGGGGCTTACTTTGAGAAGTGTTCTGTGATTTGATCAGATGAGACTCTGGGAAGCTGTTGTTGAGAGCCCCCTGGCTTTGAAAAACCCAGATGTTGATTTGGTATGGATATAATGGTTGTACAGTTTGGAAAACTGTCTACTTGATCTGTTTCTCTGTCTTGATAATTCTGTCTGTATACTCTGAAGTTCAGGATGCTGACCTTTTTCCCCTGAAGTAGGTAAACGATATACATTTGACCACTTAAAGTAAGCTTGTTAACCAATTTTGAGTTGCTTTCCTTTAGGAAAGCAGATCTAAGAACCTGTGCTGGCAGCCACCCTGGGGACACTGGGGTGCTTGCTGCTACAGGTGTCCCTGGAATAATAATGCCCAACAGTAGAATATGTACAAAAAGCCAAGAACAAACTAGATATGTTAAGAAAAGATAGCTTCAGGACATTTAAATGTATTGACCTTTAGAGTCCAGCAGAGAGCTACACACACCAAAATTAAGCTAAGTAGTTCACAAATGGAGAAAATGAATTCTAGAAACCAGGAACAATGAGGTTCACTTTTACCACAAGTGTTCACTAAACTCTACATGTGTGCATGCATGCATGTGTGTGTGTCTGTGCATGAGAGAAAGACAGAGACAGAGAAACAAGAGACAGACAGACACAGAGACAGAGACAAAGACACGGAATGTTGTGATCAGGGAAAATGTTTTAGTACCAGTTATTCTCACTATACCATATCAGTAAATATGCTAAAATATTCTATAAAAGCTAAATAATTTTGCCTGGCTAATTTCTATCAACTAAGGGAGTACCATAGTGGGACTTATTAATCATAAGGGGTAACTAGGCAGGGTGAACCTTTTTACCTCTAGAATCCTGAAGAGAAAAGTAATTGGCTCTCTTCTTTAAAGCCTTCTCAGCAATGATATTGGGATTTGTGGGGCCAGTTCAAAAGGGGTGTGATATGTAAATATAGGATAATTGGGGTGACATAAGCATATTAAAAAGGACATTCTTTAGAAGGTGACATTTGCTTTGAAGGAAACTTCAAACAATCTGAGATGAAGATGAAGAAAATTGAACCTGAGAGAGCAAATTAATAGCATATGGCAATATTAGTCCTACTATTAAGTAACAAGTGTAGGATTTAAGTCTAAATCTACATGTCCCTTAATCAACATCTTTTTTTTAAAGTTGAATTCCTAGACAAAAATAACAACAATAACAATAAAAACTTAGATACCATTTATGTTATTAAAATACTTTAGCTTTTAAGTAGTTTGAGCATTGGATGCAGAGTCTGTGTTCTGTGTGGATACACATAAAAATACACAATTTAAATGTGAAGATACACTAAAATCTTCTATTTCATTTACTTGGATGTGGCCTTTTGGAAAATTGCCATAGAGACCACCTGCACCAGGAAAGGCTGCAAATCATACTGAACTCCAGAAAAATGCAAAAAATTAAGAAATCTAAAAAATAAAACTCATGAATAAAAATGTGTCTGATGAGCATATTTCCTACTCACCTCAACCTCTCAAAATCTCTCTGTTGGAGCTGCTAGGTGGCGCAGTGCATAGACACCAGCCCTGAAGTTAGGAGGACCTGAGTTCAAATTTGGCTTCAGTCACTTAACACTTACTAGCCATGTGACCTTGGGCAAGACACTTAACCCCAATTGCCCTGCCCTCCTCCCTCAGAAAAGCAAATATATATATAATCTGTCTTCAAAGCACAGCTCAGGTGCTAACACTGGTTTAAGATTTTATCTGATTCCACCTCTATTTCCAGGTTTTGTGTTTGCTCCTTGTAATTAGTTTGTGGAATTGTACAAGGTTTTTATTTTAAGTATTTTGCATTTGTTTATCTGTGCAAATATAAATTCCAAAAAAAGCCTGTTGAAAACAGAATGTTCTGTCTCCCTCACTCCCTCTGTTCCTTTTTAAATTTTTTCTTCAACATCTATCACAGTGTCTTGTGACCTTTGTTTTGTTCTGTTATATATTTTTAATCCAAATATTTTATTTCATTCATAACAGAATATTTAGTCCCAAGGTCACTAAGAATAGCCATAGTGAATCTGGTTAGCATTGTATATAGACCTGAATTCATAAGACCAGAGTTTGAATCTGGCATCAGTTACTCACTTAGCTGCAGCACCCTGGACAAATCATCTCATCTCTCATAGACTCAGTTTCCTCATTGGTAAAATGAAGAGCATATTAGCACCTGTCTCACAAGTCTGTTGTGAGGATCTAATGTGATAATAAATAGGAAAGATTTTTAAAATCTTTAATAACACTAAAAAGCAAATCATTTTGTGTTATTTCCAAGTTCATACAACTACTGTGCATATATCAGAAACAGGACTTAAGCTCCATTTCCCTTGACTCTAAAGTCAGGGAAACTTTTTTTTTAATTTACTCATCACAATGATTTAGCCAGTGTGCCATGGCTTTTACTCATGAAAAGCAGGTGTTTAAGACAAGATTTTGAACTGTTTCTTTTTCCATTTCCTCTTTACCCTAATTCTGTATGTCTATTATCATTGCAGTTAATTTTTAGCAAATAAATCAAGGTTAATTCTTTGGAACTATTCACATTTTACATATTATCAGTAAGAAGAGAGATATAAAATGAGAGATTAAATACGAGCTTCTTCCTGAAGATGAAGAAGTGGGATGGTTTAAGGTAAAAGACACCGCTTCTCCTCCACAGAATGAAAGAGTAGAACCATAAAATATATCATCTAACAAGTACTGGAGGAAAGCAAAAAGAGTAATTGTTGCTGGTTCGCTGGCTAGGTATTTACAGACAGCTACCTATCAACTGGGTAACAACAATGCAATGGTTTATTGCCATTCTGGGGCATGTATTCAGTATAGAAAAGAAACTCTTCCAATAATTATCAAAATAAGAATCTATCCCCTTTTGATTGCTTATATGACCATAAATGGCATTGCCAGAAGGATCCTAAAACTATTGACAATGATTGTGAAATGATAAGAATGTGATTTTAATGTTTTTTTTAGTGCTTGTTCATTAAAAAATGACATAATAGTGAGTTTGAACAGAAGATATGTTGGCTTTTGAATCAATTGAAAAAAATCAAGTTTTTCCCATCTTTCAGAGCTCAAATTTTCATCTGAACTTGTGTGAATATATGTGTTTGTGTGTGGGCATCTGTGTGTGTGCATGTCTGTGTGTGGGGGGGCAATCTTCATCACTATCCTTTTATTAGTCTTCATATTCAATGTTCTGCAGATATTATACAATTGCATACAACTATTTTTAAAATAAATATAATATCTGGATGCATGTTCATTTAATGTAATCTTATTGAAACTATCTTGAAAACAACTCTAGGAGTGGAAAGGATAAGGACCCGGAGTGTCTTCTAGTCACATGATTTTATTTTTTCCTAATAGGTCTCAACAAGTGAAATTATTTATTTTTAAATCATTAGGGGATGAAGGGAGCAGAAGAAATGCTCTTAATTCCACAAAGTTCAGAGTTTATGATTACTTGATGCATTCCAATTTATTCATAGTAGTGTTAAACTTGTATTGCCTAATGTTATGTCAAGGTATGGGGGCGGTATTTCTGTCTTAGGAAGATTCAGTGCCAGTAGAGCTCAATTCTCAAGGATATTTTGAGGACTGTGTGGAAATTTGTCCCATGTTCGTTTAGGAAGGAGAGCTAAAGTTTGATTCATAATTCTAGGCACCAGTTATTTCTTGCTAGATTTGGGGTATGTACTACATTTTTATGGAGTACAATGATGTTATGCACAGGGTCTCCCATTTGCTCACATAATCTACTTTGATCAACAGGTTCAGGTTACTTACAAATAGCCTGACTGTAATTTCTTATTGTGATGATCTGGTCCGGAATAGGCATCATAAACACTTTCATTTCCCCAAGAAAATCTGCATGACTTAAACATTTGTATGACACTTCTATCTAATATATTGTTAATTGAGTTCATGTGGATGTAACCCAGGTGATGCTTTGCACCACTTCAAGATGTTTGCCATTTCATAGGCTACATCTAGAGGGTAATTATTTTAATTACATTAAACAAATGAAATTGTGTACCTGTGGTTGACTTTGACTATCACCCTATGAAATTGTATTTGCTTGTCCCAAGAATATATGTCTAAATTTAAAAATATATATTTTTGTCATGTTCTCTTGCCATTTCTATGCAGCTTCTCCCACCATTGTGATGAGGAAATGTTCATTTTTTTGGTCATCTTAGGGTTATGAGCCCCATGTTAATTACTATTCTAGGGAATAGAATGTGTTAGCATGTTTACAAATACTATTGTAGTCTATTTTAAAATTCCAAATATGTGTGTAAATCTGTTGTTGTGTAACTATTGCTTTAAAACTATTTTTCTCATTCAGTTTTGATTTCAGGATTCCAGAAACTTTTTAATGTATTGAATTCATTTCTCCTTTGTTAGATCTATGCTGAATGTGTTATCCTTGTAGGAAACCATCCTATTCATTTAAAAGGATTGCCTTGATCTGTTGATTTTAATTTGACTTCCAGATTCAAGCATGATGCCTTCCATTTCAATATTTGTTGCTCTCCTCCCATACCTCAGAAATTTTACATTCATTGAGATCAAATGAGATTTTAAAATATTGGAATATCCAATTCATACATAGAGTACTCTCATTCTAAAGATTAGGGATTGTTTTGGTATTTTTGAAAATATATTTTCACTTATATCATTGAATATTTCACAATTATTTGTAAAAAAGTAAACATCAAATTTGAAAATTTTGAGTCCCAAATTCTTTTTCTCCCACCCATCTCCCCTACTTGAGAAGGTAAGCAATTTGATAGTGATTTTACACATGAAGTCATGCAAATCATATTTCCTTATTAGCTATTTTGTAAACACATACACACAACCCAAAAAAAATTAAGTTTAAAAAAGTATGCCCCTATCTGCACTCAAAGTTTATCAGTATTTTCTCTGGATTCCAATAACATTTTTCATTGTGGATCCTTTAGAATGGTTTTTTATCATTGTCTTGATTAGATTACCTAAGTGTTCAAAGATGATCATCCTTATAATATAATGGCTATTGTATACAATGTTCTCCTGGTTCTTCTAACTTAACTTTACATGAATTCACATAAGTCTTCCCTGGGTTTTGTGAAACCATCCTTTTCATCATCACTTATAGCAGAAAAGTATTCCATCACAATCATAAACCACAACTTGTTCAGTTATTCCCTAATTGATGGACATCCTATCACATTTTAGTTCTTTGTCATCAGAAAAAAAAGAGCTACTACCAACATGTTTGGGCAAATAGATCTTGTTCCCTTTTCTTTGATCTCTTTTTGATACAAACTGAGCAATGGTATTTCTGTGTCAAAGAGTATACAAAGTTTTATAGCACTTTGAGCATATTTCCAATTTTTTTTCCCATAATGGTTCAACTAGTTAACAACTCGATCAGCAGTGCATTAGAGACCCAATATTTCCATATGCCCTCTAGCATAGCTTTTTTTTATTCTTTCAATTTATTTTCCTTTCTTTATTGCTATAGCTAGAATATCTAGTAAAATACTGGAATTTAGTGGTGATGATGAACATCCTTGCTTCACCCTTAATCTTATTGGGAAAGCTTCAAGTTTATCCGTATTTCAAATAATGGTTTCTCTTGGTTTTTAATAGATACTAATTATTTTAAGAAAGACTCCATTTGATCTTATGCTTAAGTTGTTGTGTTTTATTTTTTTTATAGAATGGATGTTGTATTTTGTCTCAGGATTTTTCTGCATCTGTTAAAATAGTCATAGGATATTTTTCTCTTGTTTTTTTTGTTATTAATATGGTCAGATATGCTTTTAATTTTTCTAATATTAAACCAGCCCTGCATTTTCAGGTGCAAATCCCACCTGGTCAAAATTTATACTTTTTTGTGGTGTATTGCTGTAATCTCCTTGCTAGTGTTTTATTTAAAATTTTGAAACAATATTCATTAAGAATACTGATCTATAGTTTTTTTTCCTGTTTTGATTCTCCCTATTTTAGGCATTAAAACCATATGTATATCATAAAAAGCATTTAGTATAACTCTTTTCCTATTTTTTAAAATAGTTTATATCTTTGGAATTGATTGTCCCTTGCATGTTTGGCAGAAGTCAATTTTAATTTGGTAAAATTCAATTGTCTATGGGGTCTTTTAGCAAGGTGCTTCTACCCTTTAATTAGGTGTGTGTGTATATATATATATATATATATGTAACTTTAATTCATTTTATTATTTTTTAATTTATTTGTACCTATTTTATTATTTTTAAATTTATTCATACTTTTTATTAAGTTTATATATGTATATGTATATATATATGTGTGTGTATATATATAACTAATTAAATCTATACCTAATTAGGCATATGGATATATATAATTTATATATTATATATACCTAATTATGTTATATAGTTATAATTATTATAATATATACCTAATTAAATATTAACAATTATATATAGAAAATAATTAAATATATAACATATCACACACACACACACACATATATATACACACACACACACATACCTAATTAATTTTTTCCTTCTTTTGATCTCTTTGGAATATAGACCTAGTAGTGGTATTGTTGGATCATTGGGTAGGCACAGTTTGAATCCTTTTGATCATAGATATAAATTGCTCTCTGAAGTGGTTGGACAAATTCATACTCCACTAACTGTGTATTAGTGTCCCTTTTTATCACATCCCCTCCAACATTTATTCTCCTTTTCTGTCATATTAGCCAATAGGTGTGAGGTAGTACCTCACAGTTGCTTTATTTTGCATTTCTGTAATCAATAGTCATTCAGAGAATCATTCATATGAGTAAAGATAATAGCTTTGAATACTATTGAAACCTATTTCTGCATACTCTTTGACCACATATCAATTGGGGAATAATTTGTATTTTTATAACCTAAGTTCTCTACATAGTTGAGAAATGAGGATTTTATCAGAAAAAAAAAACTTACTATAAAATATTTCTCCCATTTTCCTGATTTCCTTGTAGTCTGTACTCTACTGGTTTTCTTGTGCAAAAACAAAATTTATTTGTGCAAAAACCAAAATTATTTATGTCATCAAAATTATAAATTTTATATTTTATAGTGATCTATATATTGTGGTTGGTTACAGATTCTTCCTTTAGCCATAGTTATTACAGGTGAAGTTTCTGTGCTCCTTGAATTCACTTATAATATCGCAATTTAGTTAGAAATCATGTGCCCATTTTGACCTTATCTTGATATGTAAGTAAAATGTGGTCTAAAACCAGTTTCTGTCAAATTGCTTTCCAATTTTCCTAGAAGCTCTTGTCAAATGATGAATTCTTTCCTAAAACATTGGATCTTTATATTTATCAAAAAGTAGATAACTATGGTCATTCACTACTGTTTATTGTGTACCTAATCTATTCCATGGATCCAACACTTTTTTTTTTGCTAGTACCAGAATGTTTTTGATGATTACTACTTTTTAATACATTGTGAAATCTAGAATTGTAAGCCCACCTACCTTCACCTTTTTATTCCCTTGATATTTTTGTTCTTCCAGATAAATTATGTTATTAAAAGTATAAAACAATTTTTGGTAGGCTGACTGGTAGAGAACTGATCACATAAATTAATTTAAATTGAATTGTCTTTTCTTTTTACTACCTTGACTCAGTTTAGCCAATGACAAACTAATAGATCTCCAATTGTTTGGATCTGACTTTGTTGAAAAAAAATGTTTTGTAATTGCATTCATATACTGTCTGGGTTCGTGTTGGAAGGTAGACTTCCAAATATTTTATATTGTTTACAGCTATTTTAAATGGAATTTCTCTTCCTATTCCTGATGGATTTTATTGGTACTATAGAGAAATGATGATGTTTTATATAGGTTTGTTCCATATCCTGCTACTTTGCTGAAATTAATTATTTCAACTTCTTAGTTGATTCTCTGGTATTCTCTAAGTACAACATCATACCATCTGCAAAAGTGAAAGTTTTAATCCTTTTTTTGTCTATTTTAATATCTTCACTTTATTTCCCTACTCTTATTGCTATAGCTAACATGTATAGCACAATATTGTATAATAATGGTTATAATGGGCATCCTTGCTTTATTGCTGATCTTATTTGGAAAGCTTCTAGCTTATCCCTATTACAGATAATGAATACTGAGATAGATTAACTTAGATAGATACTACTTACCATTTAAGAAAGGCTCAATTTACTTCTATGCTTTCTAGAGTTTTTTAATGAGAGTGAATATTGTATTTTATCCAAAAGCTTTTTCTGCATCTATTTAAATAATCTTATTTCTGCTGCTTTGGTTATTGATATGATCAATCATGCTGAAAGTGTTCTTCATATAGTATTGAAATTAATTGTTCTTTAAATGTTTGGTAACATTCACTTGTGCATCCCTCTGGTCCATTTTTATCTGTTTGCTTTGGTAGCTCCTTGATGGCTTATTCAATTTCATTTTCTAAGATAGAGTTATTTAATCACTCTATTTCCTGATCTGTTAATCTGGGACAGTTATAGTTTTGTAAATAGGCATATTTCATTTAGATTGCTAGATTTATGAATGTACAATTATGTAAAGTAGGTCCTAATAATCCTTTAATTAACTTTTTATTGGTCAGGAATTCACCCTTTTCACTTTTGATACTGGTAATTTGGTTTTCTACTTTGTTTAATCAAATCAACCAATCATTTATCTACTTAATTTTTAAGGATAACATCTTCTATTTTTATTTATTAATAAAATTATTTTCTTACTTTCAATTTTACAACTCTCTTCTTTGACTTTCAGGATTTCCAATATGGTATTTAATTGGACATATTAATATGTTTTCTAGCTTCACTTTTTTAGTTGCATACCTGACTTTTGATCTGCTTTTTTCTCTGCTGTGTTGATGGAAGCTTTTAGAGATAGAAATTTCCCCCTAAATAATGCATTGCATCCATCCCATAAATTGTGGCATGTTGTCTAACTGTTGTTATTAACTTAAATTATTTACTATTTTTTTGGTGATTTATTCTTTGGCCTACTCATTGTTTAAAACTATTTAGTCTCAAATTAATTTTTCACATATGCCTCTATGACACTTTTTAACATAATTTTTATTGTGTTGGAAGCTAACTAAACAAATTAAATCAATGAATGTGAAAAAGATGCATTAAATATATCTGCTTTTCTGAAATCTGTTATGAGGCTTTTCTGCTAAGAAAAAGGTGTACTCTCTTTCATTCCTGTTCAATTTTCTCCAGAGGTCTATCACATTTATATTTTTTAAAAATGAATCTTTTCTCTCTAGATTCTTCTAGAGAATCTTTTTATCCCCTTATTTTCTTTCTGCTTTTTTGTAATTGTTGTTGGATTTTTCTAGTTCTGAGAGGGGAAAGTTGAGGTCCCCTACTAGTATCATTTACTATTTTCTCCTGTAAATCACTTAACATTTCCTTTAACAATCCAGATGCTATATGATGTGGTGTATATTATATTATATTATTTTATTATTACCTTTTACCACTTATTACCTTTTATCAAAATATTTTGCTTTTCCTGAAATCATGATTACCACCTTCACTTCCTTCTTACTTCAGCTGAAGCAAAGCAGATTATGCATAAACACTTTGTTTTTTTTTCTGTTGTTCATTTATTTTACTTTGTATGTGTTTGTATCAAGTGTGTTTCTTTTAAAACAATATATAGTAATATTCTAGTTTTAATTCATTGTGCTAACTCCTTCCATTTCATGGTGAACTCATCCTTCTCATATTCATAGCTATGGTTATATTGTGTATTTTCTTTCACTCTATTTCCCTCTGTTTATCTTTCTCTCTCCTTGTATCCCATCCCTCTTCAAATGTCTGTTTTGTTTCTGATCACCTCTTACCCCAATTGGCCTTCACTTCTATTATCCTTTCTTATCTTATCTTTTTCTATTTCTATCTCTCCTCAAAATCCTGTTTAAGTTCTAATGACTGACTCCATGAATTCATCCTTTCTTCCATCAGGAACTCCTCCTTCTTTTATCCCCTTCCCCTACTGCTACCTAAATAAGTGTACATGTTTTTACCTCTTTGAACCAATTCTTATGACTCCCCCCCATCTTTCCCTCTTCCTTTTGATTCTCTTTTATATAAGATAACCCCTCCCTGTTATACCTTTCTTAATCATTAAATGGATGTTGCCTCAGACAAACTGAGAAAAGATGGAAAGAACTCATGTTAAAAAGCCCAGCATCTCCCACTACATCTATGGCCACAGCCAGTTGTCCCAACCTCTGTCTTGCCACTGGACTCTTATGAATATGGAGAAGAGAGTGAGGTTTATGATTTTGCACAGTCCTACCTTCCTTAAATCCAATTCACTTGCAAGTCAGAACATCCTCCTCCTGATATCATTGATCCTCTTCAAGAATAAAGGACAAACAACAATGTGAAATAATTTCCCTCATTCTAAGTCTTCCTTCTCCCTCTGCATCCCTCTTTCTCTTTGTATTTTTTTTAATCATGGCATCATAGTCAACTCACTTTCTTGCTGTCTGTCTACATACAGTCATTCTAAGCATCCTAATAATGATATGGTTCCATGGAGTTACAAGTATAAGGTTCTAAACAGGGAGGCAAACAGTTTGAACTTACTGAATCCCTTATGGTTTGTCTTTGATGTTTACATTATCATGCTTCTCTAGTTTTGTATTGGAAAGTCAAATTTTATCAGTTCTTTTCATTGAGAATGCTTGAAAGTTTTCTATGTGATTCAAGATCCATTTTTTTCCCCTCAAGGATTATAATCAGCTTTTCTGGATAGGTGATTCTTGGTTTTAATTCTAACTCCACCTCACAGAATATCATATGCCAAGTCATGTGATCCTTTAATGAAGAAGCTGCTAGATATTGTGTAATCCTGACTATGTATTTATGATATTGTAATTTCATCTTTCTGGCTACTTGACATTTTCTCCTTGACCTGGAGTTCTGGAATTTGGCTTTAATATTCCTGGAAGTTTTTGTTCTGGAATCTCTTTAAGGACATGATCAATGTATTCTTTGAATGTCTAGTTTCCCTGCTGGTTTCAGGAATACCAGGCAATTTTCCTTGATTTGATCCAAGGAGAGGTGTGGTCATTGTTCTCTTGAACACAAGTTTCCACAAGCACTACTCTACTTCCCAAAATTGATAACAGGACCCTTGCTCCCCTGTGGTCACAACTGTTCTTGCTCCTTCTGGGCCTGTAAAAGTAGCTGGGGAAAGCAATAGTTCTCCTCTCTGGTGCTGAGACAAGAGCCCCTCCTCTGCAGAGAGTGAACACAAGCACTCCTCTCTGCCCTGGAAGTATAACCAAGTCTCCTGTCCCCAAGGGGCCACAAAAACGTGTGCTGTGGCTCCTTTTTTGCCGTGGGACTGTGACCAAAAGCTATGTATGGGAAATGCAAGAGGTTCCTGCACTCAGTGTCAGGAAAGGTTCCTCTGCAATCACCTTTTGATGACTTGTCTGACCTCTCTACTGTCTGTGTGCTGAGAGTTCCCAAAGCTACTGCTGTACTCATGCAGCCACCCCCAAGGCACAGTCTGTACTGCCTGAATTTTGCCCCCAGTGCCCACTATCACCCTGATGAGATAGACATTTCTTATCAACTAAGTTTTCTTGGTCTGAAAAAATGTTTCACACACAACTTTTGTTGGTTGTACCACTCCAATATTCAGTTTGATACCTTGTTTTTAAGGCTGTTTGGAGAAGAATTTGGGAGAGTTCAAGTGAGTTTCTCTTATAATGCCATTTCACCTCCTCTTAAAAAAAAAAATTAACCAATGGTTTATCTATTCTATTGTGTTTTTTAAACCAGCTATTTTATTTACTAGTTCATTTTTGTAAACTTTCAATTTCATTAATCTCTCCCTTTCTTATCAGAATTTACATTTTAGTGTTTAATTGCGGGCTTTTAATTTAACTTCTATTCCTTTTAGTTGCATGCCCAATTCATTGATTTGCTTATTTCCTCTTTTATTGATGTACACATTAAAAGTATGAAATATCTTCTAAGTACTACTTTGGCTGCCTTCCACAATTTTTGCAATGTTATCACATTGTTGTCATTCCATTTAATGAAATTATTGATTATTTCTCTGATTTGTTCTTTGACCTACTCAATTTTTATGATTACGTTATTTAGTTTCAAATTAATTTTAATCTGTTTACACATTCCTTTATGGAATGCATTTTTTATTGCACTATAATGTAAAATGGATGCATTTTTGTATTGAGTTGTGAGTTTTATGACCTAATACAGGGTCAATTTTTTGAAAAGTGTCATGTATAGTTGAGGGAAAATATATAGTCCTCTGTATTCTCATTCAGATTTCTACAAAGTATGTTATATTTAAGTTTTCTTAGATTCTGTTTATTTCATTACTGTCTATCTTATTTATCTTATGGCTAAATTTATCTATCTCTGAGAGAGAAAATTTGAGGTCTCCACAATAGTAGAGGTTCATTGTCTATTTCCTCATGTAATTAATTTAACTTCTTTCAGAAATTAAGTGCCATGCCATTTGCTATACATATATACATATATATATATATATATGTATATAGTGCTGGTATTGCTTCATTAGCTATGGTTCTGTTTAGCAAGATTTTTCCTTGCTTATCCCTTTTAATTAGGTCTGTTTTTGCTTTTCTTTTGTCCTAGATCATGATGGTCAATCCTGTCTTTTTTTTATTTACTTCAGTTGTAACAAAATAGATTCTGCTCCAGCATCATATTTTGAATCTCTTTGTGTCTCTCTGTTTCAAGTGTGTATGTTGTAAACAACTTATTGTCACATGATGGTTTCTTATTCATTCTCCTTTCTGCTTCTGTGTTATGGATGAATTCAATCCATTCAAATCCATTTATTATTATTAACTGTACATTTCCCTCTATCCTTTTATCTTCTATTTATACTTCTTTCTTTTGATCCTGTCCCTCCTTCTAAAGTCTACTTTGCTTCTATCCACTATCTTTATTTTCCTTATCACCCCCTTTCTTAAGCTCTTTCATTCCCAATTTTCTGTTGGACAACTTAGATTCCTATTACTATTTGAGTGTGTGTGTATGTGCACGCACACATGTGCATGTATGTGCATTTCACTCTGTGAAAAAAAATTTAGATGTGAGTGAGGTTCAAATATTTCCCAAACCCCTTCAGAATTTCTGCCTCTACTATAAAACCTTTTCCTGGCTTCCCTCTTTCATACAAAATATTTTTCCCCATTCTTCCTCTCCTTCTCCCCTGTTCTCAGGGCATTTCTTTTTCACACCTATCCATTATATTTTTTTTTTTACCTGATCAATGTAATTGTCTTACCCCTTTGCCCTCTTTCTATGTAGAATCCCTCTAACTGCCCTACTGATGATAAAATTCTTAGAAGCTACATATATGATCTTTCCACATAAAGAGCTAATTAGCTTAATATTAATAGATCTTTTATGACTTCTCTTTAATATTTACATTTTTGGGCTTTTCTAAAGACTTGTTTTGGGGAATCACATTTTCTATTCAGTTCTAGTCCTTTAATTAAGAATCCTTGAAAAATCCTCTATTTCATTAAATATCCATGTTTTTCACTGAAGGAATATGTCCAGTTTTGCTGGGGAGGTTACATTTGTTTGTAACTTGAATTCTTTTCCCATTCAGAATTTCATATTCCGAGCCTTCTACCCTTTTTTAAAGTTGTAATTGTTACATCTTGTGTGATCCTTATTGTGCCTCCACAGTATCCAAAACTTTCTCTTTGACCTGGCAGCTCTAGATTTTGCTATAATATTTCTGAGAGTTTCAATTTTTCCATCTATTTGAGGTGATCTATGTTTTCTTTCAATTTCTATTTTATCCTCTAGTACTAGGATATAAGAGCAATTTTCCTTGATAATTTCTTCAAAGATGATGTCTCATCACTTTAAAAAAAATAAAAATTAATTGGCTTTCAAGTGGTCCAATAATTATTATATCATCTTTCCTCAATATATTTTTCCAGGTCAATAGATTTTCCAATGAGGTTATTTCATTCTTTCTTCCATTTTATTCATTCTTTATAATTTTTTTCATTGCTTCTTAATGTTTCCTATATTAATGAGCATCCACTTGCCCAGTTCCAATTTTTTTTCAAATTGTACCAAATGTTTGTTTTTTTTCAAATGCTTTATTTTTGAGTTACAAATTTTCTCCCCATTTTTCCCCTACCCACAGCCCCAAAATAGCAGTCCCACAGGATATCATCTCCTCCAATCTGCTCTCTCCCATATTTTCTCTGATACCCCTTTCAACTTTTCCAGTGGATTTCCATGTTCCAGTGCCTGTATATTTTATTTCCCAATTACATGTAAAATAGTATTAAAAATAGTGTATATATATTTGAGTATTTGATTTTAAAATTTTGAATTCCAGATTCATTCCTTTCCTCTCTTGTCACCCACCCTTACTGGAAAAATAAGCAGTTCAATATAGCTTGAACATGTGTGGCTAATGCAAAACACTACCATTGTAGATATATTGTAAAAGATAGTCTATATTTCCCTCCCTCCTTTCCCACCTCCCAGTTGTTCTATTCTCTACTTTGATCCTGTCTCTTTTCAAAAGTGGGTGCTTCCAACTTCCCTCCCCCCAGCCCTCCCTTATATCATCCCCCCTCTCATTCCCTTCCTCCCTACTCTCCTGGAGGATGAGATACCCTATTTAATGTATATTTCATTCCCCCCCTCAAGCCAAATTCAATGGGAATAAAGTTGACCCTTTTGCCTTCCTAGTCTTCCCCTCCATTGTAACCATTTTCCCTTGCCTCTTCTATATGGGATAGTTTACCCCATTCTGTCTCTCCCCATCTCCTCTCATCATATTCCTCTCTCACCTCTTAATTTCACCTCTTAAGTATCATCCCTTCCTGTTAAATTCATCCTGTGCCCTCTATCTATGTATATCTACAAACATATATGCACATATTCACATATATATTCATATGCCCATATACCCTCAAATATATATATATTCCCTTTAACTACTGAGAAAAGTTTCATAAGTTACAATTATTGTTTTTTTTTTCCATGTAGGAATGTTAATAGTTCAACTTTGATAAGTTTAACTGTTACCTTCTCATGCTTCTCTTGTTTCTTGTATCTGAATGTGAAATTTTCTATTCAACTCTGGTTTTTTCAGCAAGAATGCTTGAAAGTCCTCTGTTCTACCGAATGACCATATTTTCCCCCTGAAACATGATACTCAGTTTTGCTGGGTAGTTGACTCTTGGTTTTAATGCCAGCTCCTTTGACCTCCGGAATATCATATTACAAGCCCTTCCATCCTTCAATGTAAAAGCTGCCAGAACCTAGGTTATCCTGATTGTGTTTCCACAATATTCAAGTGGTTTCTTCCTGGCTGCTTGTAATATTCTCTCCTTAATTTGAGAATTCTGGAATGTGGCTATAATATTCCTAGGAGGTTTCTTTTTGGGGATCTTTTTCAGGAGGTGATAGGTGGATTCTTTCAACCTCTATTTTGCCCTCTGGTTCTAAAACATCAGGGCAGTTTTCTTTGAGAACTTCCTGGAGGATGATTGCTAGGTTCTTACTTTGATCATGGCTTCCAGGTAGTCCAATAATTTTTAAATTATCTCTCCTGGATCTATTTCCTATGTCAGTGGTTTTCCCCATGAGATATTTCACATTGCCTTCTATTCTTTCATTTGTTTGGATCTGTTTAATAGCATTTTGATTTCTCATAAAGTCATTAGCTTCCATTTGCTCCAATCTAATTCTGAAGCAACAATTCTCATCAGTGAACTTTTGAGATTCTTTTTTCCATCTGGCAAATTCAGCTTTTTAAGGCATTCTTCTCCTAATTGCCTTTTTGAACCTCTTTTGCCATTTGAGTTAGTCTATTTTTTAAGGTATGATTTTCCTCAGTCAGGCTGTTGACCCTCATTTCATAATTTTCTTGCATTGTTCTCATTTCTCTTCCAATTTTTCCTCCACTTCTCTTATCTGCTTTTTAAGGTCTTCTATGGCCTGTAACCAGCTAGTATTTTCCTTTGAAGCTTTTGGTGCAGGAGTTCTGACTTTACTGTCTTTCTCCTGTTTCATGCTTTGCTCCTTTTTGTCCCCAAAATAGGACTCTAATGTTGGAATCTTCTGGCTGCTTTGTTTCCTTTGCCTGGTCATCTTGTTCCTCTGTCACTTGACCCCTGGGCTTTTTGCCACAGTAGGTCTCTGCCACCAGACAGGGAAGCTTTCATCCCAAAAGCTGGGGATTTCTCAGCTGCTGGAGGTATTAGATAGGTGCCCTCTCTGAGGTCTCCACATGCTCTGGCAAGCTGGACACACACCCCAGGACCTCCACCCTAGACTGTAATCCAGATCCAAGAAGGTTAAAGGAAGAGTGACTACCCCTCACACTGGTGCTTGGTCCCCCTACACTCTGCAGGCCAGGAGCTGAAGCTTCCACGTTGAACTGGCTGACTATGCTGGTAGCTCAGCAGCTTCTGGCCCCCAGGGGCAAAAGCCATGCACTCCCACTTACTGGGTCCCACAGTCCAGACTGCACTGACCTCTCACTTTGTCCTTCGAATCTATGTGTTGATAAATCTGGAAAGGGCCACAGCTGCTGCTGATCTGGACTCCTTCTGGCAGCCAGCTCGTCAGGCCCACCCTGGGATTAAAGACTCAATGTGGGGCTGGGCTCAGCTCCCAGAGCACTGCTCTGGCCAATTCCTGCCAGCCTGCCGGGCTGTCCTCAGCTGGAGTTTAGCTTATATTTGTCATTTTTGGGGTTCTGCAGCTCCAAAGTTTTTTTAGAGTCCCCTTTTTACATGGATTGGGGAAGGTGGAAGCTGGAGCAGTGTGTGTGTGTGTGTGTGGGGGGGGTCCTGCTTCTCCTCTGCCATCTTGACTCTGCCCCACCCCAGTTCCTATTTTTAAGGTATTATTTTCTTCTGTGAGCTTTTGTACCTATTTTTCCATTTGACCATTTCTCTTTTTAAGCTATTATTTTCTTCTACCTTGTTTTAAGGTATTGTTTTATAAAGTTGCTATTTGTCTTTTTGAAATTTTCTTCCTTTGCTTTCATTTTAAATCTTTTTTTCTCTACCATTCTTATTTGATTCAAAAATTATTTTAGCTTTCCTAAGAATTATTTTCATATTTGTATCCAATTCACAATTTTCTTGTAGATGATTTGCTTGTAGATGTTTTGGCTTCATTGTTTTCTCCTAAGTTTGTGTCTTGATCTTCACTGTCACCACAATAGATTATTATGGTTAGATCTTTTTTTTTAATTATTTGCTAATTTTTCCAACCTATTTCTTTATTTTAAAATTTATGTTAAAGCTAATCTTTGTTCCTGGCATAGGGTAAAAGAATCATTGTCTCAAGCTTAACTTTTTTTCATACTTCTGTTTTCAGAGTTAGTTCTGGGGGTTTGGAAGTTCTCAGTGTCTTTAAGTTGGTGTGATCTAAAGAGAGCTCCTTCCTGGTATGGATTAAGGTCCTATTCAGGAATGTGCCTTGATCCCTTGATATGGCAATCCATACTACTCTTCATGGGCCCTGCTCCTTCAGGGCTGGGAAGCATCCTGTTGCTCAGGGTCCCTTTTCTTTTGTGATTTAAAGTGGTCTCCTCAGAACCCCCTTTTGACTGAAAGTGCTCCTCTTCACCCTGCAACACAGAACTAGGTATATACAATTTGTTGGTGTCTTATCCTATATGCAGTACTAACACAGGAGTCTCCCGTAATCTCTTTTTGACAAGTTCCCAGCACCTCTTATCATATCTGGATTGCTAAGTCTTGAAGCTATTATTGCTTTGCCACCACCTGGTCTACAACCAGAGTTTCATGCACATTGGTTCTGGGTCAGGTTCCTCTTCTGTGTCATACATCTCTCCCCATCCTAAGTTGTTTTGGACTGGAAGGATGTCTCACTGTAACCTTTTGTGTACTTTGACATTGCAGAATTTAATGTGAGGAACTATTAAAAAGTTGGAGGGGAATATTGGGGGGAGAGAATCAACTGAGTCCTTTCTCTACCCTGCTATCTTAAATCCACTCCCAGAAGTCTCTGTTTTTTTAATGCATTTTTTAGAATTGTATGAATTTATTTCATCCATATATATATATATACACACACATATGTATGTGTATATATATGTATATATATATATAGTCATTTAATATATTGTTTTGGTCTGCCTTTTTCTTTAACTAGAAAGTAATACTGCATTTCATTTTCTAAATGTATAAATGAATTTAAGGTTAAGCTGAATAATAAAAGTCATATTGAATTATTGAAAAATGTTTTGATGTGATTATAAAGGAAATTAATTCCCTGTAAAAACAGATGAAGGTTGTATATAGAGGAATGAAATATGTAATTCTATCAATTTGGTTGACATCATTGTGAGGACAGCATTTTTAAATAGACTTTTTTTCCCATTGGGACATAACATACTATATTTTTCACATCATACTTGGATCCATTTTATATATTTGTGTTATAGGAATAAGCCATGATATGGAAGTGAGACAATGGTTTTGTAAAAAAAAAAAAAAAGTATGAATGCTACATTGCTCTCAAGAGTCACATTCAATAATTATTTTTATGGATCTATAATTTACACAATTTTTTTTAATTTTGCTCTAAAGACATTACATTTTCTTTTAAATGATTATAAAATTTCTGAATGATGCAACCTGAGAATACTTTGTGTAATGTACAGAAACTAAAAAGTTCCCTTTATTTGGGTGAGTTTCAGGTCTTTACAACTTTTTGATAATAGACACATAATTCCTTTTCTAGAGAGGAAGGATCATACTTGTGTCTGAAGAAAGCTGAGAAAATACAAAGCTCATGAGCTATTAACTATGTCATAGATCTGACACATACACACACACACACAAACACTTTACATTTTTTCAGTAAAACAAGTTTTAGTCATTTCCTGTGATGTCACTTTTCTTCCATTCATTGTATTAATAGTTTGTAATGTCTATGTGTGGGGAGGGAGTTGATTCATCCAGCATTTCATTATGCTGCATTTTTTTCAACAGTATAGGTGACCAGAAATTATCTATGATCTTTCTTCATGGGGGTTCTCCATCTCCTCTAAATTTGCTCATATTTATTGGCTTTTTGACCCTGGTCAACTCATTTAATCTTTCTCTCCCTTGTTCTTTTTTTTTAATCTGTAAAATGGGAATAACAATATCACTTACCTCCCTGTGTATTTTAAAGATAAAATGAAATAATATTTGCCCAGGGCTTTGTAATCATTAACATGCTATATAAATGCTAACTATTATTATTATTAACATTACTTTTACTCATTATGTCACCTTGAACTTGTGACTTTTTCTTTCCCTGACTGATCAAGGAATCCTATAATTTTTAATATACTTTTGTTTCTGAATTCCATTCCATAATAGTGCTTGTTATTATTGTACTTAATTTACCTTTACAACATGTTGTTCAAACGTTCTGTATATACCATATAGTTCTTCCTACTGTTCTTCATTTTTTTTTTCTGAAGGTAATTTGGCCAGGGTTGTGTTTGATGTCTGTCCTTTTGTGTATTCATTTACTGGCACCTTTCCTCCTACAATCCTTAACATAAGAATGGTCAAACTATGTATTCTTATTTTCATGAAATGAAATGATTTTAAATTGATGTAATATATTATAAGTGAATTCATTTGTTCATAGCAGGTAGAGAAAATAACATATTTCTTTTAAAAAGACTCATCTTTAATATTGTTGTCTTTCTATTTAAATTCATGCCAACAAACTTAAATGACACAACAAAATTTCTACCTGACTCCCTTTTTTTTATCAAAATCATTTGAGATTAATGTTACGATTGTTATTACTATCCTTTCTGTAGTGTTGTAATGCCAAGCAAAGGCAACTTCCAAGGTTCAAAATACCAGCATAGCAGCTCTCCATTTTATTCATTGACAAATTAAGAAAAGAGAAAATCAAAATACAGCATTCAACAAGTGTAATTCAATAATTTCCAAGTACTATTCCACCCCTGGGCAGTACATTCATTTAGTCAATCACAAAGTCCCTCTTCTCAAATGGAGATTAGTTTCCAATCATAAACAAAGTACATTCATTTGGTCAGTCACAGAGCACAAAAAAGTAAAAAGTTTCCCACCCCTGGATCACAACTGAATTACAATTATCTTCAGTGAATGCCAAGCAC
>NW_027185761.1:34944285-34960887 GCF_028583685.1 Petaurus breviceps papuanus | reverse complement strand
CTCTCTCTCTCTCTCCTTATGCCTCTTTAAATCCACGCCACCAGTTCCTCCCAGTTCAGCCCTCTCTTTTCACTTCAACAAGTACATCCACAAGTAGGATTCACAAGCTCTGGGTTTCAACACTCAACAGGAAAACCAAGTCAATACAGGGGGATCTTTAAATTCCATTACTATTACAAGTGCGTGTCAATTGAAAATTTTCAGTGAAAATTATTCAAGTTTTTCTCTCTAAATAATTTTAGCAACTTCTTGATTCCTGTGCAGTCGTATTTCATGAAATCTGGGTTTATGGATGAAGTAACTTTTAATGATTTCTCTGCATTATTGTTTTGTGATTTGGATCTGAAAGTTATATTAGGAAAAAAAAAGGATGGAAGAAAGGAAGAAACAAAGAAAGGGATTGGAAGGCCTTGTCCTATGAAGGGGAAGTTGTGATTGTTCAGTCACTTCAATTGTGCCCAACTCTTTATGATGACATTTTGGGAATTTCTTGACAAAGATACTGTAATTGTTTCCCATTTCCTTCTCCAGCTCATTTTACAGATGAGGAAACTGAGACAAACCTAATTAAGTGACTTGCCCAGGGTTACACAGCTAATGAGTATCTGAGACCAGATTTGAACTCAGGTCTTCTTGACTCTAAACCCACTGCTCTATCCACTGTGAAACCTAGATGCCCCTTAATAAACAGTAACATCTGTTTGTAGTTTTCACTTGATACAATATTATCACACAACACATAACACAATATTATCTCTTCAGTCCATTTCATGTCTGCTTACATTTCTACCACACAAACTTTTGGCATTTCAGATTCTCCCCAGCCTACTTTGCCTTTTTCTAGAATCAGAATATGAAGTTGCACTTACTCTGATCTCCTCAATGCCAAGTAAATGTATGAAATGGTTTTGAGTAAAATTTTCTGTCATCCCATCTATTTCTTATACATGGGAATAAATGTGTCATTCTGACTGAGTGCTTAATACCTTAATAGAGGTACTGCCAGAGACAAATTAACCAATAATATTATATAGATAGATATATACACTCATCATAAAAATCAGTATCCTCAAACAACAGGGCAGATAGAGAACTAGTCTCCAATTTGGAAATACCAGAGGTTAAATCCAATCTCTGATACATACTGGTTGTGCAAACCCGCATGTAATTTAATACCTCGATAATCAAAGCAAGATACCCAAAAGTTATAAATTATGTTGCTAATCAACAGAAGTACAGAAATTTTCAATTTCTGTAGTTGGGATTTCCTACACTATTTAAATCAAACTTAGGTGGCTCAGTGAACAGAGAGCTAGGTCTGTATTCAGGAAGATCTGGGTTCAAATCCAGCTGCAGACACTTACTAGTTGTATGACCCTGCTTAGGTCCCTTATCCTGTCCACTTCAATTTCCTCAACAGCAAAAATGGGGATCATAAAGGAATCTACCTCACAGAGTTTTTGTGAAGATTGAACAATATAATATTTGTTTAGCATAGTACCTGCCATATAGTAGGTGATAAATAAATGTTTTTTTTTCTTTTTTTCCATTATCCAAGCACGAGACAAGTTGTTAATGTTTGTAAAGGTTGTTGTTGTTATGCATTCACTATTTTTGGCAAGAGTAGTGAGCTGAATATTATGCTTTTCTCAATCTTCTTCAAATCAGTTAACCAAGATTAACTTGCTTCATTGAAATGGTTTAACAGTGATAACATAAAATGAGTTTCCCTGAAAAAGATTACAAATAATTTTGGGAATCATTGAATACAATCAATCTCACTTGAACTCAACTGGGTTTTACATTGTTCTTTTCACAATTAATCAAAGAATAAGTGTTTAATTATCATTTATCATATACTAAGGAATGTGCTAGTTTCAAGGATTAAAAGACAAAAAGAAATAATCTCTCCTCTGGGAAAGAAAATATAAAGGGGAGAAATTATATATGTATATGAAAACTGTTTATTGGAACTAAATTGGTCTTTAAAAAAATTTATTTGTGTATATCTTTACAACACAGTCATTATATGTGCTTAAATGTAAAATTATTCAACACACTTCTATTCACATTTTTAGAGTACATTTATTAGAAGCTATATAAGGGAATAACATCTGCATCTGTAGTTCTTGTCTAAAGATAGAAATGGGAAAATTAGATTTTCCTCTCCTAAATATCTATATATGTGTAACTAACTTCCCCGGTCTTTACTCATAAGGCAGTGGATAATAGATAAAACAGAATGGAATGGAAAGGAAAAGAATAGAAGAGCTCTTAGAAATTATCTACTATAACCCTTTTAATTACATATAAAGAAACATTGGCCAAGAAAGATCAAGAAATGAATGAATGAATGCACATTTATTAAGCATTTACTAGGAACCAGATGCTGAATTAAATTTGAGACTGAGAAATACAAGCAAAAAAAGAGTACCTATCTTCAAAGGGCTTGCATTCTAGGACTGGAACACAAAAAAGGCAGTTAGCAATGCTAGAATTAGAAAGCAGGGGTGTGGTAACTTAGCAGTGGCATGGCTTGGTGAGGGAATGCATTTCTTGTGTGACATTGGGAAAGATACTTGACTCTCTGGACCTCCTCAATCCCACATCTGGAAAAGGAGGGGGAATATTAGAGAAGATATACTATAAAATCCCTTTAAACTCAAAATCTGGAAGTTTGTAATAAAATGGCATGCATCTAGATATACTATAAAATCCCTCTAAACTCAAAATCTAGAAGTTTGTAATAAAATGTCATACATCTAGTTAAGTGAGGAACTGAGACACCAGTCCAGGTTTTAGGATTTCCAATGCCAATTTCTTTCAATTGAACTATGGTGCCTGTGTTTCCAAAGAAAAGAATTACTGCTTTGGGTCTCTAGAGTGAGTTGCTACACTCACATGTGGGTGAATGGTTTTAATAATGGGAAAGTTTGTCAACTTAAAAATGGTCATTCACTTTTCCTCACATTATTGGGCTAATTATTTCAATGCCCTATCATCTCAGGGGAGAAAACTATGTAAAACTTAATTTGTTTCATGTCTAGGGTCTCCCCAAAGAAGACAGTAAAAAATACTTAATTTATAAGGTCACTCAGGGATGGATAGACAGCTATTGATTTTCCTCCCAAAAAAGGGATGCTTACTGTTTTAAAGATACTCACAAGTGTAATTAACACAAAAACTTTACCAAAGATACACTAACATAAAATTTGTGATGTCCTTATAATGAAGAAGAGATTGCAAAACATGAAACATGAAACATTTGCAAGGACTGAAAACAGATATTTTATATTTCATCTTTGCCCTACATCATCCAGACAATTTCTTGCAGGTCCATATTTTCTGCCAAGTTATTCCAAAGCTTGGGTTTATCCTTTTGTCAATGATCATTTTGCTACAGCACAATCTTCTCTTGCCACCAGCCAATTCTCATAGAGAGATGCAGAATCTCCACCCTCTCACAATCACAATATTGCCTTCAAAATTGGACCTATCATGATTTTGTTATATTTTCTAAAATCAAGTGATATAGTGAAAAGTGCTGTATTGAAGTTAAAAGGACCAGAGTAGAAATGCTTTCTTAGATTCACACATTACATATGTTGGTGTTATTTTTATTACTGCTATTATTATCATTATTATCGCTATTAGTATATGCTTCTATATGATAGAGAAGTCCTTGAAGGGAATGTCATGTCTATGCTATTCATTGTATTATTGGGAAACTGAATGTCAGAGAGGTTAATTCACTTGTTCATTAAGTAAGTTAATGACAAGACTGATATAACACTGTTGTCTCTGTGAGTTCAGGATATGCCTCTCCACAAAGTATTTGAAACAGGGATGGTGTAGAGAAGAGAAGAGAGTCTATTTTCATGCCTTTGGATACAGGGTTTCTAAACATCCCACTTATAAGAAGCCTTGAGAATTGAATGGTGAAATGTGCCGTTTTGAACTATATAGAAAGATTTTAAAAAATAAGTATGCACAGCAGTTAATATGGATGTTTGCCAAATATGGGGGGAGGGGTAAGTCAATGAATCATTTTTTTACCTCAGAATAAATAATAATAGCTTCAGAGTGAGAGGAGCTATCAACTAGCCTAGTCTTAATGAATATCTCCCTTGGACCCAATATCAATTCCTCTTCTTTGAAGTTTGAAGTCAGTTTTCTGATACAGAATACCCAAGGATAATAGCCCTAGCTAGAGAGGTCCTTGATTGCCTGACTTTTGCATATATTTCTTTTATTTATCACTATTGACAAAGTTCAGGAAGGAATAAAAGACATAGAGAAAGGGTCATATATACAGTTTGTATCAGAGTTAGGACTTTAAGCCAGGTCTTATTGACTCTGAGGCCAGCTCTTTATCAATAAGTCTTTGATGTTATGAAACCAATTAAATTGTATGGCATTCTTCCTCCTCCTCTTTCTCCTCTTTTTCCTCCTCCTCCTGTTCCCTCCTTTTTCTCTCCCTCCCAAA
Organism: Petaurus breviceps papuanus; assembly: GCF_028583685.1. Taxonomy (NCBI): domain Eukaryota; kingdom Metazoa; phylum Chordata; class Mammalia; order Diprotodontia; family Petauridae; genus Petaurus; species Petaurus breviceps. The sequence goes on along the minus strand of NW_027185761.1, from coordinate 34,956,401 downwards.
TTAATTGTTTGTTTGAGTTACAAAATATTATGTAAGATCACCATTTGTACATGTGATAAAAAGCATGAAAACAAGCATTTTCACATTGGATTTTAAGATGACTATACCATATAAATAGAGGGGCAAATGGTGGCAGTGATATAGTTAAATTTAAAGAACATTTTGAAACTGACATGGGATAAAAGTGATTTGTGTACTTTATACCTGTTCAGTATTAAAAAAAAAACATATCAGTTACCATTTCCTAAAAAGAAATGAATGGAATTCTTTTTTGCCAAATGAAATAATGGCTACCATCAAAAAGATGTTTCACAGGAAGTGAAAGTAGGCCAGTTGTTTGCCAAAAGAGGGAACTAAAAATACTTTTGCTCTTCTAGTATCTATGCATTATCAAGACAAAGACCCAAAAACCCTTGGTGGGAAGCTCCGTGTAATATTTGAGGGAGTCTAAAGACAAGTCACACTGGATAAGAAGACATGACTAGGTTTTCATCTATATTATTGAAAGGATTACCCACATTGATGAGATCCCAGATCCATCCTCTATTGAAATCCTAAATTAGATACCATTACTCCTTAAATAGATTCATGATTCTCTTGTTAAAATGGCTTTTTAAGGGGTAAATAAATTAAGACACAAGCCCCAAAGCAAATTAAGTTTATACTTAGATGTTTTTCAGGCAGTGTATAACTACAAGAGATCACAAAGAATTCTACCAGACACCAAGACAATGTCTATTTACCAATCAATGTCATCAAAAAAACCACATTGTTGAAAATAAGTGCATCAAATGCATACTCATCTCAAACACAAAGATCAATGACAGCCCATACATGCTTTCTCTCAGTTTCTGTAACATCAAATAAATTCTGCTCTATGTCTTGATTTACCATGAAAGTTGAGTGTCACATTTTAGGCAAATAAAAATTATTAAAATTTGACAGCTGGCAAATTATGCTAACATCTGGTAACAAATCATTCCTGACAGTTCAATAGTACCCTTCCTATTGCTCAGCTATTAATATTATAAACAGTGAACTGCAAAAACCATCATACTTGACGAACATATTCCCTGAAGTGAGAGAAGAAATGCACTGTTTATCTTAATGTGTAAGAAATGTCATCTTTTCATTCCTGAGGAAGGAAGTAGATTGGAACTCAGTAACTATAAACATAAATACTTTTAGGTAACAGTTAACAACTTGTACAAGCCGAGAGAGTACGGAAACATGCTGAGTTTAGGATAACACTCAATACATCTATAGTACTTGGAGCGAATAGATAAAGAGGAAAGAAGAGAATTGAAATAATAAGAAGAGTGCCATGATGTATTTGACATAGCTATTACTTTTATTTTAATTCCTTTTTTTATTCTAAAAGTTTTATTGATATATTTTGTGCCTCAGACATTGTCCCTCCAAGCTTTCATTTAATCTGTTTTTGTAACAAAAAAAAGGCAGTTAAAATCAGCTTGCCCCAGAACCTTGTCTGACAGCATATGTGTCTTTACAAACAGTAACTCAACTCTCTTCCAAAGGGAAAGAAGTGTATTTCATATCCTCTTTTCTGGAATCAATATTGGTTGATTCACTCAATCTAAATTCAACCGTCTTTTACAATCATTGTTTACATTTCCATTATGATTGGCATCCATTATTTCTTCTGGAGAAAAGATTCCACTTGCTTCTTTTTAGGAAATGATAACTGATAATATATATATATATATATATATATATATATATATATATATACTTAACAGACATAAATGTAGTCATTATGCATATCATTCTGCTGGTTCTGCTTGTTTGTCAATCCATCACCTCATTGAAACTAAATGTTTCTCTGAATCCTTCACTTACCTAATTACTTATAGCACTATAATATTCAATTAATTCAAATTCATCCTCATTTGTTTAACCATATCACAATTTACTGCCAACCACTCTACTTCCAGTTTTTATTAAAACAAAAAATGTATGCTACTTTTTGGGGAGTAGCTTTCTTTCTTTGAATTATTTGATCTATATTTGATAGTGTGGTTGCTATCCTAAGAATAATAATTATTATTATCATGTATTTATATAATACTTTAAGGTTTGCAAGGAACTTTATAAACATTGACTCATTTTATCTTCACAACAACCTTGAGAGTAAAGTGCTTTTACCATACTCATTTTTCAAATAAGGAAACTGAGGCAGACAACACTTAAATGACTGTCCCAAAGACACATAGCTGGTAAGAATGTGTAACAGAATTTGTCTATAGTTATTCCTGACTGCTTGGCCAAAGTGTATCCACTGTGTCATCTAGCTACTTCTTATTAGCTGAAATGTATATAATGCTGTAAGATTTGTAAAAGCCCTTTGCAAATATTATCTCTTTTGATCCACCCCAAAACCCTGTGATATAAGTGCCACTCTTTTTTCATATATTCTAAATGAGGAAATAGCAACTTAGAGGTTAAGTGACTTAAACTGGATCATATAACTAATGTCTCTGAAGCAGGATTAAGCTCAGTTCTTCCTGATTCCAACCCAGTGTTGTCACCTATTTATTTTATTTCAATTTCATTCAACATATATTTTAATGTACATGATAGACTTTTTATTCAGTGCTAGGTGATGTAAAATTAATAATAGTAATAATCAATAATAATAAAATCCTTGCCATCACAGAGCTCAGTTTCTACTGGGAGGATACTACCTGTTACCAGACAGGAATATAAAAAGTTCTATCATCTAGGCTCACAGTGTGGTTTCTGGAGAAATCTGTCTAGCTGTATATCACTTTCAAAGCCAGAAAACACTAAACCTTGCATTTCTGTTATCCCCCACCCCAGATAAATCTTCAGTCTTGTTCTTGGCACAATGCCTAGGGTTTTTAGAGGATAATTTATTCTTCCTGCAATTTTGCAGCGAGGCCCAGCAGAGAGTACAGAAGAGGACTCTCTCAAAGGGATTAGGCAAACAGTGGTGATTTGCTCATATAACATCCATTTCATTCACTTCTAGGTCTTATGATGAAAGTAAAGGAACAAAGAAGCAAAATATTTTTAACTAAAAATTTAAAGGAAAACGTGCTCATGTCTTACAAACAGTTTCTTCTGTAATTGCATTTTAACTTGATGTCATAGGAGAATAACAAATACAAAAAGAATCCTCTGAGTCAACCTTGAATTGATTGGCTCAATGTGTTAAAGTGCAAAAGCATGAGAAAATGAATTTATAAATCCCCTTTTAAAATACATACATGCACACACATGAGTTTGTACTTATTATCCAAAGTTTTTGCTTGACCATAAGATTCCAATGAGATATAAATATACTATAGGTAAAAACATGTGTGTATGTGAAATCATGTAATTAAATTCAAACTTTGGCATCCCTAATTATTTTAATGTAAATGGCATTTCAAGTCCACAAAAATGATAGGGCTAAAAGCACTACGTTTTCTTTTTTAAAAAAAAATGTCAAACATAGAATACCAATGCTGGATTGCTGTTAGAAAACACAACCACAATACACTTAGATTTATTTTAAGAGGCTCCTTTACATTCATTGTTTCAGGTAGGGTGATACACAAGATTGTGGATAGTCAGAGCTTCCAAAAATAACTCATGGATGAAAATTCATCTGCTTTTCCACTTCCATAGATAATTTATGGAATGATTTTGCACTTCAGTAACAACCGACTTGCAATTCACTCTCAAATCCATGAAGTGTCATTGGGAGTTTACAGTGGGGCTTTTAATGAAATTCTCCAAGTCTTGTCTTTTAAATTTTGCAGAGATTCATACATCAAGGCTGGTATGAATATCAATGCTACCTCTGTACATTTTCATACGGTGTTAACCAAAATCAAGACATGTTTTTTCCTTTACAAAAGAATGAAAAAAATAGATGGAATTTTTTTTAAATCACATTTCCTAAACAAACACTTTCCCTAAACAACAATTACTGGGGTTCCATAACATATGCCCTTTGAGAATGCTGTATTTTCATTTTTTCCTGAATGTATAATCAGGAGAACATGCAATTAAAATTCATTTGAGAAAATATGTTTTATTGTTTTTGTTACAAAATTCAAATTTAATTTAATTTGGTTTATCATTATTTTATGGGGTTATAGGAAGCATTCTTCAGTGGCTAGTGAACTGATGAGAGAGTCAGGATGTCCTGGATTTATATTCCACCTCAGACAAATACTGAATCTGTTGAACTGGGGATGTGACTTCACTTTTGAATGCCCCAGGATACTCCAACTCTCTTTGGCTTATTTGCTAGATCATGTAGATAAAGGGTGTTTATCCCTCCAAGAGCTACTTAAACTGATTAAATTCCAAGTACAGACCTTTTTGTTGGGGGGGGGAGGGGATGAGGGCTTTCTTTATAATGTCTCTTTGGGTCCTCAGAGCAATCCTGAGGTAAATGATATTTCCATCACCTTTTCACAGATGAGGAAATTGAAGATTAGAGATGTTAAGGGACTTGCCCAAGGTCACACCGTGTCAGAGACAAAATTAAAAGCCAGATATTATGACTCCAAGTCTAGCTTTCTATCCATTCTTCTACTTTCATTCTTATATGATTTTTGAAAACTTAGAATACTCCATCCATGGATTAATAGGATTCATCAATATTATCTGGTTTTATTGAAAGTCAATGAAAGGCAGTTTGAAACAAGTCCTTGCATATACAATATGTGTTGATAACAAACAACTGGCCACCAGATCAGGTATCTAATCAGGTATCTCCATGAATAAAGATCAAAATTATTGATGACTAAAAATTCAGTAGCTTTTGACCTGGAAAATGCAGCAATAACACAGAGTATAATACCCATCTCTACCTTGAAAATGTTCTGTAGGACACACTTGTCCGCCCATTTTCAGTGATGCCACCCATTGTTTGGAGAATAATTAGAGAAGAAAGAAGAGACCACCATCTTTAAAACACCTTCCAGCTTAGTTGCTACAGTCATCATCAAGGTGATCAACCTTTGTGGAGAAGAGATTGCTATTCCATCTACCATCTACATTTGATCCTGAGCAATTGCCACCTACATCCAAGCAAGAACTAAGAACAACTTTCTACTCCCCACCCCCAGATCACTACAACAACTACCAGTCTATCTCTGTGGCCATCATTCAAGGAAACATCTCTTGTGGAGATGCCTACTATTTCCACACAAACACCCACACACACACCCCTAACACTAGCACCAACTCCAAACGACCTGACAGCAAAGAGGCAAAAAAGCAAGGCTAGCAAAAAACAAACAAAAACAAGGTATCACATATATATATATATGAAGTAGAATTAGCCACCTACCAAACTACCATAATTTCCCATCCAACTACAATGGAATTTGTCCACAGCCCTATGCCCCAAAGCAGTAGGACAAATAATGCCCACCAGAGCACCTGGCCTGTCTTAAGCTATTTCCCATAATCCTCCCTTGGTAGAAACTTTGTAGAAAAATGAACTAACATCTCAGCTACTAGCAAAACCCATTACCACTTATGGATAGGTAACACATGTACACTACAGAATAATTGTGCTACCTCCTTCCCAGACCACAGGCCCTGAATCCAACTAAGGGTCAATAGTTTACAGTCTTTTGAATAAGTGACTACTTTTGGTTTTGTAGTCTCTACCTCCTTGGCAGCCATAACTACCAAAACTAGGAAAACAAAGATTTCACCACCAAAATACCAAAGTCCTAATAACCATCAAATAATGGTCCAATGAATTATAATGGAAGGAGGCAGGAGGAGGGAAACCCATCAGACTTGCAGTTGAAATTCCTATATATGTTTCGTCTCTCATTAGAATGAGAACTCCTCAGAAAGACATACTGTCTTTTTAATCATTTTTTTTTTCATTCATTCATTCAAATAGATATAGCACCCCACATAGGCTATTTTTCCCAACTTGGACTTGAGCCTATAATTTTGCAGGTGTGGTCCACCAGAGGGAAATAGCTACCTTAAGGATCAAGTGCATTCTGTAGATTTACATTCATAAAAATATATCTCATGAACCCTCAGTGGTGGATCTACCTTTAGCAGGCAGTGACGAGATAATTATTAGTTCAAATTGTCTTTTCAACTCATACCTGAAGAAGAATTCCCTCTAAACCTTTACCAATAAATGGTTATATCCCTTGTGCCCAAAGACCTTCTATGAGAGGGAATTTACTACTTCCTAAACAACTTACTACTTCTACTTTCCATTAACTAGGTAAATTTTAAGGAACCTTTGATCTAATGATTATCTCTTGCTTGTACTTTATATAAATCCTGTATAGATGTTGTCAACATAACCATGAAATTTTTAATAGTAATTCACTAGCTTTTATGCCCTAGTATTCTTAACGTCCATCAGTAGATCCTGGACTACAGTCTGAAAACAATGTTAACTGTATGGTACTGACATGTATCTAGTAGGGTGCTGGTGGGATAGAAAATCCATGCCAATATATATTGCAGAATCAAGTTAAATAATACACAAAATGACATAAAACAAAGGAAAAATGGACAGTGAGTGGTGGAGTGAGTTCCCAGAAAATTCAGGGGGAAGGAATAATGACTGAGAAAAAAAATGTTGTCCTTTGATTAACATTACTATGTTTTTTGCGCAACTTGCATTCATTAGATACCTTTCACTTGCCTTAGTCTGTAGAAATGTTTACAACTATAGAATTTCCTAAAGTTTACTGAGTATCTGTTAAATTTCTCTTTCTCTCTCTCTCTCTCTCTCTCTCTCTCTCTCTCTCTCTCTCTCTCTCTGTCTGTCTCTCTCCCCTACTCCCTTCTAAATTTCTTTAATCTATATTAACTTTCTTTCTTTTTCTGTATGTCTCTTCTTTTTCCTTTCTTTCTACATATATCTCTACCCTCTGCCTGTGTATTTGTCTATTTCTTATCCACTTAATACCACCTACCCCATTAAAGGTGCCCTTCTCCAACTAGTAATTAATTTATATTTAACTTTTATTAATTTTATATTTTCTTATATGTGTACATGAGGGGGAGCCTGGCAGTGTGGGTAGAGAGCTGTTCTTGAAGTAAGAAATACCCAGAATGGAGTCGCAACTCTCACACACATTGACTGCATGACTTTGGACAAGTTTCTTAACGTCTCGATGCTAAAGGCAACTTTTTAAGGGTATAACATTGCAGAGGAGGAACTGATGTACATTGGTAAAAGGAAGTTCTCTCAGAAAGAATTTCCTTATACCCTTGATATCACAAGTCCAGTACACATTCCTAATATTTGTGTAGCTCACGTAAGCTCTGAATATTATCTTAATTCCTATTCTCATGAATGAGTTGTGTGAATAGAACATGGCTGTGTTTACCCTCAGAGTTATAGAGTTAACATTGAGACATTGGTGGTGATTCTCTCATGTCATCATATGGCATCCCGCTTGATGTGTTTCACCAATGATTATCATCTGATAATCATTTGTTGGACCAATACTGGGGATCTTTTACAACATAATATTACTAAGAAAAAATAGTAAGAGGAGTTGGCAGAAAGGACGGAAACCAACGACTGTGAAACACTTTCCCACAAATATTAAGTCCAGGGAAAAGAAGGCTTAGTGGACCTGAGGATGTGACTTGTACACCAATGAGAATGGGAGAGATCCAATCTTCTCTGGATTGTTTGAAGAAAACAAGATCTCCCTTAGTCAAATGGGTGGACGGGGGAAATCATTTCTTTGAGGTGTAATTGTGTATCAATTTAAACATGCATCCCTTCTAAATACTCTAGCCATTTATTGATGACCCTGAGTATCTGAACAGGTTGCCAAAGATAATCAGAAAACATTTCTTATCTGACATGATTTTACTTAATCATATAGTTGTCAAAGACTTCTCATATTTATATGTATTATTTTATTAACTGATTGATTGAAACATGTTCTAGTTAAAATATTAAATATAAAACCATGGGGGGGTGTTCTCAACTATAGTTTTGAATATAGTAAAACATTTTATAATAGGGATCGTCATTTTAGCCTGTATATGCACATGGACAGTACTTTTAAAATTCTCAAATGAAGGAATAAATTATTGTTGAATAGAATTAAATTCAGTAATTTATGGAAAAATGTCCTTTCACCATTTTCTTCTCTGGGATTGGCATTCCTCCACGGTGACATGTTCTCAAAATAATCTGAATAGATTACAGGAGCCATAAATTCTTGTGATAAATGCTTTTGGGAAAGGAGTGTTTCTAATGTTCTCTAACCATTTTAATTATGGGAAGATTATAACTAGATTGGCACATTTACATTCCTGCAGATATGGCAATTTTACTTTTCTTACCTCCATCTCTATGCTTCTCTGTCCATCTTTTCATCTTTTTGGTGATACTGCAAACTGCTCTACGCAGAGGAAGTTGGACTTTTACATTGAACAGCTTACCTGGATTGTTTTATACCTAATGCTCTTCTTTTCCAATCGTGTTAGTTACTTGAGGAAAGTCATGTTCAAAGGTGCAACAAAGTCCACATAGTTGAGTCTGTTATTGAAAAAGAACATCCTTAGTGCACTTCTGAAAGAGAGGCAAGTAGAGGAAAGCCATTTATTTTACCTCGGACATAAGGAATTATTAGATTTCTTTACCTGGGTTTTCTATGTTGTTCCTAGGAGGGTTCCAGTGAACACTAATCAAGAAATAAAAAAAAAAAATAGCTGCCTTTTATGAACAACATCCTCCCTTTTAAGCATTCTATCTTCCTGCTCTAAAGACTAGCTACCCACTGGGACTGACTGGTTGGCCCATTAACTCTGCCTAGTGCAAACTTTATCATTGCTAAACAGTCTAGGTTCCCAATTACAGGGATAATAGGCTCATTAGTTTTGCCATCATTATTTAGTCATAATGATAAGAAAAGAGAAAATGATGTTGTAGAGATTTGGGGGAGGAATTGGGTACTTTAAGAGATGAGTTTTATTAATTTTGATATATGTACAAATATGTTTCAGTCCTGGGAATAAGTGGAAATATATCACAATTCAAAAAGAAAAAATTGGAAATAAGACAATCACCTTTGTCTCTTTTTTTTCATTGCTCAAAACATTAATTTTGACACATGATAATTTTTTTCCCATAAAGTTCAAAGATCATAATGTCGAATTCTTCCTTACCCCCTATTAAAGGCTCCTCATTTTCTATAAGCATATCAGTAAGTACAGAGGTATGTTACTCAAAAAAAAAAGTGTTCTTTCCAAATCACTCATTTTTCATCTAATATTTTTAAAGATATTTTCTGAAGCTAAAAGATATAATTGTACATATTAATAATTATTATAATCATTATGTTATCACTATTAATATTAGAGGTGGAGGAGTAAGAAGGGGAGGATACATTTACGTAGCATTTTTAAAATCATCTAATTTGATCAACAGTCCTTTGAGATAGGTAAGCCAAAATTATAATCCTTATTTTTAAATAAGGAAACTGGAGTCTACAAAAGATAAGTTCATTGCCCAAGGCCATAATAATGGTATGATGGGAATGGGTAATTGGAACAAGACTGAAATTGAAGGAGCTATCTGGATACAAGGTAAAGACAATGGTCTATGGAGTCAGAAATAATTGTGTCAAATGATATTTTTTCCATGCTTACTACCTATTATCTCAGGCAAGTAAGTCACTTTATCTGTTTGGATTTTTCTTTTAGGAAGTTTCTTCTTTTAGGAAATGAGAATGTTGAACTAGTATGTTAGTTGACAGAGCATCATTAATAAATATTAGAAATATATACAAGAAACTAAATCTGAAGCCTTTTTATGTATTTTGCCTACTCCTTTGGCATTTATGCTATCAACTGTTTCTTAGCCATGTTTTAGAGTAATGAAGTTGCCAGGCAGCTAAATTTTACATTGTTGGGTTAGTTACAGGGGTGGGGAACCTGCAGCTTTGAGGCCACATATGGTCCTCTAGGTCCTCAAGTGAGGTCCTTTGACTGAATCCAAACTTCATAGAACAACTCCTTTCATTAAGGAGATTTGTTCTGTGAAGTTTGGATTCAGACAAAGGGCCACATTTGGGGACTTAGTGGGCCACATGTGGCCTCAAGGCTGCAGGTTCCCCACTCCTGACTAGTACTATACAGTACACTATATAGGATATTTATTTCTGAATTTGAATATCACAATAGTTTTGTTGTTGTTCAGTCATTTTCAGTTGGGTCTGACTCTTTGTTACCCCATTAAGGATTTTCTTGGCAAAGATATTGTAGTGCCTTGTCATTTCCTTCTCTAAGTCATTTTACAGATGAGGAAAATGAGGAAAACAGGTTAAGTGACTTGCCCAGAGTCATATGACTAGTAAGTGTCTGAGGCCAGATTTGAATTCAATGAGAGATAAAAAAAAAAAAAATAGCTAATGACTTAAGGAGATTCAGAGTCCCTGCTTTTTTTCTATTTTCAAGAACTCAGTCTCTGAAGGATTAATCTTCTCCTCTATCCACCCCCACCCCCACCTTATAAGGAATTTCTAGTATAAAGTGAGTTCCATTCAATCAACTTAGGTAAAAACAAACCTTTTTTATCTAAATTGGGGGGGGGGGGGGAGCGGTGAGACAGATCCTATTGTCTTAATTTCCCCAAGGCTGTGGGTGGTCTGTGTATAGGTAGTTACTAGGGTCCAAGTGTGACATAATGTCACTCCCAGTCCCTCACTAAAATATTCATTCTTCCATTAAATGTTAAGAAATCAGGGTTGAATCCCACCCTGAGAAATATTTACTTTTCAAAGAGTCTATAAACTGTGAGCCAGCTGCCATAATTGTCTTTTGGTCTAAGAGAGAGAGCCAATTGACTATCCTTATATTCATAAATATGCTGGCCTTATTAATAAAATGATTAAATTACTCAGAAATTATATCTCTTGAACCTTTTAAATTACCACTTGAGGAAAATGAGTCTTTTTGACTCCATGTCCTGGAACTCTTTCTGTTGTTCCACCTAGCTGCCTATTAAGATATCTGCATATTTAAAATTGAGGGTTGCCCAAAGGATAAGCAATGATGGTCATGAACAGAATACAACACATTTCCAATTTTAAATCGTATTCAGAGACAGCATACAGTAAAAGACAAAGATCTGGTCATGGAGCCAGGATCACCACGGTTCAAACCCTTATTCAGGCACATACTATCAATAACTCAACAAGATACTTAATTTCTCAACTTTCTATGACTGCAGTTTATAGAGAAGGTGCTAACCCATATTGGCAAAGAAAGTTTTCTCACCTGGGGCTTCTCAATGCCAATGGTGTCACAGATTCAGGCCCTACTTCCTAGCACACACTGAATTTCAAATCTTAGCTCTGCTGCTAACCAAATGTGTGATCTTTGGCAAGTCACTTAATCTGTCTGAGTCTTAGTTTCCTCATTTGTAAAATGAGAGGATTTGACTAGATTACCAACAAGTTTTTTTTTTCTTCCAGCTTTAGGTCTGGAAACATGTAAACTATATTGGGTTTTTGTTGTTGTTTTCTGCAAAGATATGTTATCAGAAATAATGACTAGAAATAGAAAAAAAAAGTAGGACAGTTATGGAGTGAGAGAGAATGGAAACCAATGGATAACCAATGTCAATATTTATTATCTAAATAATATTAAGAAATGTAGAACACTAAAGCTAAAACATACACGCAAAAAAGTTGCAAAAATATCTTGTGGACTTTTGTGGGAAAGGGTGGGTAGTCATGAATGAATTGTTACCTTTATGTTACCTTTAATTACCTACATTAATTTGATCACTGAATTACCAATGTTAACTTAATCCTCACCAGGTACAAATATTTGTATAAATGTTCATTTTTGTAAATTGTCTTTAAGACTCAGCCAGAGGTAAAGTTTATTAAATTCATCCCCCCCACACACTTACAGTATATCACTTAGATTCTCTCAATATCAGTTTCCTCATCTTTGAAATAGGAATAACAATAGTTTCTACCTCATAGAGTTGTTGTGAAGCTCAAATGAGGTAACATACAGAAAAGTGATTTGAAAACCTTAAAGTACTATCTAAATCCTAGCTATTATATTATATTATATTATATTATATTATATTATATTATATTATA
>NW_027185761.1:34939997-34944275 GCF_028583685.1 Petaurus breviceps papuanus | reverse complement strand
GCATAAATCTGACTTCTCAATAACCTGATACTCTATGATAAAATTTGTCTCATGAAGTCCAATTAAATAAGATGAACAATACATTTACTCTCACAATGTATCTTATCTTACACATTTATAGTCTACCATGTCTCTGCTGAATACAGTTATAGTTCATCATCATTCTAATGGTATAACAATTGATTCTACAATAATCTGAATTTTAACGTCTCTAAATTCTGATTTTTTTCACCTTACGGTATTATTGCGACGGTATATTTTGTCTCGGCTCTACTTACTTTGTTTATGCTACCTATTCCATACTCTTTCTCCATATTCCCTTCACCCTTTCCACTACTCCATGGCTTACAGAGCTTGTACTCTATCACAAATTGTGTCCCTAATCCTATGTCAGTCTTCCGATTTTACAAAAGAGGGAGGAAAAATGAGTGTAACCACTACGTCAACATCCCTGTTATTGGGGATTGTCAGTTTAATTAAAACTCCATAAACTTCCACTCTCTCTTTAAGATAATTTCACTGTATAGGTAATGGTACTGTATCTTTAAGACAGAATGACAATTTCAGGACATACAGTTAAATACCAATCTCAGATTCCTAACAAATGAACCTCTTCAAAAAGACAACCCTAACTCCTAATGATTCCATTCCCACTTAAAAACAGCATAACAACACCAATGATCCTTGTAGGGAGGCCTATTAAAACTGTTTTTATACTAGATTAAAAAAAAACTGAATACAGAAGAAAGATCTGAGTGCGGATGACATGAATATGAGCTTGTTTAGGTAAGGAGATGGCTTCTCCCTTTTGCTGACTTCATTCTTTCTTCACTTCACTCATGATCATATTCCTCTAATAGTTACCTTGCACCCACTGATTTCTTGTTTGCTGCTCAGCTTCACATTTCATGAATTTCTCCAACAGTTCATAATTCCTTCAGCTTAAACTGTCTTTAAACAAGTGGGATAATATTACTGATTCCCTTTGAGGAAGGAAATCAATACATTCTCAAAGAATGACCAAGCTACCTTCACAGAATCTCTTGTCCAACTGTATCACAGTGAACTCTTACTGGGAATTTTTTCCTGGTTTCAACCTGTATTCTGTTGGCACCTACATCCAGGAGATGAAATGCAGCAATGCATTAATTAGTTCACTGATTGCCCCACTCCACTCTAAACCATCATTCTTCTGACACCCTAGTTATTCTTGGTAGATATGTTAAATCACTTTCCTCCTCTTCAGCTCTTACTGGTTAGGTTTTGATTCACAAGACCAAAGCTGCATTAGTTCAATCACTTGCCTTCATGTGTTTTTTCTGAAAACTCAACAAAGAATGTGCTTTGAGAAAGGAAGTAGAAAGTGTAAAACTCGCTCTTTGATGCCTGTTATCCTGCAGTGGATTACAAAGCAGAGTCTATAGTTATGTCTATCTTGGTTCCAAGGAATGTTTAGAAACACTGAGCTTTGTCTGAAAGATCCAGAGAGATCCTGACTTTTGTGTTTATGGATTATAATGAAAGATTTCTAAACACAAGGGAGTTGTAATAAATTATTCCTTGGAGTTTATGTATGCATCAAAAACATTTGGTCTGGAAGATAATGCCTTTAGGGACGACAGCACTTTATCTCCAAATTCCTATTTCTGTTGTGCAGAGTTAAATTTTAAGCCTTGCCTGGAGCCAGATCTCTCCAGCCCTCTTGTATCTTCTTACAGAAGCTAGGAGCAAAGAGTTTGTAGAAAGTCTGTATCTAGGAACTGCAGAGGGAACAGAAAAGACCTCCCACAAAAAAACATTGTTTTCCTCACTTCATTTATTTGTGCCCTGTTTAGAGGAGCATTAAGGGAGGGGAAAGTGGTATAAATGAAAGAAATCACTTGGATATTCTTTCAATACTCTTAAGGGTAATTTTGAGAAAGTTGACAAATGTCCAAGATCTCTTTGGAAATTAAGGGATGGGAAGTGAGGGGACAATGCCTCCACTGAAGGGGGTGGAATGTTATCCTTCAGTTCAGGCAGCCAGAGTTCAAATCCTGACTCAGATACTTAATAGCTTTGTGATCAGGGGAAAATCACTTAATCTCTATAGGTCTCATTAAGCTCATCTAAGAACTGTGAATAATAATAATAATACCTTCCTTTCAAGAATTTTATGAAGACCAAATGAGATAATATTTAAGGTACTTTGCAAAATTTAAAGTGCTGTATAAATGCTGTTTATAAATATTATCCAGAATAGACTGATTCATCATGAGGTCTTGGTAACAGTTTATTTGAATCAATAAACTTTCTTTTTCTAGCATTTTTATAACAGAACACTTCAACATATATCATTCCTTTTAATTCTCACAACTAACTATATAGTTAGCTAACCATACACATATACATACATGCATGTATGTGTGTGTGCAAATGTATGCATTTGTATGCATATATGTATATGTGCACATGTATATGCACACACATATAATGTGTATTGTGTGTATATATGTGTATGTGTGCCTGTGTGCGTGCTTGTGCATGTGTATTCAGATCCTCATTTTCTACGTATCAGGTAAATAAGACTCAGAAGGGTTAAGTGACTCACACAGTTAAAATTCTGTAATCAGGATGCAAAGCCAGGACTGCTGATTTCATACTCAGTGATCCTTCCCCTATATCAAATTGCCTCTAAAGACATCTTATCTTCAGGTAGAACAGTGCCTTAGATTGCATACAATAGTAGATTCCATTTGAATATATACAGTCTAGACACACACAATTACATCCACATAATAGATTCCCAGTGTGGAAACTTCCTTCACTGATGCATATTGACAATTCAACTGCATCTTGAAGTCTACAAGGTTCCTTAGGACACTGAGAAGTGATTTAACCATGATATCACACAGGCAGTAATGTACCTTTAAGGAATGTTAAGGGATTTCCTGAACTTGTCTTTTAGAGTTCCTGTATTTTCCAGAAACACTGGACCTAGAGCATGCAGGAGGCCCTGAATATGTGAAAAATGAAGCCTCACACCCTGCACCTGAGCTGAAATAATGTATTGTTTGCACCCAAACCGGACTCCCTATGTATCCTTAAGAGTCAACAGGTGCCAGACAATCTGCATTATGTTTGTGCAGCTGGGACCCTTGTAGATATGGAGATATCTTCATGGTCTAGTAGTTCCCAAGGGAAAATAATATATACACATTAAAATGGATTCAATATGTTGTCTTGATCATGTAATTTTATAAAAGTAGCTGAGAGTTGGTGGAACAGGCATTATAGTGGAAAGCAGAGATGTTGGCTAAAATCAATTCTCTTTTTTTTCACCTGAGACCTTTATGGTATTGTATAAATCACTTCTCTAGGTTCCAGTTTTCTCCCCTATGAAATAAAGCCATAAAACTGTATAATCTCTATATTATCTCCAGTTCCAAAATTGGATAAATCTATTGAATTCTCTCATCTTTCAACATTAAATTTAGCCTAAAATAAAACACAGAAGTTTACATATTACAACATTCAAAAAAATTTTTCTGTACATAGGCATCATTTTTTTAGAATAATATCATGTCTCACAACATTAGAATTGATGATGTCAGGATTGAATGGGGGGAAAAGTGACTCTATTTTCTTGTGACCCTAATTGATCCATTGAACTTATTAGCATCCTAATCCTTTTAGTGTTCTTTTGGAAAACTGTCAACCTCTCTTCACAATAGCTGGGATCCATGCCAGAAAGTGACAAAAAGGAGGAAGAAAGTCTTGAAATATGAGAATATAAATAAATTGAGCTATCATGATACTTAAGATTAAGTTGTTCAAAGATATTACAGCCAATAAAACCCCAAAGTACATAATAATAAAGGGGTTTTCCTCAAAATTTTCTCTATTAATTTTATAGGAAAGATGCTATTAAGTAAGAGCTATATTTCCCCCAAAATGACTGATTTATATGGGACTTAAAGGTCTTTGAGTCCAAATGCCCCATTCTATAGGTGAAGAAATCAAGAATCAAATGTGATTTGTTCATGATTACCAAGTGAAAAAGTGTCTCAGTGGTGTTTGAACTGAAGTTTTTCTTATTTCACACATAAATCTCTATCAACAACACCATGATGTCTTTCAATATTTTAAAAAGTTTTACATTCACTGGTCTTTTACACTGACACATAGACTGAATTATGATTTACACACATGAAGAAGAAGAAAAAGAAAGGAGAAGAAAAAGGAGAAGAAAAAGAAGAAGAAGAAGAAGAAGAAGAAGAAGAAGAAGAAGAAGAAGAA
>NW_027185761.1:34884427-34939987 GCF_028583685.1 Petaurus breviceps papuanus | reverse complement strand
AAGAAGAAGAAGAAGAAGAAGAAGAAGAAGAAGAAGAAGAAGAAGAAGAAGAAGAAGAAGAAGAAGAAGAAGAAAGAGGTGGAGAAGGAGAAGGAGGAGGAAGAGGAGGAGGAGGATTAGGAAGGCAAGAAAATGGAGCAAGCTCAAAATAAATACTTCCTTTAGATGAAAAAATAGACAATGAGAAAATTCTGGAACATAGAAGCCCTTCCAAAAGTTGCAACAAGCTAGAATAATTTTATGTTAATTGTATGTCTGATGCTATATACATTGCAATATAAATAAAGTTATTATTGCTTTGTGTTATAGGGAAATACCAGTGAAGAAATAACTGCTAATAATATAGCTCTGTCTGGGAACCTGAGATATTAAATGGTTTACCAAGGATCACAAATATGGTTCAGAGATGGGAATTAAAATAAGTGTATTAGATGCTAAGGCCTTCTTCTCCTTCTCCTTCTTCTTCTTCTTCTTTCTCCTCCTCCTCCTCCTTCCTCCTCCCCCTCCTCTTTCTCCTTCTTCCTCCTCCTCCTTCTTCTTCTTCCCTTCATATCTTTCATCATTAATTGTAATATTAATAATAATATTTGTAGCAAAAACAAATATTTGGTGTTGTGATCCTGATACTAGCATTTGTAGGGCTGGCAAACTAGAGAATTAAGTAAAAATTGTATTTTGCTCTGCTCCACACACTTCTTTTATCTCTACAACTAGGCACCATTGTTGCCTGGTTACTAGGTCATACATAGTAGATAGAGTGTTAGACTTGGCATCAGGCATACAAGAGGGTAAACTCCGCCATAGAAACTAAATAGCAGTCTAACACATGAAAAGGTGTGAGGCCTCATTTGGGTTCAAATCCTTCTATTGTAAAATAGGAATAATAATAGCCATCTCATAGGGTTCCTATGACGATGAAATGAGATAATATATGTAAAGGTTTTTGGTAAAACTTAAAGTAATGTTATTTTATATTTATAAAATTTTATTTATTCATATAAAGTTTTTTTTTGTCAAAACTTGAAGTGATATAGATATCAGTTTAAGTCTTACAAATATATATGTATATGTGTGTATATTATATATACATATATGTATGTGTATATACAGACAACATATATACATGCACACATATGTAAAATAGCTCATTTGATCTTTATAGGAACCCAATCAAGGCTGCTGCCATCTATCTAAAGAGCAGTGTAGATGAAGGCAAGGGAAATATGAGAATGTGCAAAGTAAATAAGTAATTATCATTGGGTCACTTTCACTAGAGGTAACAAAAATCCTGACTCCAAAGCCAAAATAAGAGATAAAGCATTACAGATTCCAAATCGGCTTCTATGAAGTCAGTGCAATTACTTACCAGTACGTTACTTCAACTGACTCAAATACCCTACCATAGAAACCATTAGGTGATGGTCACAGTAATTCCTCAAAAGTATAACATTAAAAAGTTTAGTGAATAGTGCCACCAATATCATCTTTGCATAGAGATAATTTAAACTAGATGTGGCTCTTTGTCTTTATGCTGAAACCCAGTGAGAGTAACTCATGACCACAACTGTATTTAGAGATTAACCAGAAAGCTAATTAATTCAAATATCAATGAGCTCGTGCAGTTTTTACACTCTTGAGAAACAGATTCATTTCTTTTCAACTTGGGCAATTATTTTCCTTGTCTACTAGTGAATCTCCACAGGAAGTATAATTGTTGTTCAATGTTCAAAGGTCACTCTAACTGCTGGTACCCTCCTTTCCTGAATTTCTTGTACTATTTTATTTTATTCTTTATGTATCCCTGAGCTGAGAAAAATTCTAGAAAATAAGTGGCTGCCTAAAAATGTTTATGTCACATTTAGAGTATCAACAACTAAGTTGATGTTTAAGATCATTTAAATAGTATATGAATTTTAGCATCCTCTTTTCTTCTACTCTATTGCCAGGACAGAAGGAGGTCATAAAAGACAAGGTCATTTTCTGTTTTTCTTTATAGCATAGTTCACTTTGACAAAATAATCCCTCACTCAATGACCACCATAGTGGAAATGAGATCCCATTTTGATGGGTTGGTACTCAGAAAATAAAACATATTCTTTCCCAGATATGTTAGACCTTTGGAGAATTCATGCAAAGACCAAATTTTATTATGCATCAACAAAATGAAAGAGTAGATAGCACAGCAGGCCTGTAGCCTGTAGTGTCAGGAAGCCCAGAATTCAAATCAGACATCCAACACTTACTAGTTGTGTGACCCTAGAGAAATCACATATCCCTGTTTGCCTTGGTTTCATCATGTATAAAATGAGCGGGAGAAGAAAATGGAAAGATGCTGCAATATCTTTTCCAAGAAGACCCCAAATGGGGTCATGAAGAGTTAGACCTGACTGAAACAAGTGAATAACAACAGAGTTCTAGGTTCCGTTAATAATATGAAGAAGACACACAGTTCATGTCCTCAAAGAGCATAACTTACTAGTCATTTTTACACAATATTCATCTTTGTAATGCAAAGTCACATTAAATGTGGGTGCCTCCTTTGATATTTTAATATTTTATTCTAGTAGAATTTAAGATTCTTGAGGTCAGGGGTTGGTTCCCATCACTCCCATTTTGTCCTTGTACTCTCAGCACCAAACAGTACTTGGCTCCAACTAGGTACATAGTGATTCTTGTTGAATTTAATTAGTATAATCTCAATTTTATTTTATTTTATTTACAATTTTGAAACAAGTCCAGGAACCATCCCCATCCCAACCCACCCAATGGGGAAGTACAAGATGTATTTAATGAAAACCCTGTGACTATATGTAGGTTAGAACAATCAAGAAAAGGAGCAAGCAAAGATGGTGGAGTAGAAGCACAAACTTGGTGCCAGCTCCTGTAGCAGCAAGCACCCCAGTGTCCCCAGGGTGCCTGCTCACACAGGTTCTTGGATCTGCTTTGTTAAAGGAAAGCAACTCAAAATGGGTTAACAAGCTTACTTTAATCAGTCAGACATATATCGTTTACCTTGTTCAGGAGAAAAGGTCAGCACCCTGAACCTCAAAGTATACAGGCATAATTATCAAGACAGAAACATCAAGTAGACAGATTTCCAAACTATCCAACCATTACATCCATACCCAGTCAACATCTGGGTTTCCACATTCTGGGTTTTTCAAAGCCGGGGGACTCTCAACAACGGCTTCCCAGAATTCAGATCAAATCACAAAACACTTCTCAAAGTGAGTCCCAAAACAAAGCTACACATCAGGGCTTATATAGCCTTCTCCTGGCTCAGAGAATGTAACAACCTTATTGACCCACTGGCCAATCAAAAAGTATCTACTGAAAAACAAGCCTCCCTCCCCAGGCTTCTGGTGCACTTTAGCCTAGGGGCAGGGAAGATCTTTAAAATTTACATTCGCATTACATTTGGCCCCAAGATCTTTCATGCCCATAGCATAGACAATTTACTTTTGAATTAGCTCTGAACATTTCTTAGGTCACATTTTCAAAGTACAGAACTAAAGTTACCAAAGTGGCCACTGGCCCTTAAACAAACACAAAGTACATTCTTAGGTTACATTTTCAAGGTACAGAACTAAAGTTACCAAAGTGGCCACTGGGCCTTAAACAAACACAAAGTACACAGCATTATCACTTCAATTCAGAACAAGAGTTCAAATAAAGTTCTGGGGGGAGGGGAGTGTCCTTCCCCTCACACAGCTCCAGCCCCAGCTTCCAAGCACAGAGAGGGGGCTGGGCAACAAAACCAACAAGGTGGGGTCCCTGGGGATCCAAGGCACTTCATCCCACCCACCATAGTCACAAGTCCATCCTCCCCCTGGGTCCCAAACTGTGGGATGCAGCCAGGAAACACATTCAGTGCCCCTGCTTTGCTGCTCAGTTCTTATCTTTTCCTGTGGCTGAATTCCGAACTCCTGGGCTCCTTCTCCTCCCGCAGGCGGCAGCCGCTCCTGGCTTCTGCCCAGGTCCCGATGCAGGCAGCTCACCATTCTTGCTCTCAGCTCAGCGAAGTCTGCAGGAAGGCCACTCTTCTCTCCTGGTCCATGGCTCCACAGAGTCACAGCTACCACAACTGGGAAACAAACGATTATCCCAGCCCCCATACTTTCCTTTTACTCTGCAGATCCTGCTCACAGCGCCATTTTTTTTTTTTTCTCTCCTGCTCCACAGCTCAGAGAATGTAACAACCTTATTGACTCACTGGCCAATCAAGAAGTATCTACTGAAAAACAAGCCTCCCACCCCAGGCTTCAGGTGCACATTAGCCTAGGGGCAGGGAAGATCTTTAAAATTTACATTTCCATTACAGCTCCTCGCCAATCATTTCTAATACATGTAAAAAAAAATGACTCTACACAAACTTTAGAACTACAGAACCCACAGAGAGACAAAGAAAAACAAATCTCCTGCTGGAAGAAGCCTGGCAAGTCAACAGGTAGGATCTATTGCAGCAGTCTGGGAGCTGAGATCAGCCCTATGTGAGCCACATGGTTCCTGGCCCCAGGGCAGCCCTGAACAGGAGCAGGCATGGAGCAGACTTCAGGAGAGAGAATTACCAGGCTCTTCTGGCCACTACTCCCAGGGCAAGAAGAAGCAAAGATGTGGCAGCTGTGCAGTCATCATTTCCTGGCTGTCTCAGGAGCTCCCAGCTTGCAGACTGCAGGGGGACCAAGTGACCATTCAGAGGGTAATCACTCTTGCTTTAACCTGGTTGGATCTTGACTGCTGTCTTGGGTGGTGGGCCTGGGGTATGTGACCGGTGAGGCAGAGCTTGTGGGGGCTATAGAGATGATACCCAACTAATTGCTCCAGCAGATGCTAAAATCCCAGCAAATTGGGAGAAAGATCTCTCCATTCTGGCAAAGCGCTCAAAAGTCAAGTAATTGACTGGCAAGATGAGCAAGTAGAGGAAGCACAATGTGACTACAGAGTCTATTTTTTAAGGACAAAAACGATCAAGGCATGTAGTGGGAGGGAACCAGTGAAGTCAGAACTGCTGAATCAAAGGCATCCAAGAAAAATATGAGCTGCTTACAGGCCATGGAGAAGCACAAGAAGAAGGATTTTGAAAATCAAGTAAGAGAAGTGGAGGAAAAATTGGGAAAATAAATGAGAATGATGCAAGAAAATCATGAAAAGCAAGTCAACAGCCTTTGGCAGGAGACCCAAAAATACACTGAAGAAAATAACAACTTAAAAAATAGACTAACTCAAATGTCAAAAGAGGCTCAAAAAACCAGTGAGGAGAATACCTTAAAAAGCTGAATTTGCCAGATGGAAAAGGAATTTCAAAAACACACTGAAGAGAATAACTCCTTCAAAATAATATTGGAGCAAGCAGAAGCTAATGAATTTATGAGGAATCAAGATACTTTAAAACAGATCCAAACAAATGAAAAGATAGAAGGCAATGTGAAATATGCAAAGTACATCATGCAAAATACAGGCCAGATGAATCAAAAGTGAGAATTAGGGTTCCTGGGAGAAATATCAGTCTCAGCTATGCAGATGATACTACTCTGATGGCAGAAAGTAAAAAAGAATTAAAAACCATCTTGATGAGAGTAAAAGTGGAGGATATAGAAGCTGGCTTGAAGCTCAGCATTAAAAAAAATGAAAACCTTGGCAACTGGTCTAATCACCTCCTGGCAAAGAGGGAGAAGAAATGGAAAGAGTGTCAGATTTTATATTCTTGTTCTCAAAGATCACTTAAGATGATGAATGTAGTGATGAAATTAAAAGATGTTTGCTCCTTCAAAGGAAAAGTATAGCAAATCTGGACAATATACCAGAAGACAGACATCACCTCCCTTATGAAGGTCAGTATAGTCAAAACTATGCTATTTCCAGCAGCAATACATGGCTGTGAGTGTTAGACTATAAGAAAAACTGAGCATCACAGAATCAACACTTTCAAATTATGGTGCTGGAGCAGGTTTTTTAGAGTTCCTTGGAAAGCAAGGAAATCAAATAACTTGATACTTAAAGAAATTCATTCAAGGGCAGAGCCAACATTGCAGAGTAAAAGCAGGGACTTCTGTGAGCTCATGCACCAACCACCTCCAATACCTATAAAATATGACTCTAAACAAATTTTAGAGATACATAAGCCACAAAGCGACAGAAAAATATATCTCCCACTGAAGGCAGAGCAGCCCTGCATGAACCACATGGGCCCAAACCCAGGGCTGCCCCAACCAGTAGCACAGACTGGCCAGAGCAGACTTCAGCAGAGGCAATCACTGGCAACTGTGGTGGTTTCCAGACTTCCCAACCCATAAACACCAAAGAGAAAGTAAAAGGTCAGTAGGGAATTCTGTTGGAACTGGGTGGAGAAGAGCTTGTCTGGCCCCTGCCCCCAGGGAAAGAGGTATCACAGCAGCTGAAGCTGCTGCCCCATGGATGCCTCCAGAGCTCCTGGCCTGTAGATCATAGGGGGACCCAGGGACCATTCAGAGGGTAATCACTCTTTCTTTTGCCTGCTCGGATCTGGGTCAGTCTTGGGCAGTGGTCATCAGGTGATGGACACTAGCTGCCAGAACTTGTGGTGGCTGTAGAGAGGGCATCCTCCTCATAGCTCTGGCAGCGATTTGGGACACAGCTCTCTCTACTCTGGAAGCAGAGTTCTACCATGGCAAAGAGCTCAAAATTCAAGTAATTGGCTGGCAAGGTGAGCAAGTAGAGGAAGCACAATCAGAGTATAGAATCTTTTTTTTAGGGACAAAAAGGATCAAAAAACAGAACCAGAAGAAGACAACAAAGCCAAAACTCCTGCATCAAAAGCTTCCAAGAAAAGTATGATGTGGTTATAAGTCATGGAGAAGCATAAGAAGAATTTTGAAAATCATGTAAGAGAAGTGGAGGAAAAATTGTGAAGAGAAATGAGAATAATGAAAGAAAATCATGAAAAGTGAGTCAACAGCCTGCTAAAAGAGACCTAAAAATACACTGAAGAAAATAACACCTTAAAAAATAGACTAACTCAAATGGCAAAAGAGGCCCAAAAAGCCAATGAGGAGAAAAATGCCTTAAAAAGCCAAACTGGCCAGAGAGAAAATGAATTTCAAAAACTCATGGAAGAGAATAATTCCTTCAAAATTAGATTGGAGAAAATGGAATCTAAAGACTTTATGAGAAATCAAGATACTATAAAACAGATCCAAACAAATGAAAAAATAAAAGGCAACGTGAAATATCTCACTGGGAAAACCACTGACTTGGAAAATAGATCCAGGACAGATAATTTAAAAAGTATTGGGCTACCTGAAAGCCATAATCAAAAAAAGAGCCTAGAAATTGTCCTTCAAGAAATTCTCAAGGAAAATTGCCCTGATATTCTAGAAACAGAGGGCAAAATAGGAATTGAAAGAATTCACCAATCACCTCTTGAAAAAGATCCCAAAAAGAAAACTCCTAGGAATATTATAGCCAAATTCCAGAGTTTCCAGGTAAAGGAGAAAATATTACAAAATGTCAGAAAGAAACAATTTGAGTATTGTGGAAACACTCAGGATAACACAAGATCTAGCAGTTTCTACATTGGGCTTGGAATATGATATTCCAGAGGTCAAAGTACTTAGCACCGACCCAGCAAAACTGAGTATAAGGCTTCAGGAAAAATATGGTCATTAAATGAAATAGAGGATTTTCAAGCATTCTTGATGAAAAAACCAGAGCTGAACAGAAAATCTGACTTTCAAATACAAGAAGCAAGAGAAGCATGAGAAGGAAAACAGGAAAAAGAAATCAAAAGGGACTTATTAAAGTTGAATTATTTACATTCCTATATGGAAAAATGATAACTGTAACTCATGAGACTTTTCTCATTATAAGGATAGTTGAAGGGATTATATATGTGTATACATATGTATGTATGTATGTATACATACACATGTGTGTATGTATAGGATTGTGTATGTGTGTATAAAACATACATGAATGTTATGTGTGTACATGTATACATAGACAGAGGGCACAGAATCTGTTCAATAGCAAGGGATGATATCTAACAAATAAAATAAAGAGGTGAGAGGAATATAACAAGAATATGAGAAAGAGAGAGATAGACTAGGGCAAATTATCTCATATAAAATAGACAAGACAAAACTGTTACAATGGAAGGGAAGAGCAGGAAGGTGAAAGGGAATGGGTGAACCTTATTCTCAATGAATTTGGCTTAAGGAGGAAATAACATACACACTCAATTGGGTATCTTAGCCTACAGGAAAGCAGGAGGAAGGGGATAAGAGGAAGGGTGATAGAAGGGAGGGAAGATTAGGGGAGAGGGTAGTTAAAAGTAAACACTTTTGAAAAGGAACAGGGTCAAGTAGAAAATAGAATAAATGGGGGGATGGATAGGATGGACAAAAATAAATGTTAAAAAAGATACTGAAGGAAAAGAAGAATTAATTCAGATTATTCACTGGAAGGTCAAATACTGAAGCATAAACTTGAATACCTTGGCCACATGAGAAGCAGTACTCATTGGAAAAATTCCCTTATAATGGGGAAGACTGAAGGCTAAAGGAAAAGGGGATGGCAGAAGAGTCTGTAGGTGACTTTGAACTCCATTTAAATTTTCTAGGTCTCACTGTTTTCATTAGTGCATTGAGTAAGCTAGATTAGATTATCTAATTCTGAATCAATGTCAAGAACAACAATAAACAGAGAAAAAGGGAGGGAGGGAGGAAGGAAAGAAGGAAGGAAGGAAGGAAAGAAGGAAGGGAGGGAGGGATGGAGGGAGGAAAGAAGAAAACATGTATTAAGCACTTACTATGTTTCAAGCACTATGCTAGTGTGAGAAATAGGACATTTGTGCCTTTATAACACTTAAAATAGAAATAGAGGACAAATTTAGGGTAGAAATGGTTAGAATAATTTGGTCAAGGGACAGAGAGTGCATTCATTGGACCTTAGGTTGATAGACTCAAGAAACAATAGAAAAACTGAATGTAATCATTGTTCTAGGAAAAGTGTATGGGGGGGGGGGGGGGGGGGGAGCAGGAGGGGTAAGTTGCTAACCCTTGCTAAGAACTACTTTGAAAATAGTGGTACCTCCAGGGACTCAGACTCAAAATACAAGACAAATTTGTAGAAGTATTTGGGGGAGGGGCAAGTTTTGAAGCGTGGTCTGAGAGAAGAGTTGAGAAAATGCACACCCTTCCTTTAATTGCAGCAATAGGGCACTATGGATGTAAAATATTGTGTGTATTTTCAGATGTGGTGAAATCTTGTTGAACTATTTTTTTTCACATTTTCTTGAATCTGTGTTAAAAAATAGAGCTCTTGGAATACAGGAAGGGGAAGGAATGTATTTGAAATTAATACAGAGAAAAATAAAAGTCATTCATAAAAGGTATATTATTTTTTTAAAAGTTGAATCATTTCCAGGCCACACTTGCCCATTATACTGCCCTGCACTCTAGACCATTTGAAGACTGTAACCTTTTTATAAAGCATTATGGATTGGGGTTGAAGAGAAAAGCTCTTCTCCTCTAGCCAGATCCATGTGTCTCCTCAAAGTTATGATAGCAATAATATCTGACTCTCCTAGTCATACATTTCCTTTGGCACTGAGTAATTACACAGATGCATGTTTTCCTACCAAGGAGGGAAAATTAGGCTTCTGGAATTAAATTCCCTTGAACCTTGGGAGTAAGATTCTCCCAACATAATGGGCAAAATGTCCATTAAATTGGAAACAACTCTATATGACCTCCATACAAACTGCTTTGTGCATTAAAGCCAACATTTCCTAAACAATATCATTAGTAGCGAAGAAGAGTCAAGTCCCTTTCCCTTTAAATGGCCCTAACATGATCTGGAAGTTACTGGCACTAAGAAATCCTCACTGATTCCTTAAAACTTTGTAATGAATTCTACTTGGTTTTTGTCTACAATAAATGTGAATTTTTAAATGTATGAGTCTGGTTTTGCCTCTGGGCCAAGTCTGAAGACATTATTTAGGAATTAAGGATATAGGAGGAAATATATATATTTTATTACCAATTTATTTTCAGTTCTCAGGCCAGTAAAAACCCAAACCCAGTAGAATTACTCCCAACTGGCATCTCCAGCCAGCTCTATAATCTGCTTACTAATTGCCTACCATTGCCAGTAGGAAAGAAAGCAGCTATTTACTGGTCTCTTGAACTTAAAACATTAAAAAGGAGCTCACTGCTATATTTATCATTACATCCTTTACAGGAAATGCAGAGCCATTTAAGATAGACAATGAATGGATAGGTTCATAAAAGACATTACAAATTTAATAAGCAAGGCTGGCATTGGGTGATTCCTGTTTACTATTCATGCAAACATGACTGGAGAAGCTTCTCTCATTTAATCTTCTAAGGGGGATTTCAAGAAAATAAATGAGGAAAAACACTCTGACCTTAGCTCCTCCCATCTCAGGAAACTAGATTTTTCCCTTAAATTAACTTTCCAGGACCTTTTAATGTTGTCTTCCCACCTACCATAACACCATAACAAAACTTTGTGTTTTTGAGAATGAGCAGATTTCCTTTGTAAAATTGAATAGAGTAATTATCAAGGGGGTGGGTGGAAAATTACAACAGATTAAAAAAAAACAATTATACCTAGACTCTGTGGTGTGTGCGTGTGTGTGTGTGTGTGTGTGTGTATCTGTGTGTCTGTGTTGACTTTTTTTTTTACCAAAGGGATAAAAAAAATTCTGTCTGGCACAGGACATACATATCACCTCTATATATAATATCCTTCAGCCATACTGAGGCTGTCCTTCAGGGTCCAAGTTTCTCCCTGGTCATTCGTCACCCTTGCAATTCATGAACTTAATTGAATTTCCAAAGATTCCTAACTTAGGGCTTGGGAGTAGTTAAGCAAAGGGAGACTCTGGCTCCATATGAGTAAATATTCAATTCCTAAGAATTCATACACTATTTATATTTTAGCATACAGCATTTTATTTCCTGTTTGATCTTTCCTCTTTGCAAGGAAGTTGGCAGTTTTACTAGGGGCTCTCCTGAGATGCTTAAACCCCTATCCCTTTCTCTGCCTCTTTTATATCTCTCACTCCCCTCCCCATTCACACACATTTTATTGGCCTTGTTTGTTATATCTCCTAAAATTCCTGACAGACTTCAGATCAACTGTTTTCATCAAATTTGTTTTCCTATCCTAGAAAATATCAGATTCATCTTTCCAACAAAAAACATTCAAATGGAAATATCCTTTTTTTACTTTCTTTATTTGTTGCTTTAAAACAATGAAACCATATTCATTATGGAATAAGGGTAAGACAAATTAAATAAAATATATGCAGCTTGTATCATACTTGGGAATGGAATTCAGATTCCAAATGCAATCCAAATGTTTTGCTCTTTCTTATCTAATTTGCTGACTGAGTTTAAAATCATAAAAAGTCACCAATCAAGATGACCTATTCTATACTAAAAAATAATTGATTCATTTGAGGCAAAGAGGGTAAGAGATTATGGTTCAACTAGGCTGCCCTGGTGAATATTAATATGAATGGCAATTCTGGATGACAGTAGAGGAGCCTGAAAATTCAGCCCTTTCTGATTAAACAAAAGAGGCAATGGTGTAATTATCATAATTACTAGCTCTTTAAACTAATTACTTCTATTTTGTTTATACAGTACCTTTATTGACTGGGATGCTTTAGGAAAACAGGACTTCTGTTAATTGATTTAAAAAATGACAATCCCTGTTGTAGGTGAAGAGGGAGTCAGTCAGCAGGTTGTCAAATATTAAGTATTTTGTGTGAAGGAAGTCCCTAAGTTTCAGTCATTCTGATGTGTTCCTGTGTTAATCATCTGAAAAAGGAAATGTGATAATGAGAGTAAGAAAGGTAGATGAAGAAGGTACTGAAGATCACAAAAGTGTTAAGTCACACAGCTAGGATTTGAACTCAAATCCTCCTCTAAGTCCAGTTTTTGTTTTGTGTTTTCTTTTTAAATGATACAATGTCTCATCTATGTTTGAATCCCATCTAAGTGGCAGCATATAGATAAAAGAGACTATTCTATATATCTGGGAATAGTGTTTTCAGAAGGCTACAATGATATTGAAGCTACACTTTGCCTTTAATGAATGAAGACTTCAACCCTTAGTAGTTTGGTCAAGTAGCAATCATTTGATAAAATAGAGTAAAAGTGATTCTCTTGGCCCCCACTGCCTGAAGGTGAATCATGTTATATTTCACCTTTCCTCCAGGGTTCTCCCAATAACATTAAGGAGAGTTTGAGGGTATCCAGGCTATCTGCCATTGGTTTGGCCCTCACTAATGGTTGTCCCTATATTGAAGGTGTTCTCTGCACTGCAGATTTATTCAGCCACCTAATATCCAAATTAAATTGTGTAAAAGAATATTTACTTCAAAGGTATAGCAAAAAAGGAAGGGAGGAAAAGGAATAAGTATTTATTCAGGGTGTACTATGTGCCAGGCACTGTGCTAAATGCTTTAACAATGTTATCTTTATTTGATCATCACAGAAACTCTGGGAGGTGGATGCTATTATGAAACCCATTTTACAATTAAGGTAATTGAGGCAAACAGAGGTTAAATGTCTTGCCTAGAGTCACAAAGAATGTCTTCTTCTATTAGCAAATCCTTAATATTTTCTACATGAATGACTCCACTTAATTCACCTGGACAGGGGCAAATTAAAGCCTGGTTACAACAAGAAACTTCCCAAACTCACCACTGTAGCCTTCACCCAAATAAAATCCATTGTTCTAGAATCTCTTCACAGTCCCTCATCACTAACTGAAAATGTGCTTCATTTTACTTTTCATGGTACAATGTGTGATCCTTGTCCTAGAAAAAAAAATCCTAGTTACTTTTTGTTGCTATTGGTCTGGGACCATATAATCCAACGGGCAGCAAGATAGCACAATGGATAAGGCACTGGGCCTGGAGACAGGAAGAACTGAGTTTAAATCTAGCCTCAGACATTTACTAGCTGTATCACTCTGGGCAAGACACTTAACCCTCTGTGCCTCAGTTTCCTCATCTATAAAATGAGCTGGAGAAGGAAATGGCAAACCCCTCCAGTAGCTTTGTCAAGTTAACCCTTAATGGAGTTAAGGGGAGTCAGACAAAACTGAAACAACTCAAGAACAATGACAGATAAAGTTCAAAGCAATAGAAGAGTATCTGATCAAAGCTGTAGATCTGGAACAGACGACTGGATTTAATTCCAAGATTACGAAGCCTAGTTTCCTCATTTTACAGAAGATAAATCTGAGGCCAAGGGGTAGGAAGTGATTTGGTCAATATCACACAGGCAGTGTGTGACCGAGTGACCGAGCTAGGATACAAACTCAGATCCTGAGAGGTCACGTTCAAAACTCTTTCAGCACTAATACATAAAACAAATTCCTTCCAATGAATGATGTTTGAAAGGAATAAAGATAAATCTCTAGTAAACAATTAATAGCACTCATAAAATGGTAGTTATTTAAGTATTTTGAAAACAGACATTAAGAACAAAGGTGTGAAATAGAATGTCTTCATAAATAATCTCTAAGGCTTTTTGCAGCCATGGACAATCATGATATTTTTTCTAAGAAGATAAACTACTGAGACAGAAACATCCTGTTAAAGGAATCTATTTAGTCAGAACTCTTGAATTGATTTAAAAGAACAACTGAGTGCCCACGGAGCTTTTAAACAATGAGTAATAATCCTCTTAATAAGAGGTCTCTCTTCTTACTGCCAACAGAAATGGCACACAAATCACCCTGTTTGGGCATGGTAGGACATTTTAGAGTCAACATTTCAAAGCCACACCAATATTTCTCCAATTCACCTGTATAAGAAGAATTCTGTGTGGATCAATGGTAAATCAATGATAAATAGGATCAATGTAAGTCTAATCATTCTCTATACAACAATAACACCATAGACATGTGAATGATTACTATTCTGCCTCAGTCACTCTTGTTAGTTGATTAGGTGATTGAGGATTATTTAGCAATTTGAATATAGTTGGGACTATTTACCATTAGGTGGATGCTGAAATTGACATGTGACCATTACTGATATACCTCAGGGAACAGAAATTTTGGAAATTAGAATTTTACTTACTCTTTCCTTTAGAAATATCAACCCTTGAACTAATTTATTTAGTATGCATAATTACTTGATGTGAGAAACTACCAAATGGCCAACTTTCTTTCTCTAACATCTACCAGCTTCATATCATGTAAATGCCTTTCCAATGTTATGATAGAAATCAAAGTAAACTGAGAGACAAGGTTCTGAGCATAATTAACTTAGGTTAGGCTAACAGCGACTAAAAATTGGGTCAATGACTTCTTTAAATGACCAAAGACCTTGAGTGATAGCTGATAGCATCTTTTATAACAATAAGATAGAGCAAAACATCAAGCAACATAGGTGTCTTTTTCTAATTGGCTATCAGTGACATAGTTAGAATTCATATTACATCATTTGGACCTCCCCTTTCTTACCATAGCCAAGATTTGTGATTCCAGTAAGAAGACAAAGGTTTCTGGGCAACGGGAGTAGTCTGCAGGTGATAAGGATTGCTATAAGAGTCTAAATTGATGAGTTATGACCTTTAGGTTAGCCAATTTTTTTCGGAAAAGCTGGAAATGGGAGGGGCAAACAAAGATGAAGGTAATTACAAGACAAAAGCTTCACATTCTCTGGAATGTGGTTAGAGGGTGAAGATCACAAAGGAAAGGAACTGGGAAAGGGTATATTAAATGTAACTTGATTAAGTCTTAGCAAAATACAATTAAAATCAATTTTACAATTCCCACCTCTAATTCTGGAAGGGCCATAGCTTTAATGAATCATTTATCCCTATTAAAGTTACAAATCAAAGTATAATAAAAATCATGTATATATTTAGTTGTTGTTTGTCTTTCATTCTAGAAGAGGACCATGACACTAGGAAGGTGAGTGATGTCATAACTTGCAAGTGAATTGGATTTAAGTGAGGGAAAATTATACAAAGTCACCAGCCTCACTTTCTCCTCTGGGGCCATCTGGGTCCCATATCAAGATATCGATCAGGATGACCTGAGATGGCGCCCTAATATATAATGAAACTGAATCGAGGATTATAGAAAAAAAAAAATGCAGTGAAAATGGGCCTAATATGTGTGCTTAGTCTAATGCTTCAACTCTAATATATGGAAATAGGGACTAAAGAAGATTTATCCCAAATAATCGACATTACTAGGACTAACTTGAAATTGGATGGTCCCCAAACCATCAGGTTTTATCCGATAATACTTAGTCCTTTGGTCTTGGAGACTATCCATGATCACCACATTAACAAATCTCCATCAGAGGCAGTCCCCTTTGGTTAGTGAGCCTTGCACATACAGTGGTATATGAGGAAAGAATGAGAGGGAAGGTTGACATTCAGTCTCTGTCCTGGGTATTCATGTCCAACATCCATTTCCTCAGTACATCATATATTGGGGTTCAGATGTCTCATGCTATCATCTCCTCTTGGGCATTCTGGTTCAGGCTACTTGTAGATATGCTTAGATGACTCTTCTAAAATCTAACATTTAAAGACTCAATATAATTTATTACAGTCTTGAAAATTTTGGTTTTCCAATAATTAGTCCATGTGTTGAAAACCAGATCAAACTTTATAGTTCTAATATTATTAGTAACAGAGTTAAAAAGAACATCAAATTAGAATGAAGACTTCACTTGAAACTTCAAAGAATTTAATTTTTTTTACATAACACTTGCTGTTTCTATCTTTATCTAAATGCTGTATCTGGCAGAGGCATTACCAACAACAGGCCAGAGGAAGCATCTTGAAAAGAGTTTATGAGGATCTGATTTGTAAAATGAGCTCATCTGGTAAAAGATTTAATATATACCAAAGTAGATATGTAAATCAAGCTTTAAAATGTTTTTCTAAATTGGCATTGTCTCAATTAAAATTTAATTTTTTTAAGATTGGAGTTCATTTATTTAATTATTTACTTCACATTTAAGCCTCATAAATTGATCAAAGTATACCTTGAATTAATATGTGTATATTTGTGTACATATGCATATGTGTATATGTGTGCATGTATGTATGTATGTATATACATATGTGTGTATATATGTTCTTAGTTTTTCAACACATTGCCCCAATGTCAAATATTGGGTGGAAACATGAAAATTAAGCTCCAAAGCAATAATCTACATCTAATATTCACCAGACTTAGTTTTATCTTTATTTCTCAAATTCTTCCTTATGCAATACCTATTCCACTAATAGTCCCACCTATTCTTTTAAATTTTGTTTTAACAATTTGCCCTTCTTTCAGACCATAGAACCATCAAACCTATATCGTAGGCTTAGATTTTTCTTTTGCCTTATTTTTTTTTTCCCTCATAAGCATGCTGGCCTGTAACTTTTAACTCATCAATTGCTTTCTCATGCCACCTTGGGGAATTAAAAAAAATGCTTCCTAATTTGTGGTTGAGATCAGTAAACAAAGCTATATTAGTTATTTGAGCATTACATGGTGTAATGGGAATGTAAATTTGTAAGATCTTCCCTGCCCCTAAGCTAAAGTGCACCTGGAGCCTGGGGTGGGAGGCTTGTTTTTCAGTAGATACTTCTTGATTGGCCAGTTAGTCAATAAGGTTGTTACATTCTCTGAGCCAGGAGAAGGCTATATAAGCCCTGATGTGGATCTTTGTTTTGGGGCTCACTTTGAGAAGTGTTCTGTGATTTGATATGGATTCTGGGAATCCATTGTCCTGAGCCCCCCCGGCTTTGAAAAAACCCAGATGTTGAAACCCAGATGTTGACTGGGTATGGATGTAATGGTTGGACAGTTTGAAATCTGTCTACTAGATCTGTTTCTGTCTTGATAATTCTGTCTGTGTACTTTGAAGTTCGGGGTGCTGACCTTTTCCCCTGAACAAGGTAAATGATATATGTCTGATTAAAGTAAGCTTGTTAACCCATTTTGAGTTGCTTTCCTTTAACAAAGCAGATCTAAGAACCTGTATTGGCAGCAAACCCTGAGGACGCTTGGGGTGCTTGCTGCTACACATGGGTTACTCAAATTTAGACTTGCTTAAAGCTTAGCATTTTAGCAAAATTTAAAATTAAAAAAAAAGTTGAGGTTCTTCTAAAAATTGGGGGAAAAACACTCCAAATTCTGGGATGGATAGCACAAGTGACCATATTCTGCAAAATTTAGTTTCAGAACTCAATTAAACATGGATTTATAATTTCTGATATTAAAATCAATATTACATTGCTACTTAAAATAATAGGATTAAGTTTCACTCATCCTCAAGTCACTCCTTGATTTAAACAAACTTCTCTCATTTCAGTCAAAAAGAAAGTTAAAATTGTAAACTATCTTTGAAATTTTCCTGAAGCTGACTTCTATCAATCTGACACTTTTAAAACTAGAATTAAAAATCCCTGTCTAAAACAATAAAAGCAATCTGTATGTATGTAATGGGAATGGGAATCTGAAGATCTTCCCTGCCCCTTGGCCCCTTGATAGGCTTAAGTGAATTTGAGGACCTTCCCTGATTTGAAAATATACTGTGCTCCCTAATAAGCTGAATATGATCACATGGAGCCTCTGGAGGAAAGCTTTTTTTTTTTTTTTTTTCAGGAACACCCACACCATGTTACTTTGTGATTGGGCAGTGGGTCAAGAGGGTTGTGACATTCTCTGACCCAGGAGAAGGTTATGTATACACTGATGTGAGGTTTTGCTTTGGGGCTCACTCATGGGAAGAGTTGTGTGATCTGACCAGATGAGACTCTGGGCAGTCGTTGAGCCCCCTGGCTTTGAAAACCCAGATGTTGGTGCTTCTCTCTCTGGTAACTAACTAGGTATGGATGTAATGGTCAGACAGCTGGAAGCCCTGTATTCTGGTCTGGTTTTTTTTTTTTTTTGGTCTGCTTGCATCTTCTGTTTGTATTCTCTGAAGTTCAGGGTGCTGACTTTTCCCCCTGAACTAGGTAAATGATACATGTTTGATTAAAGTAAGATTGTTACCCCATTTTGAGTTGCTTTCCTTTAGAAAAGCAGGTCTAAGAACCTGTGCTAGCAGCTGTCCTGGGTATGCTAGGGTGCTTACTGCTACAATGTAATCTTTTCTTCTCCTAAAACAAACTCTATGATTTTGAGGTATCACAAAGGCACACCATATACAAACACATTCAATCCGTATCTAGTTTAAGTTTAAGGCTGATTATGTTCTATATTGATGCCTATACTTACTTTACTCAGACACAAGAAGAGTTAGCTTACTTTCTTCCAACACAAAAAAAAAAAAAAACATATGGAGGCAGAGACATACGAGTACAAATAAACTGAAAGGGACCAGCTAAGGCAATGAGTATAAAGATTTTTCATTGGTGTTAGTTTGAAGCTTCAGTAGAAGTCTCTGCTTTCCCTTTATAAATTTAACCTCTCCAATTTGTATGGTATCTTTTCAGTTTGTTAAAGTTAGACCTTTGACAAGTCCAATATTCTATTAAGATATTTAGGTGATTATACATACACACACAAATATATATATATATATATATATATATATATATATATACACAAATATACATACATGTATGCATATACATTATATACATGTATAATACATATGTATCTATGTGTGTGTGTGTGTGTGTATCCAAGAATGTCCTTCTAATATTTTCTAAGATTTTAATCATTTTTCAGGAGTCCCTTCCCAATCGGCCACATGGTTCAACCTAGTGGCCTAGTCACAGGCTGGTCCTTGGTTCATGGGTTTAATAAACGTTTAAGAGTCCCTAACAGGAGGTCCTCTGACAGTTCAGGGCACTGGAACTGGAGGCCAGCTTTGGTGCTATAATGGGTTGTCATTTTAGGGCTAACGGAAAACTCACAGGTGGCCCAGAGACTTTGGTGCTTCTGGTACAATTGAATTCCTCCTGGGAAGAGCCAGGGAAGATGTACAGTTCCCCACTGACCTTTGCTTGTGGTTATCAATAAGTTGAATCCTTTTTCTGGGGACCCAGTTAAGGAAGAACAGTATTTAGGAAAAACCCTGAAGACCACTTCTCTCTTATCAGTAATTTAAATTTAATGAAACGGGAATAGCAAGACAGATACTCAGACAAGAATTCCCTTTCCAGGATAGTTTTCATACTTATGTATCTTAGGCTAGTTGTGCTCTATGTAATTTGGTTGTTCTCTCTTTCTCACGTTTTTTCTTAAATCCCTGCTGGTTTCAAAACAAAGATCTTGCTTTGATACAGAATTCTTCGAAGTTACACCCCAATGTAGCCTTATCCAGGGACCACCTTAGAGAAAATAAATTTTTTAACATTTAAAAAATCCTGAATGGGTAGTAATCCCTCTTGTCATAAATCAATTCCACATACACACACACACACACACACACACACACACACACACACACGCGCGCGCGCACGCACACACACACACACACACACACTCACACACACACACTTTTAAAAAGGAAAAGATTTATCAAGGGTTTAAGGATATTACAGAAATTTCCTGGACTTTATATTATCAATTGCCAACCAAATGAACTAAATATAGATAACACATTAAGACAGATAAGCAAACTGCAATATCCCACCAAGGTAAGGATTTCACTTGACTCAGTTAGGATTGAACTAGGACTGAGGCGGCAAGACAAGTCTCCTGAGCAATCCTCCTTAGAAAAATCCCTCAGGCAAAAGTTTCCTCAGAGTACTATAAGGGCTTGCCCTTAATAGACTGCCTTCAGACAAGCCTCATTTCCTTAGTCACTTAATAGTTACCAATCTGTTATTACTGAAATTAAGGGAAACTGGTTGCACAATGCATAGGATGATGGACCTGGAGTCAGGAAGACCTGAGTTCAAATCCAGCCTCAGACATTTATTAGCCGTGTGACCCTGCGCAAGTAGCTTATCCCTGTTTTTCTCAGTTTCCTCACCTGTAAAATGAACTGAAGCAAGAAATGACAAAAAACTCCAGAATCTTGGCCAAAACCCAAAGTAGGGTCACAAAGAGTCAGACAGGAATGAAATGTGTAAATGACAACAATAAGAGACAACATTCTAAAGATGATCCATTTATTAGTTTGGCTAGCAGTAACCAATAAGTTGTGTCAATGGAATCCTTCAGTGACCAAAGACTTTGAGTGAGGGCTGACAGCATCTTTTATAACACTTAATATGATGACAGAGAAAAATTTAAAGCAACACAGGTGTCTTCTTATTGGCAATTGACAACATAGACAGAATTGAGATAGCATCATTTGCCTGTCCCCCTCCTTCTGCAACCCCATTGACTAGTCCTGACACATGACTCCAGGCACAAAAAAAAGGTTCCCAGGCAATGGGAGTAGTGTTCAAATGATAGGGATTACTATAATAGTTTAAATTGCTGAGATTTGATGTTTAGGTTAAATTTCTCTGGAAAGTGTGTAATGGGTGGGTCTATAAAGGTGGAGGTAATTAAAAGAAAAAAAAAACTTGGTTTTTAGGCATGTTCCTTTGGCAGGTGAAGGAACCATGAAGGGGAATGTTGAATCTAGCTTGATTAAATCTTAGCAAAATAAAATAAAAATCAAATTTCAATTTTACAACAATCTCAAATCCTATAACTTCCCTAATAATTGCATCACTGATTCTTTGAACATCTGCCTGTGGAGGACCAGTATTCTTGAGGCCCTGCTTCCATTTCCTCAAATGATAATAATCAAGAATATCTCCTCTGCCAAACTGAATTTGCTTCAAAAGGTGATTGAAATTAGCATATTGTGCCATTTGCAATATAGATAGCAAAATTGCTAGTCATGGTTCAGCATTGCATAAGAACATTGTACAGTGGAGAGAGTGCTGGATTTGGAGAGAGAGAGAGTCATGGTTCAAATCTCAGCTGTTACTTTCTACCTGTGTGAACTTTGGCAAGTAACAACTTCTTAGAGTCCTAGTTTCTTTATAAAAGGAGAAGTTTGACAGAGAGACAAAGTACCAGCATCACAGCCATGTCTCCTCAGTCCTTGGTAGCTGTGGGTGGCAGCTCTCAAAAGTCCTAGGCTGCTTGAACTGGCCCTCAGCAATCCTCTCTCTCCCTCTGCCTCCATGATGCTGCTTCCAAAAGTTCTTCTGCCTCTGTTCCTCTGCTTGTGCATCTTTAAATCCATGGTGCCAGCACCTCTCAGGTCAGCCCTCTCTTTTCACGTTAACAAGTCCATCCCACAAGTGGGATTCACAAGCTCTGGGTTTTAAGACTCAACCCAAAAAACCAAGCTCATACAGGGGGAATCTTTAAATTCCTTTACTATTAAAGCAACATATTGTAGGATTCTAGTTTTTGATACATTCTGCTATCTGCTTCCACTTTATGGGAGAGTTCATCCCATTCACATTCACAGTTATGATTACTACCTGTGTCTTTCCCTCCATTCTATTCTTCTTCCTGTTTGTCCCTTTATTAACATACACCTTTTATTAATCCCTTCCCCTCCTACTTCCCTGTTAGGCAAGACAGATTTCTATATTCAGTGGATTGTGTATACATTCCCTCTCTGAGCCGATATTGATGAGAATAAGGTTCAAGCCATGCCCATCATACCCCTTTCATCTTCCCCTCCATTGTTAATAGGTCTTTCTCATTTCTTCATGTGTGATAATCTACCCCCATTCTGCTGCTCCCTTCCTTCTGCAGTCATTATGTTCCTTTTTCTCATGCCTTATTTTTTTTTGTCATTCCCTCAAATTCACCTTGTACTTATACTCTCTCTATGTATATTCCTTCTATCTGTACTGTTAGTGATACATTTTTAAGAGTTACCAATGTCATCTTCCTCTGTAAGGATGTAAAAAAGAAAGTTGGACTTAATTGAATCTCATGTTTTCTTTTCCCTTTTTGCCTTTTTATGATTGCCTTAGGTCTTGATATTGGAAGTCACATTTTTTGGTTTAATTCTGATCTTCTCTTTATGAAGGCTTGAAATTCTTCTATTTAATTGACTGACCATTATTTCTTCCCTTGATGTATTATGCTTAAATTTTCTAGGTAAGTAATTCTTCATGGTAGTCCTAGCTCCTTTGACATCCAGAATATCATGTCCCATGAACCCAGATCCTTTCATGTTGCTGCTGCCATTTCTTGTGTGATCCTCATTGTGACTCACTGATATTTGAATTGTTTAATTCTGGCTAATTGTAGCACTTTTTCATTAACCTGATAATTCTGGGATTTGCTATAAGGTTCTTTGGGGGTTTTAATTTTGAGATCTCTTTTCTGAGGTGATTGGTGGATTATTTCAATGCTTATTCTGCCCTCTGGTTCCAGAAAATCCAAATTCCTTGATAATTTCTTGAAAGATGCTATCCGGGTCCTCCTTTTGATTATGGGTTTCAGATAATTCAATGATTCTGACATTGTTGCACCCGAATCTATTTTCCAGGTCAATTGTTTTTCCCATGAAGTATTTTACATTTTTTTCCAATTTTGTATTATTTTGAATTTGTTTGATTGATTCTTGATGTCTCATAGAGTCTTTTGTTTCCACTTGCCCAATTCTAACTTTTAAGGTGTTGTTTTCCTAAATTAGCTTTCATATTTCGTTTTTCCATTTGACCAATTGTACTCTTTAAGGAATTTTCTTCAGTGAATTTTTGTATTATTTCTTCCATTTGGCCAAAACTACTTTTTAAATAGTTTTCCAAGTTGTTGATTCTTTTTCCATAATTCTCCTTCATTGTTTCTTTTCCCATTTTCTAATAATGTTTCAGCTCCTTTTTTGAGCTCTTCCTTGAGTTCTTTCCAGATTTTAGACTCTTGCCATTTTTCTTTGGGGTTTGGAATAGAGGTGTCTTGACACTGGTTTCTCTTCCAAATTTTTGTCTTGTTCTTCCTTGTCATCATAACTTTCTGTGATCAGATACTTTGTTGTTGTATTTGCTCATTTTTGGGGGGGGAGGGTGCTATTTCCTTTTTGTTTGCATTTGATTTCTGCTCCTACCATGGGAGAGGCACCGTCTCAGGCTTCTTGTGTTAGTGACTTTAGGCCTTGCCTGTTTACCTGGTGCTGTGGAGATGTTGTCCTGAGGCCCCCAGGGGACCCTCAAATCTGGACGGCATGGGTGGGGATTATCTAGTACCACTGGAGGCTGGAGGGGCCTGGCAGCTTACCAGGTGCTGAGCCGGGGTCCTAGTGGTGGTTTCTGGCATGTGCTGAGACCCAGGGGGTGGTTCTGTGTTCCCATGTAGTTACACTGAAGCACATGGCAGTCTTACCTCCAAAGGCTGCCTATGTGCCTGGGGCTATGCTGAAGCCACAGGGCCAGTTCTGGCTAGTGGTTGTTTTTCGCTTAGGCACCCAGAGACTTGCCATCTACCTGTTTGCCTGGGGCTGTGCCATAGCCATGTGAGGGTCTGGTCACTAGAAGATGCTTTTTTGCCTGGGGCTACACTGGGACAAGTGGTGGTTCTAGGTAGGAGCTGGAGTCTGCTGGTTTCCTTAGCTATGCTAAGGTACAAGGTTTTTGAAAGGATATGGCTAAGATACCCAGAGGATAAGGAGACATGGATGTGTTACAATCAGCTCCATTGGACAGAATATCAATATTAATGAGATTAAAATCCATTAAAGAAA
Source organism: Petaurus breviceps papuanus (assembly GCF_028583685.1). Taxonomy (NCBI): domain Eukaryota; kingdom Metazoa; phylum Chordata; class Mammalia; order Diprotodontia; family Petauridae; genus Petaurus; species Petaurus breviceps. The sequence goes on along the minus strand of NW_027185761.1, from coordinate 34,916,343 downwards.
AAATACAACTTTAAGTGTATAGTCTGTTTCTTATAAACAGAAAATTGGAGGATTCTGTATCAGTCCATTCTGCAAATCTTATTTTATGGCAATATTTAATCATTTAACATTCGAAGTTATAACTATGGTCTTTTTTCCCCATTTCACCCATCATTTTATTTCTTCCTAAAACAATTAAGAATCAAACTAACTGGGATTAGCTCTTAGATATTTTTCTTTATTATGTCATCCATATCATACTCGGTCAGAATTTTAAAGGATAGCACTTTTGTCTACTTCTTACAACATGGATATATTAAATCACTATCTAATTTTTTCATTCCATATCTGCCACTTGTTTACCCTTTCATGCTTGCTTTTGTCTGCCAAGTTTGCAATTTAAAGAACCTAATCATCTCTGTCTCTAGAGGAATAAAAAAAATTTATAGTCTTTTTAAAAGTACATTTTATTTCATGAGTAACAGGATCTGCAAAATCCATTTTAAGTAATTTTCCTCTACTGTTTTTTTTCCTTTTTTGTAAACAGTATTTTATTTTCTTTCCAATTACATTTAAAATCATTCATTTCCCATAAGACTTTGAGTCTCAAATTTTTCTCCCTCTCCTGTCTTTCCCCCTCCCCGAAATGGCAAGCAATCTGATATATTTATTTTACTTTTGCATATATTACTTTAGCCTTTTATTATTTTATCATACTTAGTGAAGGGTCCTATATGATTGGAACTGGTGTTCTTTGATGTCTTTACTGACCAGTAAAAATATCTCTGTGACACAAAGCTCTGAAGTTATGCATCACATTTTATAGGTAAATTAAAATTAGATTCTGTCTAAGGCCCTGTGGATTATATTGATCTATATTTTTGTCTCTGACTTAATAACTTCTGGGCAATCATTGTGCTTCCTGAGCAACCAATGATTTTTACATTCTCTCACAGAGCTCTGTCTTCAAGGTGAATTCTTTTTGTTTGATTTGAAATCAATTTTTCTTCCACTTTTTTTTATCTTTTAATTTTGCTCCAATTGTCTTATGATAATTCTGCATTTTAGATTATTACTCGCATTCTTACTTACAGTGGCTGTGTAGTCTTATTAATATTTTCTACATTCTGTTCTGAATCACTGTTACACATTTGTCTTAAGTACTCCCATTCCAATCATACCCTTTTGGAATTCCTGCCTCCCCAATTTATTTTCAACAATCATCCCAGAGATTTTCTGATGCTGGGGATGGCTCAGGTCCTGTAGTCTCTTCCTTTCTTGGGTGAAGTTCTCTGGGCAAGCTTCATCTGAACAGTCAAACTTACCTCTAACTCATCTAAGTTTCTCCTTCTCTGGAATAATTTCTCATTTTAATAGGTATTTCTCCCTGCCCCCTTTAGAATGTAAGCTCTTTGAGGATATAAACTAGTTTTAAATTTTGTTTCTCTTGCACCTTATTTGCAATGCTCAGTATAGCTCTTGGAAAAAACATAAATGCTTCATTTAATTTAATCGAATCGAATCTAAGCTAAAACATTGTCTTTATATTAAATTTGATTAACTAAATTTAATTTAATTCTCTTTTAATGAAACTTCTAGATAACTCTGGGAGACCCTATCATAGTTCCAATCTCACTTGTGAAGGTCTAGTTTAATTATTATATTTAATTATATATTATATTTAAATATATATATATGTACATGTGTATTCCTATATAATTATATTATATTTATATATTAATCATATCATATTGTATATCACATTAATTTATATTGTATTATATTGCATCATATCATATCATATCATATCATATTCTATTATATTCCTTCTATATAGCCTTAAAATTCTTTACCTGATAGTATTTGTTGATTTTATTCTTTACTTTTTTTCTCCTTCATTTTGGTGAATTTAATGCAAGAATATTCCCCTGAGAAGTGTTTTCCTATTCTCTCCTTTATAAAAAAAACTAAAAAGAAAGAAAAATACTTTGATGTATTTCTTGACATTTTCAGCCTCAGAAAAGGATCACTGTTCAAGCCATTTTTTTTCTATAATTCCATCTTATGTCAAATTTTCAGAAGGAATCCTTTTCCCCCCCCATATATTCAAAATGAAATTTACCCTTTCTGCATCTCATTCTCCCAGCAACTAAATGAGAGATTTGGAATAGATGACCTATAAGTTCTCTTAATGCTGTAAATCTAAGACATTTTACATATAACACAAATGATATTTTAATACACATGATAGTTCTATTTTTTCTTAATAGAGGTTATTTAGCTGGAATCAAAATATGTCAAGTTCTATACCCCTAGTTCTCATTTTGCATATAAATATACTACTTTAAAATCATTGAATAAAACTATTTAATTTGCATGTAAAGGAGCTGTGTGAAGAATAATATTCTCTATATCCCCATTTAAATATTATTTTTGACCTATTAGATTCATAAAAAACATGTAAAATACAAAGAATATGTATTATCAAATTGAAAGTAAGGTTTAGTTTATGATGACAAAAATTTCAGAATATATAGCAACAAATATTATAATCTTGTACCATTACCCTAAAAAACCCTCCCATTTCATAAGAGAAATACAATGCCTGTCCCATAATTTGATGTGTTTTCCCTTTTCAGCTCATTGTGCCTGTGATTTTAATGACATATAGTCCATTGACGTAAATGTTTTATAAAAGTGAATTTTGAGCCATTTGCCTCAAAATGACGCATTACATGCTAAATTAGTATACAGCTAGAGAATCTGTTATGGATCTAATAACAATATCTTAAAATTAAGAAGAGATATGCCTAGTATACATTGAAGGAATGCAATCTGATGCGGCACATTAATATCTGGGAGAAGTCCTGAACTACAATCCATGATTTGGCTACTCATTTGGAATTTCAAAATAGTTCTTTTTTTTTACTTTTTAAAATTAACTTGTTTCAAAGTTAAATACTAAAACAAATACAGAGTAATACAAGAAAAAGAAACAAACTTAAATAGAAAATAAAAAAGAAAACATTCATATACATAGAGAAATCTATATATAAATATACATACACATGTACTCATATATACATACATATGTATACATATACATACATGTATGTATGTATATACACTCACACACAAACATTCATATGCATCTTAGTAAGGACCACATTATCCTTGCTTACCCTCTGTTTCTCTAAGCATGAATAACACCTTCCTTCATTAGTCCAATTGTTCCATATTTTTCCCAGCCCAATTCATTATTACCTACACCATAGCAATATTTCAACCTTATCCTGTGTAGTTATTTTAAATAGTTCTAAAACTATAATGATTAATATGACTGACATAGAACCATTTCCCTATTTTTCTCTTTTGATTAAACCTATTTTAGTTTTAACTTTGTCTGAGATCATGATTACTACCCCTGCTTTTCTCCCTAATAAATTCTATTCCTGATCTTTATGTTTGTGTGTATCTCTTATTTCCTATCCCTGCTGAATCCTGTACTTTGCTTCTACATGCTACCTTGAACTCCTATTACTTAACCTACCTCCCTCTAAAGATCACTTCCTTATCATCTTCCCCCTCTAAAAATCCCTCCCTCTCATCCCCTAGCCTTTTATTTCTTTCTGAATTTAGAAGTGTTTTATACGTACATACACACATATTGTTTCCTCTTTAACCCACTCCCACTGAGAGTAGATTTATAGAACCACAAGCCCTCCATCTAATTTCCTACGTCAGTTCTTCCTCTAGCACCTCATTTGTATAAGATGGTTACTCTTTTTACCTTTTCCTCAATTGTTTCACTTTTTAGAAAAACATCATACTCAGGTCTACCCCACTCTTTCTTTCAAACTGCCCCGTTACTAATAACAGTCTTAGACATACATTTTACATTTCCTCATACAAAAAGTAAACAGTCTGTCCTCATTGAATCTATTGTAATTAGCCTTTGATATGTACCTTATATTTCTCTTGGCTTTTGTATGTCAAATTTTCTATTAAGTTCAGTTATTTTAAACAAAATACTGAAAGTCTGGCAGTTCATTAAATGCCCCCCCCCCTTTATTTTCCAATTTAAGATTGTGCTTAACTTTGCTGGTTATGATGTTTTCTGCCACAACCCCAATTCTTTTGCTCTTTCATATATAGTGTTCTAAGATCTGTGGTCTTTTAGTGTTGCCACTGCTAAATCTTGTGCGATTCTAATTGTGGTCCTGCCATATCTGATTGTTTTTTCTCTTGTTCATAATATTTTCTCCTTGAGCTGGGGGTTTCAGAATTTTGCTATGATATTTCTGTAGATTTTCCTCATAGGATCTTTTTCAGGTGGTCATCAGTGGATTATTTTCTATTTCTGCTTTCTCTTCTTATACTAATACTTCAGAACATTTTTCTTTACTTATTTCTTGTATTATTGTACCAAGATTTTTTTTGTTGTTGTTGTTGTAGCTTTCAGGTAGTATGATTATTTGTATGTTTTCTCTTCTTTATCTGTTTATCTCTTATGAGATGTTTCACATTCTCTTCTATTTTTTCATTCCTTTCATTTTGTTATTTCTTGGTCTCATAACTTCTCTGGCTTCCCCTTTCCCAATTCTAATTTTCAAGGAACCATTTTCTTCCTTATTCTTTTCTAATTAGTTGACTTTCTTTTCATAATCTTCTTGTCTTTTCTTGGGTAATTCTTTGTAAATATTTTTCCTCAATCTCTCTCATTTGACTTTTAAAGTCTTTTTAAAGTTCTTCTATGAATTCTTTTTGGGCAAGTGACACTTTGATGTTTCTCTTTTGGGTAGGAGAGGCTTCTTATAACTCTGCTTCCTTCTCTGATGATGAACCCTGGTCTTATCTATTCCCACTGTTACTTTCTATAGTTGGGTTCTTTCTTCTTCTTTGCCTGTTCATATTCTTTTTTTATTTGTAGCAGCTTATTATTGTAATTACCTCCAGTAATGGGTATGGGGGTTGGTGCCTCTGGTCTTAGATCCTCCTCCATTTCTCCCCTCTGACCTAGAACTTAAACCAAGAATTCTTTCCTTCTGTAAGTGCCTACAGCCAGAAACAACCCTGCCCCACTGCTTCTGCATTCACTGGGTGTGTGCTGGTTCCTTCTTGCCTAGGGCTGTATCCCAGCAGCACAACTGGGCCTGGTGTCCTTTATCAGCAGAGGTTCCCTCAATCTTCCCCTACTCAGATACCCAACTCCCCACAATGTCTAAGAGGTGAAAATTTCTGTGACTCGGCTAACATTACCTCCCAACTCAGCTAGCCCCAGAGCTTACTGCTTGCAGAACTAGCCTGAAGGTGTTTATACTTCACAGGGACCAAACCTTGGTCCTGGGATTTTTCTTTGGATATCCTCTGGTTGTTCCAGGAGAACCATGGTTCTGCTCCAACTCTTGTTTCCTTTTACCATTCTAGGTTAACTCTGAGGTGCTATTTTGTCTTATTTGTGTGGGAAATCTGGAGAGCTTGGGATTTTCTGAACTACTCCACCATCTTCCCAGAATCCTCCCCAAAATAGTTTTAAAACTAAGTTCTCTCTTTTCAGATCCAAGGGGGGAAAAAAAAAGCTAAAACCATTAAGCAAAATCCTAATATTTTTATAGATTCCTTAGCAACACATAATCACACCATATTCCCATATTGTGAAATAATTTGACCACCTTAAAGGTAGAATAGGTTAATTAATTATGTGAATTTAGAAAATGAATAATAGTAATCAAAAAATTTTTCAAGGATATTTTGCTTTTTTTTTTTTAATTAAGGAAGCCTAGAGATTTCTCAATCACATATATTAATTCCTATGCAATTCACAATTCGTTTTCTAGGAAGTATCAGAGTTGAGCATTTCATACCATAATTTAACACAATCTGATAGAAGAAGCACAAGAACTGGAGTCACATGACTAAGCTTCTATTCTAGCCTCTGACACTTACTACCTCTTTATCCTGGGTCAAGTCACAGCCTCCTTGAGCCTTCTTTTATTCATATGTAAAATGAGAGAACTGTCTTCAAAAGTTTTATTCAACTGTAAATCCCTCATTAATGTCCTAGTCATAAATTGCAACATTCTTTTCACACAGTTTACATTTTTTCTTCCCTGAGCTATCCCTGGATGTCCAGGGACAGAAGTTCTTTTGCTCCCTTTTAATTCTTTTGTTGGGCAACTAGGTGGCTTAATGGATAAATGGTTGTGCTTGAAATAAAAAAGACATCTTCTTGAGTGCAAATCTGGTCTAAGTCACTTACTAGCTATGTGACCCTGGGCAAGTCACTTAAAATTGTTCACTTCAGCTCTTCATCTGTAAAACGAGCTAGAGAAGGAAATGGCAAAGCACTCTGGTGTTTTCGCTAAGAAAACCTCAAAGGAGTTCACAAAAAGTCAGACACATCTGATTAACTATAAATTCTTTTGTTAGACTTTTGCTGATCCTCCTCCTCCTCCTTCTTCCTCTTCTGTCTCTCTGTCTGTCTATCTTGCTGTCTGTCTCTGTCTCTCTTTTTCTTTCTCTCTGTCCCCATCTCTCTGTTCCTATGTCTCTTTCTCCTTCAGGGTTATAACTAAGAATTCAAATATCACAGCAATTTCAGATTATAGTGTCAGAACTTGGGTTCCAGATGTGCCCTGAACTTGGAATAAGATGAATCAATCAATCAATATATAATTTCTAAGGTAAAATCTAACAGCCTATATTTCATCTTAACTTCACCAGATGGCTCAAATGCCTATAATTCTAATGATTCAACTTTCAAGTTCGGTTCAGTCTTGATGGTCTTATTTGCACAATCTGATAAAAAGAACATCAAAGTTAGATTTGAGAAAACCTGCTTTGAAGCTCAGCTATGTCCTTTTAGACTGCATAATCCTAGAAACAGTTTTATAAGACACTATGAATCTCTGACTTTAGGGATGAAGAACAGAGAATGAAGCGTCCTCCATTTTCTCACCGGTAAAATGGAAACCATATTGTCTTCCATCTACCTCAAAAAGATTTAAGCAATAAAGAATATAATGTCTTCAACCTTTAAATGTTATATAAAAAATTATCACCACCATCTTCAATAACAATATTAAAATGTTCATTGTTATACCTAGAAAAAATCTTTCTCTGAACCTTAGCTTCCTTGTATGTAAAAGGGAGAGGGTAAACAGTGTTAATTTAGAATCTTATCTAGAGAGGTATAATAGTCTCTTCTTATTGAATTTTAAGTGAAACAATTAAATGGTGCAGACATCACTTGCGGTCATTTAGCAATTTAGAAATACCTGAGTTTTAACACTTAGAAGGCTAAAAAAAAAAATACTGAAATTGGGAAACCCTAAAATGGAGGACTGGGATAAATTCCTCCCCAAATCCCATTTCAAGTATGTTCCCTAACATTGGTCAATTCTGGTGTCACCAGGTCTCTGTTTTACCCAGCTAAGGATGAACATATTTCTGATTATTCCAGGTAAAATTTTGAAACTTTGTATGAATTTTAAAATGCCTAGTGACTGCTCAGAACATGAAATAATCAAATGCTATGAGCCCTGTTAAGCCTCCCTTGGAACTCTGAGATCACCTGCTTGCATTTCTCATGAATCACCACTAGATCACGATTTTGCTTAGCAGACAAAACAGACCAGTAACCCAGTTTTCTTTTGGTCAAAAGGGTTTAAAGGACCCAGATGTATATATCACTTGATGATAAAAATGATCTTTTATAAAGTACTTTAAGGTTCCCAGAGTGCTTTAAAATATTATCTTGCTTTATCTTCCTCATTTTGCAGATGAGGAAATTGAGACAAAGGTTAAAGTGACTTGTCCAGAAAAACACAGTTAGTTGTGTCTAAGGCCAGATTTGATTTAATTCCTCAAAATCCAGGCTCTTAGAGTTCTATCCACCTAACTGCCTAAATAAAATAAAATTGTTTTAATCAAATTAAAATCTTTTAAACATGTAATCATACACATTAATAATCAGATTAACTACCAATCAATAAACATTTTAAGTGCTTACAATTGGTGTCATCATGCTAGGTGGTACAGATACAAAGATAAAATAATACTTGCCCTAAAGAACCTATATTCTATCAGGGAAAAAAAATTAAATTGCATAAGTAGATACAAATAAGAAATACACTTCTTTCTAGAGATTGCAGAAGTACAACCTTACACATCTCATCAGCTTTTTTCTAGATTCTTAACTGAGGGAATAGAACTTACAAAAGAAGGATCCTGATGATACCAATTGAGTGAGAAAAAAAAACAAAACTTTTTTTTCTGAAGTACTGAGCTTAGCTTAACTCATGGAGTAGATATTCTGTGGAAATTTTATCTTGAGCAACATTCTTCAGAGACTTTGACTACCATCTTCAGAGAGCTCAGTGGAAGAACTGCATTTTCAATATTTAAAAACATCACTAATTTCAGTTGATTATTACAGGTGATTTTAATTGTAATCAATTTTCTCACTGCAAAATGTGATTAAAATTTAGATGTAACTTTTTATTGTTTGCTGAACTATTAGTAAATTAAATTTATGAAAGCCTTTGAGATAATGGGAAATTTAACAGAGAACTATTAATGCAAGCCTGAGGGGAAAATTTGTTTTCTTTCTTATATTTAATGAATTGGGTTGGGGTCTAAGAGCTAGTTTATTCATTGAGTATTTATCCATTTCTCTCATTTTATGTTAAATATTAGAACATTACCCTTTGGCTGCCTGATAAGCATAGATAAAAATTAGTAAGTTAATGAGATAAGTCACATTCTGAAAAATAAGGAGATTATTGTCAGTCTTCATTAGTGTAGTAAACTACATAAACCACCTGACCCCACCTAGTATTGTACCATTTTTTTAAATGACATTTCAATGTATTTGTGCTAAATGTATCTTGTGGCTGAGAAATGAAAAGTAAATATATTAGTAAGATCACGAACTTCCAAACAAATATATATATATATATATAATTTTATGGGGATATAACTTCAGAGGACCTTGAACCTAGAAGAGTCATCCTATTGGGGACCCATTCTAAGAACTGAGTAACCTGAGGAATGAAAGAAAGCATTCAAGACATAGGGTACAGCTTCTGCAAAGTCATGGAAGTTAGACTTCCATATATGAGAAACAATGAAACAAGTTTTGTTGGACTAAAGAAGACATAAAGGGCAGTAATATGTAACATACTGGAAAGAGAAGAAACAACCAAATCATAAAGTGCTTTAATTCCCAAAGAGAAAAGGTTATCTTTGATCTTAGATATAAAAAGACAGACCTGGAACCTTATTACTAAGGTAGTGATTTGGTCAGACCTGTTCTTAGGCACCTGTGTAGGGAGTGAATTGTAAAGCAGAGAAGGGCTTTTGCAATAATCCAGGAAATGGAATATAAGGTTCTGAACTAGGGTGATGACTAAGTTAGTGGAGAGAAGTGAACATATACAAGAAATGTTATGAAGTTGGAAATGACAGCACTTGGATATGTGGGATAAGGGAGGAAGGATAACATGCTATAAACCTAGATGACTGACAAAGTGACAGTATCCTTGATAGAAAGAAAGTTTGGAAGATGCAAAGGTTTAGGGAAAAACTTCATGAGCATAGGTTTTGACATATTCAATTTAAGATTCCTATGGAACATCTAAGTCAAAATGCTCAAAAAGGTGTTGGTGATGTGGAAGTAGTGTTTATGAAGATCAATATATAGATCTTAGAGTCATATGCATAGAGATAATGTTTGAACCCACAGCAGTTGATGTTATAACTAGTAATAATGATAATGATTATTTTAAGAAGAATTTATTAAAGCTCTGCTATGTGTCAGGCATTATAGTCAGTGGTAAGGATACAACTACAAGAAAGAAATGCCTTGCTTTCAAGATGCTTATATTAGTGAAATCAACACATATTGAAAAATATACACATATTGGTCACTAGGTGGCATGGTGGATACAATACTGAGCCTGCAGAATGGAAAGTCTAAATTCAAATCTAGGTTCAGGCAGTAGCTGTGTGACTTAGAACAATTTACTTAAGCTCTGTTTGCCTCAGTTTTCTCCAATGTAAAATGGAAATAATAATAGCACATATCTCCTAGGGTGGTTATGAGGTCCAAGTAAGATAATAATTTTAAAGTACTTAGCTCAGTGTCTGGCACATAGCAAGTGGTGTATATAAGTGTTAGCTATCATCATCATCATCATCATCATTTAGAAGACAGTATAGGAGAAGGCTTCTTTTGGAAAGTCACAGAAATCATGAGTGGAGACATAGGGCCATTGTTTGATATACTCTTTCAAGAAACATTGTTATTTTTTATCACAATTCACAGAGTTGAAATGAAAATTAAAAAAAAAAAACATGGCACAAAGTCTGAAAAAAGATATGCGATTCATGGCCTAAAAGTAGTAAGTCAGCCATAGATATGACTAACTTTCATCAGGCATGACAACATTGCCCAAGGAAAGAAACAAGTAGTCTAACGGTGAGGATATATCATCAAGCAGAAATTCCATGGCAGAAAGAAGTCTATAAAGTATGGCTGGTTATTTAGGACTTGGATTGCTATGGTAAGCTTTCACCAATGAGAACAACCAATGTAAGAAGCATAATAGGGCTAGGTGGGAAGATGTCCGTCTTTTGGGTATTTTTTTTTTAATGACTGATATTTTTTAGATGTAAACCCACTTTCAGACTCATCTTCAGACAGCTCAGTATCACCATTAATTTAGTGGTCCTCCACTAAATCTTCAGGGGTAAAGGTGGATTAATATAAGTCATTCTAAAGATGTCCCCAGGTATAATTTTACCAGAATATTGTCCTCCATCTTAGCTCAAATCTTGAAGGATGAATCAACAAATTTGAATTTCTAATATGCAACATGTCCCTCTCCTCCCACTTTCACCATTTTGCTTAGGTAGATACTAGTACAGTAGACTTTCTCATCACTCAAAACTTTATTTCCTTTATTAAAATATTAAGAAAAAGCCTGATGCTTATTTTATCTCAACTTTGTTCTTTCTATATGTCAAAGGACTGTCGCAGTATGAAAAGGATCAGAAAATAATATTTATTGGAAAATTACAATGTTCCCAATCTATTCCTTTCAATTTTGATTTATACTTTTCTAAAAGTTTTGAATAATCAACTATCATTATTGAACCTTCAGTTTGTCAATAGCATGGATGAGACAGGAAATGGTATCAATTATTTCATTCTATAAAAGTTAATTTTCTATAGTACTAAATTGATATAATCATTCTGAAAAGCAATTTGAAACTATATCCCCAAAACTATTAAACCGTGCATTCTATTTCACACAGCAATTCTATTGCTAATAAGCATATACCCCCAAAATATCAAAGAGCAAAAGGACCCAAATGTACAGAAATATTTAGAGCTTATCTTTCTATAGTAGACAAAAAAACTGGAAGCTAAAGGAATGGATGGCCCTCCTCTTTGGGAAGAGTTAATCTAATTGTGGTATATGAATATAATGGAATATTATTGCTGCACAAGAAATTTTAAAATGGATAGTTGCAGAGGAAATAGGAAGGAAACCAGAGTAAATTGAACAGAATCAGGGGAACCATTTAAACACTAACAATAACACTGTAGAGAAAAGCAACTTTGAAAGACTTTAAAACTCTTCTTGCGGCAATGACAAGCCACAATGCCAAAGGACAAACGATAACATACAATTCTTCCCTCCCGCCACAGAGGTGACGAATTTAAACAGAATGAGGCATGCATTTGGAAGTGTCCAAGTTGGGAATTCATTTTGCTGGACTATGGATATTTGTTGTATACATCTTTTTCTTTTTTTCTGCTTCTTTGATTCTTTCTTTATTTTTTTTCTTCTATTTTTTCTGTTCAATGCCAGGTATAGGAGTGGAAAGACAAGAGATAATAGCTTGTTAATTGTACAGAACATTAAAAAAAAATCCATACAGAATAAAAAGGAGACTGTAGTTAATAGTGTCAAATGCTAATAACATAATTCATTTAAAATTTTACAATAATATGCTATTGTTATATAGTAACAACATATAATCATGCTAATCAATATGTTAAAATGTAAAATATGATAATGTGACAACTCATATTTCCTTTACTTTTTCTGCATTAATCAAATAATGATATCTTCTGTAAACTCAAAATTCTTTCATATGTAGAGACTTTGGGAATTTGTTTTCTAGAAAGAACCCACAAATATAAAGCACATAAAATATAAGTAATTGGAAAAGGAGTATTTCTTATCAACACATGGATATTTTAAAAAGAACAAAAATAATATGTCAGGCACTGGGGCAGAGTCCGCCACTTACAATTTCTGGTCCTTTGTTTCCAATTCAGTAAAATGACAGGGCTGTACTCACTGACTTCCAGTTTTCCTTCTAACTTTAGAAGCTAGATCTCATAATCCCATAAATGCCTATGAATGGTTCAATAACTGATCAGTAGATCCTATAGAACTTCTAGGCCTACCAGTTCTTCATCATTATTTAGCTGTCTTAGGGATTTATTTTAGATTGTCTTATAGGAAATATCTTAAGTCTAGAGCTGGAAGAGTCTTAGACACCATTTAACCTCTCCCTCTCATTTTACAGACATCCTCTTGGAGATTAAGTCATTTGCTCTGAGACACACAGGTACTAAGCATGGGTGGCATGATGTGGTTCCAGAACATCTATATCTAATTTACAGACCCCTGACAATTATAACTAAATTCACTGATGTTCATTGCATCAGGAGGATAAAACTCTCAATCTTCCTCCTCTGTATCTCTCTCTAATTAAATGTCTAAAGTAAGGGAAGTTTGAAGCTTGCCCTTCCTCCCTACTCTCATGACTTTCTTTTTTTTGTGTGTGGGTTTTTTGTTGTTGTTGTTGTTGTTGTTGTTGTTGTTGTTGTTTAACAGTGAGAGCAAAATTACTTCCTGGAATATAAAGATAAAAGTTGAATGAGCATGCCACTAATGGAGAAAAGGAGATATTTTCACAGAACCAGTTTGTTTTTTCCCCTCCCCATCTCCACTTGATGTTGATCAAAACATACCATCGGCCATTTAGTTAAAAAAAAAAATACGCATTATGCCTGTGCACCTACACCAGTTACTTTATGTACAATAAAGGAATGGGGAAGGGAATCAAAGAAGAGAGAAAACTATACTGCAGTAGTCAGGATGTGGATGAACCAAATCTTGGTTTTCTAATTGTGAATGTATTGTTTTCCTTGGGAGCACAGTTGTGGAGTAGTTGTAGATTCTCTTTTTAGTAATCACCTCCTGTCTGCTGCTGGAATACATCAATTGTATCTTCATCCTCCATTTCCAACTGTGTAGGTGTGTCTGTTTCATTGATTGGTTGCCCATCAAATCGGAATCTGATATGCCTCATTGACAAACCCTGTCGCTCACAATAGGCTTTCATTAGTTTACTAAGTGGTGTGTGCCTCTTAATCTTAAATTGCACCACCGAACCATCTTGCCCTGCCACCTTCAAATTAATGTGGTCGTTGTTTTGAGTCTTGACTCCTTCCTTCGGCTTTTCATCGGCCATGGCGAGTCTGGGGGTCTCCTCAGCTGCTGCTTCACAAAAGAGGCACCAGGATGGTCTGCTCCAAGGGAACGGAGAGAGAAGCAGCAGCAGTAGGAGCAGGAGCAGGAGGAGGAGGAGGAGAAGGAAAAGGAGGAAGAGGAGGAGGAGGAAGAAAGTACTCTCATGACTTTCACTGAGGACTTTGGCTTTATAGTAGAAACCATTCATCTGAAGACCTCTTGTTCAGCAAATGCTCAATCTAGAAATTACCATCATCTTTCTTGCCTTCTCTTTGATTAGCATGGGCCATGGTTCCTCCTTCACCAAATGGGGAATAGAATTGGTAGTAGTTAGTCAAAGTTTGCCGAAATATATGTGTGTATGTGCATATAATAATTGTCATATATTTATTATATATCATATAAAATATTTTACTCCTATATATTATATATTTAATAATATAAAATATAAATACACAGCAATATAATATTAAAATATATACATACACTACACATATATACATGTATACATACACATATACATGCATGCATACATGCATGTATACTTACTTTCAGAGGGTTTTAGACTATTTTAGCCAGAAGGAATTTAGAAGTCATCTAGTCTAACCTTATTTTACAAACGAAAAACATGATGTAGAGAGATTTATAATGGAATTTAAAACAATCACTCCAAATTCAGTCATGTTTTTACTGCAGTTTATATTGGCAACACAGTACAGGTTGATAGGTATACCAGGTCAAGAAAGGTATACTAGGGTTTGAATCCAACTTATATTGGGTATACATGGGTATCATTCAGCAAATCCCTTAAGGTTCCTTGTCATATGTGTGTGTGTGTGTATACACACACAGATATATATATAGATAGATAGATAGATATAGATAGATAGATAAGACAACCCCTTTATATATATATATATATATATACATATATATATATATATATATATATGAATGACCTCACATATAAAGGGGTTAGGCTAGATGACGCATGAGGGTTCTTTTTATCTGAAGAGATATTACACACACACACATCTATATACACATTTATACATATACATATATGTTGTTCTTTAGTTGTTTCACTTGTGTCTGATTCTCTGTGGTTTTCTTGGCGAATATTCTAGAATAGCTTGCCATTTCCTTCTCCAGCTGATTTTACAGATGAGGAAACTCAGGCAAACAGGGTTAAGTGGCTTGCCAAAGGTCACATAGCTACTACGTGTCTATGGCCAGATTTCAACTCAGGAAGATGAATGTTCCTGATTTCAGGCCCAGTACACACACACACACACACACACACACACACTCTCTCTCTCTCTCTCTCTCTCTCTCTCTCTCTCTCTCTCTCTCTCTCTCTCTCTCTCTCTCTCTCTCTCTTCTGTTTTTGTCTCTCTCCTGTCTCTGTCTTTCTCTGTCTCGCTGACCTTGTCTCTGTCTCTCCTTCCATATCTTCATATGTATTATATATGTCCAAGTGTGTATATGCATAATACATATTAGATAATATCTATTATATCTAACAATGAGGCATGTAAATGGCTCAGCGAATAGGATGCTGGGCCTGGAATCAGGTAGACCTCAGGTCAAAATCTCTCTTAAAAACTTTCTAGCTGTTTGACTTTGGGCAAGTCACTTAACCTCTGTTTGTTTAATCCACTGGAGGAGGAAACGGCAAATCACTCCAATATATTTGCCAAGAAAACTTCATATGGGGTCTTCAAGAGTCAGATATAACTGGACAACTGAACAGCAAGAGCAACAAAAAACATATAATAGACACTATGTATGTATATATAGTTTCATAATTTCTTCTAATGAAACCATTGTTGGACATTCAAAAGATTTTGAATGTTTAAACTGAATAATTTTCTTCAAAGCAACCAAATTATCTCATACATTAAAAAATGGTAATTTTGGTACCACTTGATTATACATTGTACATACACCACATTTATTTCCTTTATTTTCTACATAAAATTCAAAGCACTGGATTTTAGTTCCACAAATTTTTATCTGAATGAGCCATAAAGAGAGTTATCAGGGAAATGAGTTGATGAGTCTTAAATTTTCTGACCGGTAAGACATGAATTATTAATAAAGAGAAGTCTGGGAGTAAGTGATCATCTCAGAGCTCCTGAGAAGTAAGGAGGAAACACAGCACTAGGCTAATGTTTTTTTAAATTTTAAAGCAGATTCCAATGACTTAAGAAAAACAACAGGTGTGAACACAAAGTCCAAATTTCAAGTGAACAAATTACTTTATGAGAGATGAGATGCTCTCCAGAGCAGAATTCAGATTATATCAGTGAAGACAGAAATAAGAGAACTGTCTCAAAACTACAACGTGAAAATATAGTTATATATCTACAACTTAAATTTAAAGAGATATAAACAAAAGATGGGGCAAGGGAAAATACTTGACAATAAAGAAAAAAGGATAGCCCTATAATAATATTAGAAATACCATTAGCCATTGTATGGTCACAAATTAGTTGTGTCTAATGGCAAATTTTTTAAAATGCATTTTTATCATTATTTTTATTGTTTTCTATTGTTTTTAACTATGTTGGTTTCAGAAAGAAAGAATGGATCAACTTGGGTGAACAGAATAATGACAAAAGGAGAAAAATGCCAATAAGTCAGGACAATGAACTTTTCCTTCAGAGGAACAAAATAAAAATTGTAGATAGGGAACTGAAATGCAAGGTAAGTGAAACAGTGATAAAAAAAAGAATACTAGTACTTCTAACAAGCATAAGTCTTCAAGTCAACATGTACTACATTTCAGGGTTATTCGAATGCTTTTGCAAATGTCATTGGTGAGATGCCTCAGGTGACCTTTTTTAATGTCATAGAGAATAGAAATGGTGCTTCTGAAAAGGAGAGAGGTAAAGTGTATTCCACCTTTCAACAAAGGAAAGAAAATAGACTCTTGTAAACTATAGGCTAATGAACCTGGCTTTGATTATTAGTGGGGAAGGAAACCTACAAAGTATTCTAGAGACAGGTGGATCAAGAGATAGAGTGCTGGGTCTGGAGTCAGGAAGGCCTGTCAAGGGTGGGGAACCTGTGGTCTCGAGGCCACATGTGACCCTCTAGGTTCTCAAGTGTGGCCCTTTGACTGAATCCAAACTTCACAGACTGTCAAAGGACTGCACCTGAGGACCTAGAGGGCCACATGTGGCCTCAAAGCTGCAGGTTCCCCACCCTTGCTATGAGATCAAATACTGTCTCAGACACTTAATAGCTATATGACCTTGGGCAAGTAACTTATCCTCTATCTATCACAGTTTCTTCAACTGTAACACAGAGATAATAATATCTAGTTTCTCAGGGTTGTTTTGAGGATCAAATGGGACAATATTGTAAAAATTGCTTAGCATATTTCCTGAAACTTAATAGGCACTAAATAAAAAATTCTGGCCATTATTATTACAACAAAATCAACAACTACTACTACCACTACTACTACTACCACTACTACTACTACTACTACTACTACTATCACTACCACTACTACTACCACTACCACTACTACCACCACTACCACCACCACTACCACCACCACTACCACTACTACTACCACTACCACCACTACCACTACCACTACTACCACCACTACTACCACTACCACTACTACTACTACCACCACTACTACCACTACTACTACCACTACTACCACTACTACTACCACTACTACTACTACTACCACTACTACTACCACTACTACTACCACTACTACTACTACTAATCTATTATTAAAAGCATGGACTCTTAGGAAGAGAAGTTGTAGTCACCAAAAATGATCATATATTGATTAATAAGAGGTAATGTAGACTAACTTCTTTTTAGTCTTCAACAATTTCCATTATTTCACTTGAATATTTGACCAGGGTTATTCTATGAATAATACACATTTTTTCCATAAAATTCTGACAAAAGTTTCTCGATATATTTTTGAGGAAAATGGATGGATCAGAATTAAGTTACAGCTCTAGAACTGGTTGATTGAAGAGGTCCAAAGAGCGGAGTAGGATAGATGAACATTAACCAGGGGAGCGGGATCTGGTGCAATGCCACAGTGACCTGTCATTGGTCTTGTTCTGTTCGATATTTCTATAAATGACTTCATTAAAAACATAGACGGCACGCGGATCAAATTCTCAGGCTATAGAGCAACATTTTTCAGCAGCACTCTTTATGTCAACTAAAAAGATAGAAAGTGAATGCCCAATGACTGGCAGGCCACATGCATAAAGATATGTATATATGTGAATGTATGTGTCCATATATGTATGTACACACAATAGACATACACATACATATATGAAAGCAAAATACACTTGTCCATAAAAGTGTGCATACATATAAAAATATGTACAGTCATATATGTGTGTGTGTGTTTGTGCGTGTGTGTATATACACACACATATACTGTATCTACCATATATACATATTGCCATATACATAGCGTGGACACACATATATCTGTAAGTATATATGGTTTATGCATATGAATACATACATATATGTATAACTATAGATGCAGTATATATTTATATAGAATATGCATAGGTGTGTATACATTAACGTATGTTGGTGCATATATGCATGTGTGCATATATCATAAAAATGCTAAGTATGAAGAATTCAGAGGAACATAGAGAAGCTTATATGCAATGATGCAAAGTAAAGAAAGCAGACTATAGAATACATAATGATTGCAATTTATAGACACAAACACAACAATACACTGTAACCAAACTGATCAAATTCCATGACCAATCTTGGTTCCAAAAAACCTATGATTAAATCCAATTTTCTCCCATTGATACAGCTATGGGGAATGAATTCTGCCTTGTCCTTCCAGACACATTCACTTTTTTACTTGATTTTCCTTTACTCTTTTCTTTTGTTTTACAGAATTATTAAATGGAGTTCATAGGTAGGGGTAAGAGACTATTATTTAAGGAATACAGTGCATCAAATAACTCAAACACATTTCCCCAGGGCCCCAAAATTAAATGACATGAAAAATGGACAATAATTTAAATGGTTAACTGAATAGGGAATCAAAAACATTAATCAAATAATCTAAAATTGAATTGAGATAAAGTTCATTTGGATTTTTAAAAGTATGTATTGTGTACATACGTGCATGCATACATACACATATATTCATGTACATACATATGTATACATATAAACTCTGTATATATATTCATGCACACACACACATACACATTCACACACACACATACCACAGTATTGGAAAGAATGGAAAACCATATGGAATATCTTTAGGTTTGAGTGGTTTTCCGTTCTTGCCAATACTAAGGTTCCATAATTCCATTATTTCTATGGCTTTAAGTCCCTCCCCCTCTGGTTTCCTGGCTCTAAACATTGTGCCACATTCAATGCAGCCTCTTGGGATCTGTGATTGAAAACCAGGAGCAACATTGGAGGGCATCTAGAGTCCAGCCCATCCTCTCCCAGCAGAGAAAATGAATCTTAAGCAGGTAAAGTAACGGGTCCACAGTCATAGAGGAACCAGGTGCAGGGGCCAGAAGGTGAGGCCAGGTTTTAGAAGGTAATTTCAGCCTTCTTTTCAACACACGATGCTGACCAAATTTTTAATCCTCACGACAAATCAGACCACTAGTGTAGATAATGGAGGCCAAAGAAGTCCTCCTTTGCCTCCAGAAGCCTCACTGCACTTTGCTTATTTGATCATAATCAACATTTGAAGGTTTCCGAACCCAGCAGGGTAGCATGAAAACCACCCCTACATTAAGCTGAGAAAGTAAGCATTTCTATTTCGGGGTATAGGTAGAGCATGCATTTCCTCATTGTTATTACAAAGCTTTTCCTGGGCTGTGACACAGAGGACATTTTATTAAAAAGAAGCCAGGTACTTTATTTATTGTTGGTTTCTCTTCATGGTTCACAGCTTGTAATGATTTGAAGCAACAAAGTATCTATTACAAGGACATATGCATAGAGCACATATGTAAGTATGGAAGATATATTCTAGCTGAGCAGTCGTCTTTTTCTTTCCAGCACATAATTGATGCATCATCTCCAAAGAGGGTTTTGCAGTGGTTTGAATGAAGATCATGATATAAAATAAATTATGAGATATATTCCTTAGTGTCTCACTCATAAATTATTCTTCCTAAGAATGCTCCTTTGTATTCAAGGTGGAATTAAAATTCTTCAACTGTATATTACTCTCAAATCTCAGGATATTTTAATTAAGGAGCTTCCTTTAAGATGGGAACAAAAATGATCTCTGGCTTTTTCTTTCATCTTATCTTCACTCCAATTCTTTCTCCTACCCCCTCCCACACTATTTGACAGCAACTTTATAAACACCACAAACATATTGGAGGGTGAGGCAGGAGAGGAAAAAAAAATAGGAGAGGAAAAACAGACAAAAATTCCATGGCCTACCAGAAGATTTTTCATCATCTTGAAAAATGAAATTAAGACACTCTAAATAAATCAGAAGTAACATTTTTTTTTCAAATATAGGATGATGTAATAAGAATTAGAAGTGCTATTAGACACGATCTAAGCCAAGCTTCTCTTTGGAACACCCCTGTTAAGGTAGAAGGTACTATCAGCTTCCAGTCAACCAAGCTCAAAACCTAGGTGTCATACATAATCTCTCTCTCTCTCTCTCTCTCTCTCTCTCTCTCTCTCTCTCTCTCTGTCTCTGTCTCTCTCTTACTCTCTCCTCTCTCTCTGTCTCTGTCTCTCTGTCTCTGTCTCTGTCTCTCTCATTCCTCCCTCCCTTATCCAATCTGTTGCCAAATCCTAATGATTTTTACCTTTGGAATATTTTCTATTTCCTCTTCTCTTCTGTGATACAGACATCATTTTGGTACAGAACCTTAAGCACTCACAACTGGACTATTCCAGTAGTTGGCTGGTTGGTCACCCTGCCTAAAATCCTTTCACCACTCCATCTCAGCTGTCAAATTAATCTTCCTAAAGTATAGATCTAACCATTGTACTTTCCTATTTGATAAATTGCAGTGTCTACCTATCACCTACATACTCAAATTTAAAATCTCTTTAGTATTCAAAACACTTCACAACTTGGCTCTCTCCTATTTTTCCAGGATCCCTGTACTTTACACCCCCTCACATACTCTGTAATCCTGTGACATTGATCTCTTTACTGTTCTTCATACAAGACTCTCTGTCTCTCCACTCTAGGCATTTTTATGGACTATCCCCCATGCCTGGAATACTCTCCCTCTTCACCTTCACCTGCTGGAATCCTTGCCCTCCTTCAAGTGTCATCAAAATCTCACCTTCTACGAGAAATCTTTTCTGATACCCTTAATGCTGGTGTTTTCCCTTTGTGGTTGTCTCCAATTTGTCCTATATATGTTTTATTTGCATGTAGGCACATTGATACTATCTCCCCTATGAGATTATTGATTCTCTAATAGAAGGGTCTATCTTTCACTTTCCCAATGTTTAATAGAGTTGTGGCCATGTATTAGGTGCTTAATAAATACTTACTGACAGACAAAATGGCTGGGGTTGAACTTCAGGCCAGATTGTCTCATCCTGGATATGTTACTACTTCTACTATACCACAGTGTCTCCATGATATGGGAGCAAAGGTCAGTTTTAAGTAGGACTTTTTTCTTTCCTTGAAATAAATTATGCTTTACTAAAAGCAAACAAATCAAAACCAAAAACATGTAGTAAAGGTGGGCCTGGCTCTGTGATTTATTATAGGGAAATTTCAGTTAGGTAACTTTCTCTACCAATATGGGGGACACCCTCTGGACAGTTTATACCCTTAGAATATTTGGGGTGTTGATGGCTTAAGTATCTTTCCATAGTCATAGAGTCAGTACATGTCCCAAATTGATTCCAGTTCTTAAAGACTTCTTTAGTATGCACTATGTGACCCTCTCTCAAATAATAAAATATTTTAGAATGGGAATATATTGTTTTTCCATTGGAAGCAACACTGTATCAAAACTAAGTTGCTGGGGGTAGCTAGGTGGCATAGTAAATAGAGCACCAGCCCTAGACTAAGGAGGACCTGAATTCAAATTCGGCCTCAGACACCTGACACACTTACTAGCTGTGTGACCTTGGGCAAGTCACTTAACCCCATTTGCCTTGCCTTCACCCCTCAAAAAAGCAAACAGCAATAACAAAATACTAAGCTATCTTTATGGATAAGGATCTATTATTACTAGCTACACAGAAGGAAGAGTAAAAAGACATATCTCCAACAGGTCTAAAGGGGATGTTTCTTGTCCAGTAAGATTTCTTTCTATTGACTTTCATAGGATAGAAGCTGAAATCTGCAGCGCTACATTGCTTTAGGGAGCAGGGCTCGAGAATGAGAAAACAGAGTATGTGTTGTTACAGTGGTCCATCAGAGAATAAGCTGATTTTTTTTTTCTTTCAGACCAAGATTGTTTAGTGTTGAGTCTCTGTGACATATTAGGGTCCTCTAGGTACTTCTAGTGCACTGAAAACCTTTTTACATCCCATGTTCAAAGTTATGGGTGAAGATATTTGAGTTACTTCTTTTTTCAGGTATAAAATACCACTCGACAAGTAATACTGGACACACATAAGCACACACACGCACACCACTTGTCAAAGATACAACTCTTTCTGTCACTTTTTAATTATGTGTAAACATGTAGACGCCAGTCTGGGAATGTTATATGTAATGCCCATGGATTTCTCTGTGAATAGTGAATGTGTCCAGCAGGCATTTCAAGTTACTCCTCCTTTTTAGGTGTCCAGCTGAATTCTTCCCAGGTCTTGCCTATTCTCTCCATAGATTGACTGCTTTAAGGTATGATCATTTCTATGGTCAGTGCCTTCTCTTCTCTAGAGAATTACCAGTCATTCCAAGTTACAGGAATTAATTCCCTTTTAATTTAGAGGCATTACAATGGACATCAGGTTCACAGGGTCTCTTTCTCTGGTACTTTATAGAGTTGATAGTAGATATACAGTTAACACAATCATCAAAACTCAGAATCATCCAATCAGGAAAACTCCTATCACCAGACAGGTTTATCTCTGAAGTATTTTAAGTTTTGCCTATTTCCAATTAATTAATACATTCCATATAATTGAGGTAGAATCAGTGTACATTAAAGACACATAAAATCAGTAAAGTGAAAATGTTAGAATTCCAGTTGCTGGACACATATTGTGAAGAGCATGTTAGGGGGGGCGGGAAAGACTTTTCAAACTTTTCTCAGTCCTAGGAGAGGTGAGTACAAGTTGCTTCAGTGTGAGTCTTCTTCTATGAAGTATCTATAGGAGCCAAAGATCATCCTTACTATCCTCCTTGTAGGTTATAGATCAGCCCTCCTTTCTATTATTCTTTTCGCCTACTGCTGGCCCTGTCCTGCCAAATCTTTACAGCTGAGCTTGTTAAAGCCAACATTGTTTCAGCTTCTCAGATATTGGAATCCCTGCTCCTTCCTCTCAGGCTGCTCGCTTGCCTGCTGTATATCTCTCCTCTAAAACTCCCAAGGATACTGCTTCTAGCTCAAGAACAAGCTAACGTGAATTGTTCTCTGGGCTAAGAGAAAGTTTATCCCTTGGCACTACAAATACCAGGATGCCAGTAAATTCCCAAACCTCTATTAAATATCCATACCCACAGGTTTCATGGGGCAGATGATTCAGAAGAAGATTCAATGGACAGTTGCATCTGTCATATCAATATGTGGTAGAAGCCACAATAAAATGATCAAAGCTTGCAGAATCAGAGAAATCCATACAAATATACAACCCCCAAGCATTGCTTTTATTTTGTCTTTTTTCATCCATCTATCCATCCATCCATTCACTCATTTATACATCCATCCATTCATTTATCCATTTGTTCATTCATTCACTTATCCATCCACCCATCCATTCAATAGTCATTTCTTATGTGCCTACAATGTGTCAAATTCTTAGGTGATACAAAAACAAAAATGAAACAGCACCTGCTCCAAGATATTGGATTGGAAGGACACTCAGGCCATCTTTCCCAAATTTCTTCATGTTGTAAATGAAGAAACTTCCAGGAACTGAAAGGTTAAGGACTTGTGCATAGGCAGATAGATAGATTAATAGATAAGTACTGGAGTTGTGATTTCAGCAATGTGCTAAAAATGTCATCATTTCTCTTTCATTAAAAACATATAGAAAAATAATGAAATGCAAAATTATAGATAGTAAATACAAAACAATTTCCAAAGGGTAGGATACTACAGGAGGCAATATTTGAGCTAAAGGTCTTAGGAAGGTGGGAATTCTATACAGTAAATAAAAGGAGGGAATACATTCCTTCATAATAAGAAATGATAAATTTGGAGCTGGAAAACATTTTAAAGGTCATTGAAAACAATAGTTTCATTATTCATATGAAGAAAATAAGACTTATTAAGGTAGAGTGACTTGTCTACAGTTATACTGCTACTCATGTTCCTGTCTCCAATACCAATACACTTACATTTCTTTTCTTTCTTCCTTTCTTTTTTTTTGTTTTTGCTTTTTGGAGGTGTGGAGGGCAGGGCAATTGGGGTTAAGTGACTTGCCCAAGGTCATACGGCTAGTAAGTGTTAAGTGTCTGAGGCCAAATTTAAACTCAGGTCCTCCTGACTCCAGGGCCAGTGCTCTATTTACTGTGCCACCTACCCCCCCCCCCCCAATACTCTTTTTACTACAAGATACTGGCCCTATAAATGTCTCAAGCTCTGAATCTGTGTTCTTATTTGAAATTTTATTCTCAGCCCTTGATTTTTTACTTTCTAGAATTATCATGATATCCATCCAGTTTTGCTTATACTTTAGAATTATTCATTGATTAACTCATACCCTGTCTCCTCACTCCAATATAGGGTTCACCTTCCTTCTGCCAAGGGCCTTTTCCAACCACTGGCACAGGTAGGCCTATCTATCGGATTAGTGAAGACCTATAATTTCTTTCTAAGCATAGATATTCCAAACATTCTCAAGAGAAAGAAAAAAATAAAAGAATATTCATCCAGTTAGAATGGTGGTTCAACAAGTAGAGAAAAGATGAGATCCTGACATAGGTTGTGTTTAATTATGAGCCTAAACTCTATGAAAAACTATAAATTTTCTTAATAAATAAGCATATTAGGGTGGAACCAACATGGTAGACTATTAGCAAGCACTCAACTGAATTCTGCCAAATTTCCCTCCAAATAACTTTAAAAGAACACTTCAAAATAAATTTTGGGGCAACAGAACCAAAAAAAAAAAGTAAAGTGAAACAATTTTCCAGTCTAAAACAACTTAGAAGAGATCAGCAAGAAAGGTCTATCTTACTAGAGTGGTGGGTGTCCCAAACTGTATTGTAAGCAGTAGGCCTTGGAGGCAGCTGCATAAGCAGCAGGAGTAGTTTTGGTAACTCCCAGCCCATAGATAGTAAGGGGATCGGATGACAGGTCAGAAAAAGATCACAGGAGATCCTTTGTTGATGCTGGGTTCAGGACCCTCTTGCATTGTTCCAAGTCCTAGTTTCAGGGTGAAGAACACTAACACAGGGGAACAGGGGGCCTGTTCATATTTCCAAGGCATAAGGGAACAGTAGCTATTGCAGCTATAGGAGAGCAGGGAGCTGATCAGAGTTACAGGATCAAGAGTAGTGGTAGTATTTGAAGCTACCGGGGAAGAAAGTCCCTTCTTGGGTAAAAACCAGAGCACAGGTAGAAGAGCAGTAACCACTTCTCTTCTTATATCATACAACCCTGGAAGCATCAGAAACCTGGAGATGCCCAGAAATGGGCTGGAAAATGGGCAAACAACAACCGCAAAAAAGAATTTGACTATAATAAATTACTGCTGCGGCTGCTCGTCCTTCATTCTTGAAGAACACCATGACATCAGGGAGATGATGCCATAATATGCAAGTGAATTTGATTTCGGGGAAGGAGACTTGTGCAAAGTCACCAGTCTTACTTTCTCCTCTGGAGTCATCTGGGTTCAGTAGCCAGATATGAATCAGGTTGAATGGAGATGTCCCACAACACAGCCTTTCCAAGCTAAGGTCTTCAACACATCTCAGCTTGACTAAGACAGTGCCCATATAGTCATTAAGGCTTAATAAAAATGAAGAAATGAATGGCCTCATATATATATATATACATATATATATACATATATATATATACATATATATATACATATATATATACATATATATATATATATATATATACATATATATATATATGGGAGGGGAATACCCTCAGGGTTTCAGGTGAAAACAGAAGCAATTATTATTTTCATCCAATCTTAGTCAATCAGGGCCGAAACAGTGGCCAAGTAAGGCTTGATCTAGGACCAGAGTGATCTGGGGTTAAGGCTGGACTTTAAGGGAAAACAAAAAAAAGAAAAAAGTTCAGGTGACAGGGAAGATCAAGGCACAAACTCAGAAGAAGACAACAATGACAAAACAGCTAGAAGAAAAGCCGTAAAGGGGGAAAAAATATAAATTGGACACAAATCCAACAAGAATTCCTGGAAGCACTGAAATAGAATTTTAAAAATCAAATAAAGAAGTAGAGGAGAAATTCAAAAAAGAAATAAGAGAGATACAAGATAGTTATAAAAAGAAAGTGTATGGCTTGGTAAAAGAGGCAAAAAAATCTACTGGAGTGAACTTCTTAAAAAGCAGAAAAGATAAGAGGTAGAAAAGTTTACTGGAGAAAATAATTCCTTAAAAAATTGATTTGGGCAAGTATAAGCTAGTAACTACATGAGAGATTAAAAAACAATAAAATAAAATCAAAATAATGAAAAGAGAAGAAAATGTGAAATATTTCACTGGAAAAAACAACTGACCTAGAAAATATATTGAGAAGTGATAATTTAAGAATTATTGGACTAACTGAAAGCCATGATCAAAGAAGAGCATACATAACATGTTTCAAAAAATTATCAGGGAAAACTGTCTTGACTGATATCCTAGAACCAGAACATAAAATAGAAAAGTGGAAGAATCTATAAATCATTTCCTGGAAGAGATCCCAAAATGAAAATTCCCAGGAGTGCTTTAGCCAAATTCCAGAGCTTCCAGGTCAAATATATTGTAAGTAGCCAAAAATAAATAATATAAATATCGTGGAGCCATAGTTAAAATAACACAAGATTCAGAATCTTCTACATTAAAACATTAGAGGGTTCGGAATATACTATTCTGGAAGGTAAATGAGTTAAGATAATAACCAAGAATAATTCACTAAGAAAAGCTGAACATACTCCTTCAAGTAAAAAATAAAATATACAAAATAAATGAATGAATAGCATTTAATGAGATAGAGGATTTTCAAAAATTCCTGAAGATCACAGATGAATAGAAGATCTGACTTAAATACAAGGCTCAAGAGAAGCATAAGAAGATAAAAATGAAAGACTAATCATAAGGGATTTCATAAGGTTAAATGTTTTGCATTTCTACATGGTAGAATGAAAATTTTAATTTCTAATAATTTTATCATTATTGAGGCAGTATAGAAGGAGTGTGTATATATAGAAGGAGTATATATAGACAGAAAGTAGGGTACATTGATTATGAAGGGATGATATCAAAAGATCAAAATAAAGGGGTGAGAAAGAGATATGAACAGGAAGAAAGGGGAAGGGAGAGAATAAATAGGGAAAATTATCTCATATTAATGATGCATAAAAGCAATAGCTTTTCCAGTGGATAGATAAGGTGGAAGTGGCAAAAAATGCCCAAAGCTTGCTCTCATCAGAATTAGATCAAAGAGGAAGTGACATAAGCACTCAGGTATAGAAAGCTATCTTACCCTACAGGAAAATAGGAAGGAAAGTAAATAAAAGGAGAAGGGGTTTATAGAAAAGAGGTCCAATAAAGGGAGGAAGAAGTCAGAAAAAAAATAGACCTTTGAGGAGAGAAAGGATAAAAAGAAAGAGAGGGAAAGATAAACAAGAAAAAATGATGGAGGGAAACTCACAATTATTAATCATAACTGTGAATGTGATTCAAATGAACTCACCCTTAAAATGGAAGCATACTGCAGAATGGATTACAAACCAAAATCCAACAATATGTTGTTTGTTAAAAATGAAGGAAACAGACATAGAGTAAAGATAATATGTTGGAGAAGAATCTATTATGCTTCAGCTGAGGGGGAGAAAAGAAAAAGAAAAAGACAGGAGTAGCAATCATGATCTCAGACAAAACAAAAGAGAAAATAACTCTTGTTTTAAAAAGAAAAATAAGGAAACTGCATCCTGCTGAAAAATACCATATAGGCAAAGGAAGTTGAATGGCTGAGAGGACAGAGTGCTGGGCCTGCAATCAGGAAGACTAGTTCAAATCCAACCTCAGATACTTAGCAGCTGTGTAACCTTGGGCAAATAAGTTAACTTCTGTTCTCAGAGAAGGAAATGGCAAACCACTCTGGTATCTTTGCCTAGAAAACCCCATGAACAGCACTGGTGGGCTATGGCCCATGAGAACACAAAGAGTCAGACACAAATGAATATTTGAACCACACCATAGACAATGAAATAACATCAGTACTAAACATATATGCACTAAATGGCATAATATCCAAATTCTTAAAGGAAAAGTTAAATGAGCTATAGGAAGAAATGGACAACAAAACTAAAATAGTGGGAGAATTCTTGCTTTCCACTATCAGAGCTAGATGTACCTAACCACAAAATAAATAAGAAAGAAGTAAAGGATATGCATATAATTTTAGAAAGTTTAGATATAACGGACCTTTATAGAAAACTGAATGTGATAAGAAAAAAATATATTTTTTTCTCAGGTGTACATGGCACCTTCACATGTATTAGAAAAAAACCTCACACCCAAAAAGTAAAACATAGACCTATTAAAGGGATCCTTTTCAGATTGTAATAAAATTATATTATATTATGTAAAAGACAGTGGAAACAGATTAATATTAATAGAAAATTAAATAATGCAATCCTAAAGCATGAGCATGTGAAAAAAATTATTTAAAAAATTACTACAATGAGACATTCTAAAATTTGTAGGTTATAATGAAAGCAGTACTTGTGGGAAATTTTTATCTCTAAATATTTATATCAACAAAAGGGAGAAAAAGCAGATCAAATAAATTCAACATGCAACTGAAAAAGATAGAAAAAGAACAAATTAAAAATTCTCAATTAAACACCAAGTTGAAAATCCTGAAAAATTCTAAGAAAAGATTAATAAAATTGAAATTATTAAAACCATTTAATTAATAAATAAAACTAGGAGCTATTTTTATGAAAAAATCAACAAAATTAATAAACTCTTTGTTAATTTGATTTTTTAAAGAAAAAATTACTAGCACAACAATGAAAAAGATTAATTCACCACCAATGAAAATGAAATAAATGCAATTATTAGAAGCTGTTACACAATTCTATGCTAATAAATGTATCAATTTTATTGAAATAGATGAATATTTTCAAAAGTGTCAACTGTCTTAATGAAGAGAAGAGGAAATAAAGTATGTAACATGATCTTTAAAAAAAAAACTGAACAAGCTATAAATTATCTCCCTAAGAAAAATTTCCTAGGGCCAGATGTATTCCCAAGTAAATTCTACCATACTTTTATAGAATAATTAATTTCAAAATTATTTGGAAAAATAGACAAAGAAAGAATACTCCAAGTTCCTTATATGACACAAATACAGTGCTGATACCTAAACCAGGAAAAGCAAAACGGAGAGAAAAAACAATAAACCAATTTTCCTAATAAATATTGATGCAATAAATAAATAAATAAAATACTAACAAGAAGATTACATCAATATAAGAAAAACATTATACACTATGCCAGGAATGCAGGGCTAATTCAATATTAGGAAAACTATCAACATAAATGATCATATAAATAATAAAAACAATAAAAGTCATATGATTATTTCAACTGATACAGAAAAAAAAAGTTTTGTGGCAAAATACAATACTTATTCCTAGTAAAAACACTAGAAAGTAAAGAAATAAATGGAGCTTTCCTTAAAATGATAAGTATTATCTATTTAAAACCATCACCAAACACTATCTAAATTGCAGATAAGCTCAAAGTTTTCTCAATAAGACCAAGAGTGAACCAAGCATGTCCATTATCACCACTTATAATTCAATAATGTATGAGGATTCTGTAGCAATGAGTCAAGACAAAGAAACTGAAGGAATTTAAAAAGTCAATTAGAAAAAAATATTTCACTTTGCAGACAATATGATGTAATATTTCAAGAATCAACTAAAAACTAGTTGAAATAACTAAAAATTTCAAGAAAGGTGCAGTATGTAAAATGAACTACATAAATCATCAGCATTTTTAAAATTACTCAAAACTGCAGGAGGAAGATATAGAAAGAGAAATTTTGTTTGACATAATTGCAAACAATATAAAATACTTGGAGATACACCTGCCAAGAAAAACAATATGAACACAATTACAAAATACTTTTCATACAAATAAACATTTACACAATTGGAGAAACATTAATTGTTTATGTATAGTCCAAGTCAAATTACTAAAAATAAGGGGAAATTTTACCACAAGCTTCTCTTAAGACCTCATTTCTCAAATACATAATGTGCTGAATCAAATTTAAAAGAATATGAGTCTTTCTCCAATTGATAAATGGTGAAAGGATATGAATAGACAGTTTTCAGAAGAAATCAAAGCTATCTATAGTCATATAAAATGTTCTAAATCCTTATTGATTAGAGAAATACAAATTAAAACAACTCTGACATACAACCTCATATTTATTATATTGCCTCATATGACAGAAAAGGAAAATGAAAAATGTTGGAGGGGATGTGGGGAAATTTGGACACTAATGCACTGTTGCTGCAGTTGTGAACTCATCCAACCGATCTGGAGATCAATTTGGAACTAGGTCCAAAGCTCTGTAATATCCTTTGACCTAGCAATATTTGGTCTGTATCACAAAGATCTCAAAGAAAAATGAAAAGATCCTTTATGTACGATTTTTTTTATAGAAGCTCTTTTTGCGGTGGCTAAGGGTTGGAAATCTGGAGGATAGCCATCAATTTGGGGATGGATGAAAAAGTTATGGTATATGATTGTGATAGAACACTATTACATTTTAAGAAATAATGAGCAGGATGCTTTCAGAAAAAACTGTGAAGATGTGTACATACATATACATATACACATACATATATGTGTGTGTATTATGTACATGTATATACGTACACACACTCATGCAAAGTGAAGTAAGCAGAACCAAGAGAATACTGTACACAGTAAAAGCAGTATTGTACTATGATCAGCTGTGAATGCCTTAGCTATTCTCAGCAATACCATGATCCAAGATAATTCCAAAGGACTTATAATGAATAACCCCCAGAGAAAAAACTGATGGATTCTGAATGCAGATTGAAGCATACTTTTAAATTTTATTTTTCTTGGGATATATTTTGGTCTGTATTTTATTTTGCAACATGCATAATATGGAAATGGTTTATTTTCAATTACTGCACATGTATAATCTATATAAAATTCCTTGCCTGTTTAGTGAGGTTGGAGGGAATTTGAAACTCAAAATTAAAAAAAAAAGAATGTTAAAATATATATATGTAATTGGGAAAAAAATTAAGTGTAAATAAATATATTGAGTTCACCTAATGTCCTGGTATGGTATGAAGGCAACATATAAGACAGAAATGGCTATTTTGTTAGGCCTGAAAAAAATACATACACACTCTCTAATGTATATTATATTAATTATATTTTATCATATCAGAGTTGCAATTTAATTTAATTGACTTGAGTAAAGAAATGGAAAGAGTCTCACCTAGCCCATCCCCTCATGGTGAGGAAATTTAGGCTAATGATATAAATAACACATTATTAGTCCTTGAAAATTATATTCGACAAATAAAAACACACTTTTGCAAATACCTTTAGCAACTATAATGTGAACTATCTTATACATATTCAAACTATGAACTATCTTATAGATATTCAAACCATGGTTTTCAATATCTATAAGAAAAGGTAAAACAGGAGAGTCAGATCTGATTTTCCTCTCTCTCCCCTTACTTTCAGTAAAGCAAAGAAAAAGGAAGCTAAAAAGAATAAACATATTAATCTCCATTACTATATATTTTAATGTACAATTTTTGTAGGATTTGAGGGGCAATGTAGATAAGAATGAAATGCATAATAGCATTAAAAAAAAGTTTTAAGGGGAGGCTAGGTGGCACAGTGAACAGAGCACCAGCCCTAGACTCAGGAGGACCTGAGTTCAAATCGCACCTCAGACACTTAACACTTAATAGCCATGGGACCTTGGGCAAGTCACTTAAACCCAACTG